>NW_004444027.1:5904314-5922049 GCF_000243295.1 Trichechus manatus latirostris
CAGCTTTTCATCTTTCATGATATTGGGGAAGTTTTCTGTCAGCAGTTTTTCAATGATCCTCTCTGTGTCTTCTGTTTTCTCCCCCTGTTCTGGAACTCCGATCACTCGCAGATTTTTGCTTTTGATTGTATCCCACATAACTCTCAGGGTCTCTTCATTTTTCTTCATTCTTTTTCCTGATTTTTCCTCAGAGTTGTATCCAAGTGTTTGTCTTCAATTCCACTGATCCTGTCTTCCACTGTCTCAGATCTCCTCAGCCCTTGTATGACTCTGTCCATTTCTGAAATCTTGTTGTTTAGCTGTTGGATTTCTAATTGTTATTTTTGTGTAATTTTTAGTTGTGAATTTATTTTGGCATTTTGTTCTTGCATTATTTTCCTGATTTCTTCCAGTTTTTTGTCTGTATTTTCCATGAATTTGTCTATTTTTTCCTCATTTTTGTCTGCTTTTTGTTTCAATTCTTGGATAATTCTGAGTGTTAGAGATTTGAGTTGCCTATCAGGTAGTTCTAGTGCTTTTTCTTCTAGTGGAAAGTCATCTGGTGTTTTATTTTGGATGCCTACTGGAACCATCCTGTTCTGTTATGGTAAATGTTTTGATATTGTCTGCTCTCTTCAGAGCATTTGGTAGTTATTTTTCTCGTTCATTGTTTGTAGATTTGTTTTGTCCTTTTTTTAAATTTTAATTTGGCTATGTCTAAGCAGGCAGGCTGCATGTTCTTTGTTGTTTGTATGCTCGATACTTTTCACCTCCTTCTCCAATTAGCAGGGTCAGTTGCTCAGATATGGTACAGCAGGGCAGGTCTAGCTGAAGAGGAGTTTCTGGGATGGGTTGTTTGTGGCACTACAGCCACAAGGGTGGGTTAGTAATCAGTGCAGGGCAGGTTCTGGTAGGTCGTGTCTGGGCTGTTTGGTGGTGTGATGTTAACTGCACGGTATGGGCAGGCAGGATAGAGGAGGGAGATTGTGATGTGTGGAGCTAAGATGGGTATGGGAGAGAGGAGAGAGGAACAGGAGCCAAAAACATACTAACAAAAAAGAGTGCTGGGGAGCTTGCCATTGGAGTGGAGAGATGAGAGACTACGAAATGGAGAAAAACAGAAAGGTTAAGAAGAAGAAAAGAAAAGAATGAATAAATAAAAAATAGAAGGAAAAAAGAACAGCAAAGCTCCCAGGGATCCCACCAGTGCAGCTACGAGGTCTGGGGATGTTGTTCCCAGGTGTTGCAGTACCGCCTGGCTAGAAGGCATAGAGGTATTCAGCGCCAGGTATTCAGGGGACAGGAAGAGAAGGAAGGTTTAGAGAGAAGAGAAACTGAAGAAGGACAGAAAAGGAAAAATAGGGAAAAGGAAAAACAAAATTTTTTTTTTTAAAAAAAAGAACAAGAAAGCCCCCCAAAAAACCCATGAAAAAATAAATGCCTCAGGGATCCCTCTTCATGTCTGCGCAACTTAGGTTGTAGGTCCCAAGCCGTGTAGCACTGCCCAGCCAGAACCGGCTCCCAACTCGAGAAAAGGAAAAGAAAACAAACAATTCAAAACAAAAGCCCGAGGATCCCACCAGCGTGGCAGCCCAGACCGGGAAGCAGTTCCACACTCGAATGGAGCTCTGCTGCCCCTTAGGAAGAAGCAAAGATGGCACATGGAGCCAAGTATTTTAGTGAAAGGAGGGGGAGGTGGTGAGAGGTAAGGAAGAAATCAAAAGAAGCAGAAAAAAGCAACACCAGCAGCCAGCAAATGGCACTCAGGGAGTCGGCCAGTGAGGACGGGTGGGATCCAAGCAGCCGGTGATTCCCGGACAATAGTTTGTGGCCGCGGGAAGCAGAGTAGGCCGAGTGGGTGAAGAAGGGTGAGGGGTGGGAAAGCGTAGATCACCAATTACCGGTTGTTCTGTCTCCTGCTGAAAGCTCCGTGAAGCTGCTTGCTTGGAACCCCTGTTTGCTGGTCTCTGATAGGAGACCAAGACGGCAGATCCGCACTGCCTTAGCCGATGGGGACCTCTGCATGAACCTCTCCTCGCTCTCCATTCTTTGTCAGTTTTCTCACTCCATTTGGTGCTTGGCTGAGTTCTTTATCTCTTCATTTGATGTTTTAGGGTTTCAGGATTGCTGTTTTCTGTGTTTGGCTTAGTTTTTTGGATCTTTGCTGTGGAGGGGATGGCGTGGTGCTTCTGTCTAGAGCACCATGTTGCCGGAAGTAGAGTGTCCTGTTTTTACCAAACAACACAAAAGTATTGAATAACAGAAACAGGAAGATGGCTAAGTTATCAGTGTAGATCTTTGGAAGGAAATTTTTGTACCACAGCTAGTTGCAACCACCTATTTTGGCCTCACTTACCGTATTGGAACGTAATTGTTTGTTGTGGAGAACTTGAATGTAGTTAGTCTATTGTGTTTATTTCGTTTTCTGGAGTCAAAGATAGTTTATGTTAGTTTTACAAAGTAGCAGTTAAAAATATTCAGGACAAAAATAGTTGGTGCTCACAATGTTAACCGGAAAAGATAGCATGATCTCATTTATTTTAAGTAATGTATCATGCTTTTCAGGAAAATGTCATTTTCCCCCAAAGGTGGTAAGTTAAAGTTAAATATAAATTTCTTTGAAATTTTTTCTCCTCAAAAAAAAAAAAAAAAAAGTGACTTCCTTAAAGTAGACTAATATATTAACATATTGTTTTGTTTTGTATATATGTACTTTGGAGCCCTGGTGTCACATTGGTTAAGAGCTTGGCTGCTAACCAGAAGGTTAGTAGTTTGAACCTACCAGCCAGTCCTTGGAAATCTTGTTGGGCAGTTCTGTCCTGTAGTGTCGCTATGAGTCAGAATTGACTCCACAGCAGCGGGTTTGGTTTTTTGGTTTGTGTTTCTGTGTTTGTGTGTGTGTGTGTGTGTTTGTGTGTGTGTGTGTGTGTGTGTGTGTGTATGTATACACACATACATATGTGTTTATATAAATTATGTTACTGTATTTGTATCTTGCATATGAACTTCAGAAAGACATCAACTGACTTGTTCTTGTTTCCTAAACCAAGGAATTATTTAATGAGCAGAAGTTTTTGGGTGCTTCCAATTTTAAGATTCATTTACCACAGTAGAATGTCTTAGTTGATAGTGTGCTGAACTAGGTGTCTTGACTCTTACTGATTGCATAAGTTTATGCTTATCACCTTTTTAAGTCTCAGTGTCTTAGTCTGCTGAACAGGGAATTTAGTTCTTTGGATATATGTATATGTGGAGCCCTGATTGCACAGTGGTTAAGAGTTCGACTGCTAACCAAAGGGCCAGGTGTTTGAATCCACCAGCCGCTCCATGAAAACGCTATGGGGCAGTGCTACTCAGTCCTGTAGGGTCGTTATGAGTTGAAATCAACTTGACAGCAATGGGTTTGGTTTTATATATGTATGTATTTGTGTATATGTGTGTGTATTTATACGTATACATATCATACAGTGTGTGTATGTATATTATATATATTATTAATTAAGCCAAGAATTGTTTAATTTTTATTTTGAAATAATTGTAGATTCACAGGAAATTGCGAACGTAGAGAGGGCCACTGTACCTTTCACAGAGTTTCCCCCAATAGTTACATGTTACCGAATTATAGTAAATATTAAAGCTAGGAAGTTTACATTGGTACAATATGTGTGTATAGTTTTATGGCATTTTATCTCATACATAGTTGTGATTTGTGTAACTGTCACAGCAATCAAGATACGTAACTATTCTATCACCACAAAAATGGAATCATTCTCTTGTGCATAAGTTCTATCGTTTGGTCAGTATAACTGACTAATAAGGAGAAGGACACCAATTACTGGACAAGCAATTTCACTCTTTGGCCTTGTGTTGTAGTTCAGAAATTCTTTTGGCATATCTTGAAAGTTTTTATTAAAAATCTCAATTGAACTATATTGTTAGAGAATTTAAAAATTAGCAAGCTTTAATTAAATAAGGAATTATAATATTGTTATTGTGTGCCATCTAATCGATTCTGACACATAGTGACCCAGTATGACAGAGTAGAAGTGCCCTGTAGGGTTTCCTAGGCTGTAATCTTTATGGAGCAGATCACCAGGTCTTTTGCCATGGAGCCGCTCGGTGGTTCTAACCACCAACCTTTCGATTAGTAGCCGAACACTTTATCATTGCACCACCAGGTCTCCTTCCTACCCACTAAACTCTTCTAGTAAAAGTTAACAATAACATTGATAATGTTTGCAAATAAAATGTGTAAGATTTAGATGAATTTAAGGATTAAGTGATACATTTCTTGCTAGAGAAAATTTGTGCCAGAATCTGTATTAAAACAAAAACAAAAAAAAACCATTGCTGTCAAGTCGATTCCGACTCATAGTCACTCTATAGGACAGAGTAGAACTGCCCCATAGAGTTTCGAAGGAACGCCTGGTGGATTTGAACTCCCGACCTTTTGGTTAGCAGTCATAGCACTTAACCACTACGCCACCAGAGTTTCCAGAATCTGTATTAGATGACCAAAATTATAGGTATTCTAACATTAGTTGGTCGTTGACAGTGTTAAAGCAAATATCTCAGATTGTCAGTTCATGTGATAGTTTTGTTTTGGATGTGTTGCAAGGGAACTAGCTTTAAAGAAAACCAATTCAAAGATTGTTTTCAGGGAAAGGTCTTTAGAGAAGAAAAAAAGGAGGAGGGGTGTTCTAGCGAACATTGTTAGTCTCTGTACCAGAAAAGACCATCAAGTTACAGGGCTGGTTATACTTAGCTGCCCTTTTGTTAGCTGTATGAATTATAAAGTCTGTTTTCAAAGATGAGGCTGTTAATCCGGTGAACCATCAATTACTAAAAAAACAAACAACAAAGGTCTGCTTCAAACAGGCTAACACAATATTATTCAAGTTATGATTTTTGTCTTCTCCCAGATTTGAGACAATTTTTTAATTGTCAGTACTTTGATAATTTGCTTTGAAATACTAAATTTTATTTATTTTTTATTTATAAGAATATGTTATGAGTCAGAATCAACTTGAAGATAAAGGGTTTGATTTATTGCTTTTGAGTGTTCTAGATCGGGAGGGTGGCACAGTGGTTAAGAGCGTGGCTGCTAACCAAAAGGTCAGCAGTTCCCTGGAAACTGTGGGGCGGTTCTACTGTGTCCATTAGGGTCACTATGAGTTGGAATTGACTCAACGGCAGTAGGTTATCGGGTTAGTCCTAGTTTCTGCTGTCAAGGGGCATCCCTTGTTGAATAAAGATCTGTTTTCATTTCTATCTTACAACAAGTGGAAGGCCACCATTTCTGAGATCTCACTTTTTCACTTTACCTGGGGCTGGAACGTTCTCATAGGCACCCTCTGTATGGTGGCAACTATTGTCTTAGAAAATGTCTTTCATCTCCGACAAGCTCTTGTAGTAGGTCAGGACAAAGACAGTATATTTGTGTCTTCTTATTTTAGAGGCAGTAAACCAGAACTCAGTGACTCTGTGGTCATAAGCATCTTCTCCACAGATTTGCCAATACAACAATTGACGTATTGGGTTAGTTCAGTGTCCAGTCAACACCATAGGTTATGTCTGACAGAAGCTCCATGATGTCAAGGAAAGGAACAAAATTTTTGTTTGTTTTTTGCTATGTCAGTATTGGAGTTGACACAGATTTTAGGGCTAAGAACCATTATGTTACTTAACTGGGACTGAGATTTTAGAAATAAGCCCAAGTCAAGTATAGGTAACTAAAGAACCTAGAAGATCTTGGTCAGATTACAAAGGCACAGGAGATAAACGGTTGTAGAGTGACAGAGTTCTAAGCACTTAGGCTGCAACAGAGGAATGCAGTAGAGCTCAACTTTTATGCCAAAGAATTGCCTGGCAAAAGTATTAAAATTTCAGTTTTCAAAGCTTCACCATCAGATTCCTAAAATTTGAGATGGGCCCAGGAATATGCATCCTTCATAAGCATCCCAGATAATTCTAATTAACTGTGGTTCTCAGAACATTTGGAAAATGCATCAAATCAAACCAAACGCACCGTCATCGAGTTAATTCCGAATCATAGTGACCCTTTAGGACAGAGTAGAACTGCCTCATAGGGTTTCCAAGGCTGTAAATCTTTACGGACGCAGAATGCCAGCCACATCTTTCTCCTGGGTAGCAGCTGGTAGCTTCGAACCACTTAATGCTTAACCACTGTGCCACCAGAGCTCCCTGGAAAATGCACGAACACAGCATGATACCTACTGAGTACCTATTATATGCATGGTTCTGTGGTAGATAGATTTAAACCTTTAAATCACCCATTTAATACTTTTGCTTTCATACTTCCCTCTCCCACTTTGTCTAATTCATCAGTGTTCTGCTGATTCTTTCACCGTCACATCTCTTAGATCATTAGGTTATTCTCTTTATAACGATAGTTGCCATCCTCATCATTTCTTGGTGAGATGATTGCAGCAGTAAAACTGGTCTTTCTGCCTCTTCCCTATTCTTATTTCATGGTGCATAGTATTGTTAGAATAATCTCCATCAAACACTTTTTTCAAGTCATTCAAGAAGTACTGTACTTTAGTTCAGATTGTGGTATATTCCAATTTTTAATCTCTGTGCCTTTTTTTAGGTTAACATTTTCTTTCCTCCCTCACTAGCATCCTGTTTTCTTTTCCTAAGGTTGTTTTCTTTATTACATTCAAGCAAATTCTCTTCTGCTGTATGTTTTCAACCATTATTTCTTTGTATTTGCTACTTTTCCCACTAACTATGTTTGGATCTTTTTATCTTGCCAGTTAAAAGCTTCTTATTAAAACCTTCTCTGTCTGAAAATACATTTTACAGTAAACCCTGTTACACTTGGACCGTCATTTACTCCATATGTAAGCTGCACTTACATAGGGTCGCTAGGAGTTAGAATTGACTCGACATCAAGGGGTTTTTTGGGTTTTATATACTCAGTTATTCCTATTTTTTAATTTACTTGTAAACTATGTGACATTTTAAGTATTTTAGTTTTTGTTTCATGTGTATGACCTAGGCTCCTAGCTGAAATTTAAGGTCCTTGAGAGAGTCTCTTTTGGCTTGCCCCCCTCTGCATTGTTTCCTGCTCCCTCTTTAATTTTCACAATTCACTTATTAATTTTCATTTATTTAACTAATAATGAATACATACATATTTTGTGAGTAAGACATAATCCTAGCCTTTAAGAAGCTCACTGCATGGTTTTAATAGGATTAGAAAGAGGACTCAACCATGAGGTGCAGATGTCAATACTGTACATGGGTTATTCTTGCTTTCGTAAAATCTCTGATCCAGTACTTTCAGAAATAGAAATCAGCAGTAGACAGATTGCTGAGTCTAAGTTCCTGACAAATACTGTTGACTGTAGAATTCTGGTACCAATAACAGTGGTTAAGAATGATCAGAGTAGGTAAGTAATGGCAAGGTAGGAATTTTAGGTTCAGCATCTTCTAAGGGTAAGCTTAATTCTTCCTGTTTACCAGGATGGCTGGGGATCTAGGATTTAAAAAAGTTATAATTATAAAAATATTACATTGAAAATAATCCAAGCAATTAAGAAGTATATAAAGTAAAAAGTGTAGTAGTGCCTTCCTCCCCTCGACACACTCCACCCGGGTTTTCTCGTCTATTGTGCATAACAAACCACTCCAAAACTTAGAAGTTTAAAACAACAATAATCGTTTTATAATTATTCTCTCTCAGGGCTCAGGAGGTTGACTAGGCTCAGCTAGGTAGTTCTCACTTAGGGTCTCTCACAAGTTACAGTCAGACAGTGCTGGAGCTGGAGTTATCCAAAGGCTAGCTCACCCATGTCAGAGCCTGGCTTGGGAGGAATTAAACAACTGAGGGCTTCAACAGCTGTGACTTGTTAGGTATCTCTCTCTGTCTCTGCGTAGTCTCTCCAGCATGGTGGCCTCAGAGTAGCTAAACTTCTTACATGGCAACTCAGGGCTCCAAAGGCATGTATGCCAGGAGAGTTAGAAAGTGAGGCATACTGTTTTTTATGACCTAGCCTTGGAAGTCACACAGTTTTACTTCTGCCACATGCTGTCTGTTGAGGCAGTCACACAGACCTGCCCCCAGGATCAAGAGCAGGGAACACAGTCTTCACCTTTAGATGGGGGGAGTAGCAAGGGTCTAGAAGAGCATGTATGATCAAAAATATTATTGAGGCAATTCTGGAAAATACAGTCTGCCATGCTGCTGTTGTTGGTAGGTGCCGTCGAGTTGGTCTCACTCATAGTGACCCTATGTACAACAATATGAAACACTGCCTGATCCTGTGCCATCCTCACAGTTGTTGCTATGTTTGAGGCCATTGTTGCAGCCATTGTGTCAGTCTATACAAGGGATAAATACTGTTAATAATTTAGTTTACCTTCAGATCTCTTTCTTTGCATGTACAAATCATATTCCCAAATGCATATTTGCATTATGGTATCATACTGCAACTTACATATTTTAAACATTTTATTGTGCTTTAGGTGAATGTTTACACAGCAAATTAGTTTTCCATTCAATGATTCATACACAAATTGTTCCATGACATTGCTAGCTATCCCCTCAAATAGTCAGCATTCTCCCCATTTCCACCCTGGATTCACCATTTCCCTTCGTCCAGTTTCGCTGCCCCTCCTTGCCTTCTCATATTTGCTTTTAGGTAATGCTGCCCTTTTGTTCTTTTATAGTTGCTTATTCTAAGGAGCACATTTTTCACGGATGATATTATTTTATAGACTAGTCTATTATTTAGCTGAAAAGTGGCCTCCGGGGGTGCTTCAGTACCATGTTAGAAAGTTGTCCTAGGGCAGTAGTCTCAGGGGTTCCTCTAGTATCTGCCGGACCAGTAAGCCTGGTCTTTTTTATGAATTTGTATTTTGTTCTACATTTTCCACCCATTCTAACCAGAACATTGTGTGGAGGACAACCACACAATACTGGGAAGTGTGGCCTAGCCAATTTGACACGTTTTGGGGGGACACAATTCAATCCATAACACTGTGTATGCTTGTACTCCCATATGTCTTCCCCCACCTATTAGCATGCACAACTACCTGTGTTTTCATTCACAAATTATTGTTTATTAATGTTGTTACAAAATTGTATATGTTATAGTATTTGCAACTTATTTTTTTATTTAACAATACATAATAGATATTCATCCATATCAGTACATTGTTTTGAACATCATAAACAAACAACTAATAAATTGTTTAACTATTTACCTGCTAGTGGAGTTTATGTCTAGTAGAAACCTCTTTTGACTGATTTTGGATAGGCCTGGTAAACATTGCAGTGAATAGGATTAAGTAGGTAAGACATCACGGGCTTGCTCCTTGTGCTGCTCTTTCAACTATCTGGGAATTATTTCTTAAATCTCTTTTTTACCCCTTCCTTTGTCTTCCTTCTTTGCTTCCTACTCTGACCTACTCAGTGATCCTATGCTTTTGTCTTGATCTCAGAAAAGATGTGGAGGAGATAGACATATCATCATGTATAGAGTAAAGCTATCTTATTGGGCACTTTACCAGTTCAAGAATTGTTTTTTGTCTTTTCTTTCTTTTAACTACAGAAAAACACCTCTTTAGTTAATTTGAACGGGTAGTTGATCAATTAATCAAATAAGTTGGTTATAAAAAAGAATCATTAAAAACTGAGCCTTTAATGAGGCACAGCAGTCCAGGGACAAGGACTAGAAGGCAGAAGGGGACAGGAAAGCTGGTGATAGGGAACCCAAGGTTGAGTAAGGACAGTGTTGACATGTAGTGGGGTTGTTGACACGTAGTGGGGTTGTTAACCATTGTCATAGGGCAACATGTATACTGTTTAATGAGAAACTATTTTGTTCTGTACACCTTCATCTAAAGTGAGAATAGCAGCACAACTGGAAAAACGTAATCAATGTCATCGAATTGTGCATGTAGAAATTTTTGTAATGGTGTATCTTTGGCTATGTATGTTTTCACCAAAAAATAAATAAATAAATAAAAGGTTGAGAAGGGAGAGTGTTGACATGTGGTGGGGTTGTTAACCAATGTCATAAAACAATATGTGTACTGACTGTTTAATGAGGAACTATTTGTTCTGTAAACCTGCACCTAAAGTACAATAATTAAAAAAAAAAGAAGCCTTTAAACATTTTGCTTTAATCAAAACATATAAATATAGATGTATTCATTAATCTTTTGGTACAGGACAATGGTTCTCAATTTGAATGATTTTACTCCCCAGGGGACATTTGGCAATGTTAAGAGGCATTATAGATTGTTACTGATAGGGTAGGGGTGTTATTGGCATTTAATGGTAGAAAGGAAGTGAAGGATACTGCTAAGCATCCTTCAATTCACAGGACGCCCCTCTCTCTCCCAAAAAAGAATTATCCAGTCCAAAATGCCAGTAATGCCAGGGTGGGGAAACCCTGTCTAGGGCCAAGACCTTTTCTTGGTGTATGCATCCACAGATAGGCATTCTACATCAGATTTTTATGGCTAACCATACCCATAATTTGATTTCTTTCAAATGGAGGGAGACCTTTAAGATACTTATAATACAACCCGTGAGTCAAGTCTTAATATTTTGTGATTGTCCTCAAGTCTTTTACAGTCATCTTTCAGAAACCAAACCCACTGCAGTCGAGTCGATTCCAACTCATAGCGACCATGTAGGACAGAGTAGAACTGCCTCATAGGGTTTCCAAGGCTACAATCTTTATGGAAGCAGACTGCCACATCTTTCTCCTATGGTGCGGTTGGAGGGTTTGAACTCCAAGCTTTTGGTTAGCAGCCGAGCGCTTAACCATGGCACCACTAGGGCTTCTTCACAGTTATCTTACACCCACTTCAAAAGCATTTTCTTTCTTTTTTTTTTTAAGTAAATCATCATAAATTGTATCAAAACATTTGGCTTGTTTTTTCACCTTTATTTTTATAGAAACAGTTCACTCATATTTCACTGGTTTAGATAATATGTTAATTAAATTCTGCAGTTATTAAAACAACTGGTATAAACAGTGTGAGAAGAAATCAACGCCCTGTATCAGTTTGTTTTAAAAGGAGAATCTAGAGAGCATTGGAGTCCTTGGATGGTGCAAACAGTTAACGTGTTCAGCTTCTAACTGGAAAGTTGGAAATTCTAGTCCCCTCAAAGGCCTGGCGATCTACTTCTGAAAAAACCAACCATTGAAAACCCTATGGAGCACAGTTCTGCTCTGACACATTAGAGTTTGCCATGAGTCAGTTGACTCAATGGCAACGTTTTCTTTTTTTCATGGAGAGCGTTGGTTGATTGTGATAGGTTGTTTAAGTGGAGGTTCTGTATGAGGAATATATGAGCTTCTATATGAGCTTACTTATTCAGTCTGTATGCTGAACAAATAAGCCAAGAAGCTGGACTATATGAAGAGTAACGGGGTCAGGCTTGGAGGAAGACTCATTAACACCCTGTGATAGGCAGATGACACAACCTTGCTTGCCAAAAATGAAGACTACTTGAAGCACTTACTGATGAAGGTCAAAGACTCCAGCCTTCGGTATGGGTTACATTAAAGCATGAAGAAAATGAAAATCTTTACAGCTTACAATAAGAGAAAACCATGATAAATGAAGAAATTGAAGTTGTCAGTAAATTCATTCTACTTGGATCAACAATCAGTGTCCATGGAAGCAGCAGTCAAGAAATCAAATAGCATATTACATTGTACAAATCTGCTGTAAAAGTCCTCTTTAAAGTTTTAAAAAGCAAACATGTCACTTTGATCACTAAGGTGCCTCTGATCCAAATAGCCTTTTCAATTGCCTTATATGCATATGAAATCTGGACAATGGAAAAAGAAGACAAAAGAAGAATTGATGCTTTGGAACTGTTGCTGCCAGAATAACGGACAAATCACTCTTAGAAGAAATATAACCAGAATGCCCCTTAGGAGGATAGTGAGACTTCGGCTGTCTTACTTTGGACATGTAATCAGAAAAGACCAATAAATTGCTAAAAAGGGACATCATATTTGGTAAAGTAGAGGGTCAGCAAAAATGAGGGAAACTCAATGAGATGGATTGACATGATAGCCAAAACAGTATACTCAAAAACACAGCAACAATCAGGAAGATGACACAGGATCAGGCAGTGACCAGTTCATCATGAATCGGAGCCAACTCCATGGCAACTAACAATAAC
The DNA here is from genome assembly GCF_000243295.1 of Trichechus manatus latirostris. Classification (NCBI taxonomy): domain Eukaryota; kingdom Metazoa; phylum Chordata; class Mammalia; order Sirenia; family Trichechidae; genus Trichechus; species Trichechus manatus. The sequence goes on from NW_004444027.1 coordinate 5,916,475, forward strand.
AACATATGAGCTATAAGGAACTCAAGGATTTTTTTATTGTTGAAAATAATTGTTCTCAAAGTAAGTTCACTGTGAACAATTTCTTAAATGAACAAGCCAAAAAAAGAGAAAACTACAAACATAAGATAATTTTAGATTACAATTGGGTTTGTATTGTGCCATGGGGAGGACAAAGGTAATGTTAGTGGTGGCCTTTGAAAGAGAAATAATGCTTTTCACTCTTGATTTATATGCTCTGGTGATAGGAATTATAGAGATTTTTAGGTATTGAGATAACCAGGAAGCCCTTTCTATCTAGAAGTTATTATTTTTCTGAATTCCAGTTCTTCTCATGAAAGAGTTAATCACACTTATTTGTGCTTCAGAGGCTATTACTAGCTGGCCTTGTATAACAACTATTTTAAGCAGGGTAATTTATTTGATGTCCTCTGTGTTTCTGGATTACCTTCATCTGGACCTTTGCATATTAAACCCCATCAACCAATCTCCTGACTTCACTAAAGCGTTTCTTATACTTCTTAAAGTACAGCACTTGAATTTTCACTAGTTAGTTAAAAAGACTTGCTCTTAACACATTTTTTCAGCCTTGGTGAATACGTATATGCATTTTCATAATATGTGCATAATTTTGGCTACATGAATTTGTGCAGGCTGACTCATTGCCTAATAAAAGCAACGTCATTTAAACTTAATCAGAGAATAATCAGTGAGGTCCAGAAACTAGCATGTTAGATACTCGAATTATTTAGTAACCAATACCATTGGGAAATCTAACCTGAAGAGGTGGTTACTTTTTCTCATTTCTAGAGAATTAGGCTGAATTAGTGTAGAATTGTTAATTACTATTTCTGTAGTTGGAGAAAATGTTAGCTTTTCTTCCCTGCACTTTCAGCTGCTGCTGATTTTCTTATCTAGAGAAACTAAGATTAGGGAGAGATATGAGATTGCCCAGAGCAGCACGATTGAGTGAACTCTTAATTAGAATTAAAAAAATAAAATCATTCCTTCCCTTCAGGCTTACATTGAAACAAAATTCACTGTGTAAGAAATTATTTTGTCTATTATATAGTTGTCTTATAAACTACTCAACTTCATGAACATTTTTAAATTTTGCGTATTCATTTTGTTTCCCTTTTCAGCATAATGGCATGTGTAGAGAGAGTCTTAAGTAAAAGTACAAATGGTTAATGGCTTGACTGATAACCAAAAAGTTGGAAGTTGAAATCTACCCAGAGGCACCTTGGAAGAAAGGCCTGGCAATCTACTTCCAAAAAGTCAGCCATTGAACAAACCTTATGCAGCACAGTTCTGCTCTGACACACATGGGGTTGCCATGAGCCAGAATCGACTCGATGGAAACTGGCTTTTGGTTTTATCAAACTAATAATTCTAAAATGATTAAGATAGTCTATTTTAAGTCAAATACGTTTAAAATGTTATCAGAATTATTAAGAAGAAATTTTTTTTGGGGGGAGGACATTAGTTTCTTTTAAAGACATAAATGAAAGATTATTTTCCAAATGAACCATATTTGTAGGATTCAATTTAGTAGAGACACAGTAAATATTTTAAGGCAGTTTATTGCATGTATGTGGTGGTGATGTTTTTCATTTTTGGTACAGTATCAATAAACTGTAATGTGGAATCCTTGAAAAAAAAGGATCAGAAGTAATCTGGTCTATCACTTGTGTTCAGTAAGAAAATAAAGGGAGAAAGGAGTTTTGCGTAAGAACTCAGCTTACTTATTTCCTAGTTTTGCACTCTCTTCATTGTACTGTACCAATTGAACTTTCTAATTCACTGTGCTCAAATTCTGGAAATTTATGATGGACGTTTAGGGGAAATGAGTGGTCAAAATAATTTCCTTTTTATAGGTAGATCTTGATTTTTAAGAGCAATTCATTTTATCCCTCCATTTCATTATTGCTTTATTGTATAGTATATATTATCTAAACAGTCTCACCTAACTGTGCAGTCATTGGTTGATGTGTACATCTGCATCTATGTGTCTTAGGAGGCCTACAGCCTGCTCAATGTTTCTCTGGGATCTTAGGCAGTTTATCTTCTACTTTCATCCTGAGTCTTCCAGCCATCTACTGAAGGTTCCTTAAATATTAAATTATAAAATCTGTCTCCTAGAGTGCTCTTAAGTAATATATGTATGTTTAGCTATTGTATCGCCAGATTTTATTTCATTTACATACACATGGGGCATCATGTTATATGATATGTAGATATCTGGGTTATTAATCATGATTTTCATAAATTTCCAAATGAACATAGGAACATGCTGCTTGTTTTGTTTTGTAATTTTATTTTTAAATGAAAATATAATTCAGCTTTCCTGGTTTTGATTTACAGGACCTTTACTGGGACAGTGATGAGCCCTGGTAGCACAGTGTTTAAGTGCTCAGCTGCTTAAATTAAAGGTCGGCGGTTCGAACCCATCAGCCGCTCCTCGGGAGAAAGATGGGGCAGTCTGCTTCCATAAAGATTACAGCCTTGGAAACCTTATGGGGCAGTTCTATCTACTCTATCCTATAGGGTCGCGATGAGTCAGAATTGACTCGATGGCAATGGGTTTTTTGATGAGTTTGCTAGAACCATGATTTATCAGAGTTTAAAGGCTATGTTCATTTTTCTTCAATAGCAAAGGTACTTTTTCAATTAAGGGAAAGGAAAGGAAACTCACATTAATTAAGCATATTTAGTTTGAATTTTTGTCTTTTAATTATAAACATGAAAATCTATTTGTAAAAACAGAAAAATAAATGACCATCTATTAAAATTTAGGATATGCAGAAGACCTTAAAATTTGACATTGATAACTGTAACATTTAGAGCAGCTGGGGAGTTCTGTATGATGTCCAACTGTAGGATGGTAGAAGAGCCTTCTAGAACAGTGTTTCTCTGACTATCTGTGGTCACATATTGTATTAAAATTTCCAATCCCTGGCTGATTGATTCTTTTGTAAAAATACAATAAAAATGAATTATTAGAAAAATTAAATAGAAAAGATAACCAAACAAATACAGGATACAAGCTCATATTTTTTTATTATCAGATTCAACAGGTATAACATTACTTTGTCAAATTGCTATTAAATTTTCTAAACACTCTAAATTTTTGTACAGTAAAACTTGTGAAAGCTGGAGCCCATGTAAAGTGGGGAACCTGTCAGAGAAGGATGACTCAAATATTTTCCACTAAAATGAGCGAGTAGAAAAGTGGTAACACTGTGCCCTGTCAAAGGTGGAAAACTTGGGAGACCTAGAAAAACAAGGCAATCCCACTGAGTTTCAGTTCTCACAGGTTTCACTGTAATTAGGTAGTCATGGACCAGTTACAAACAGTCCCTGGATGAGTACTGGTCTGCAGACCACACTTTGAGAAGCACAGTTCTCGAATATGTAAACATTACAAATGTTGTTTATTAAAAGTCTTTCCGAGACTGCGATGATTTCTTACTGGTACCCCCAGCAAACACTGTTCCTACAGACAGTGCTCAGGTACTTGACCTGCTAAAGGGTTAACTGACCACCTATGAAGACCAAAAATTAGACATGGAAGCTTTTTATAAAAAAAAATTTATTGAGATGTAATTTACATACCATAAAATTCATCTGTTTTAAGCGTACAATTCAGTGATTTTTAGTACATTTGCCAAATTGTGCAAACATCACTGTAGTCCAGTTATGGAACATTTTCATCACTCAGTCAGGTCACTCTTGCTCTTTTACACTTAATTCTCATTTCCACCCCAGCCCCAGTCAACCACTAATTTACTCTCTGTCTCTATGGATTTACCTTTTCTGAATATTTTATATAAATAGAATCATATAACGTGGTTTTTTGTGTCTAGTTTCTTTGAGTTAGCATATTATTTTTGAGCTTCATTCATATTGTAGCATCTGTTTCATTCCTTTTTATTGCTGAATAATATTCCATTGTATGGAAATACCATATTTTGTTTATACACTCACTAGCTGATGGACATTTGGGTTGTTTCCAGTTTGGGAAATATTATGAATAATTCTGCTGTGAACATCTGCATGCAAATTTTTGTGTGAACATGTTTTTATTTCTCTTGGATAGATACCTAGGAATGGAATTGTTGGTTGATATGGTAATTTATGTTTAACTTATTAAGCTGCCCAACTGTTGACCATTCCCACCAGCAGTATATGAGGGTTGCCATTTCTCCGTATGCTCACCAACACTTGTATTGTCTGTTCTTTTTGACTATAGCCATTCTGATAGGAGTAAAGTAGTATCTCAGTGTGATATTAATTTGCATTTCCTTAATGAGTAATGATATTGAACATCTTTTCATGTATCCTCTTCAGTAAAATGCCTATTCATGTCTTTTGCCCATTTTATAATTGGGTAATTAGATTGTTTGTCTTCTTATTGAGTTGTAATAGTTTTAAAAAAAATTTTTTTAAATATATATTTGGGATACAAGTCCTTTATTGGATATTTGATTTGTAAACATTTTCTCCTAATTTTTTTTTTGAGTTATAGAAAATACATTTTTTTATTGTGCTTTAGAGGAAGGTTTACAGAGCAAATAGTTTTTTATTAAACAGTTAGTACATATATCGTTTTATAACAATGGTTAACAACCCCACAACATGTGAACACTTTCCCTTCTCAGCCTTAGGTTCTCTTATTACCAGCTTTCCTGTCCCCTCCGGGCTTCTAGTCCTTGTCCCTGGACTGTTGTGCTTCATTAGTCTAGTTTTGTTTTCTGAGGCTGTTTAATCTTTGGCTGAATGGTGAACCTTGGAAGTGACTTCATTACTGAGCTAAAAGGGTGTCTGGGAACCATGCTCTCTGGGTTTCTCCAGTCTCTGTCAGGCCAGTAAGTCTGGCCTTTTTTGTGAATTAGAATTTTGTTCTACTTCTCCAGCTCTGTCTGGGACCCTCTGTTGTGATCTCTGTCAGAGCAGTCAGTGGTGGTAGCTGAGCACCATCTTGTTGTACTGGACTCAGTCTGGTGGAGGCCGTGGTGGTTGTGGTCTGTTAGTCCTTTGGACTAATCTTTTCCTTGTATTTTGTTTTCTTCATTCTCCCTTGCTTGTGAAGGGTTAAGACCAGTGGAGTATCTTAGATGGCTGCTTACAGACTTTTAAGACCCAGACGCTACTTACCAAAGCAGAATTTACATTTTCTTTGTGTTATGCCAGTTGAGCTAGATGTTCCCCAAGACCATGGTCCCCACTGCCCTCTGCCCAGCAATTCAGTCCCTCAGGGAGTTTGGATGTGTCTGTGAAGCTTCCATGACCTTTCCTTGTACAAGTTGTGCTGCCTTCCCCAGTATTGTGTACTGTCTTACCCTTCACCAAACTTATCACTTATCTATTGTCTATTTAGTATTCCCCCCACCCCTCCCGTCCCTCATAACCAACAAAGATTGTTTCTTTTTGTGTGTAAACTTTTTCATGGGTTTTTACAGTAGAGGTCTCATACATACATTTGTCCTTTTGTGGTTGACGTATTTTACTCAGCATAATATCTTGTGCTTTACAGATACATCATTGTTCTTTATCATTGCATAATACTCCATTATGT
>NW_004444027.1:5922820-5924060 GCF_000243295.1 Trichechus manatus latirostris
CCTATCCATGAGCATGGTATGTTTTTCCATTTATGTAGATCCCTTTGGGTTTCATGCAGTAGTGTCTTGTAGTTTTCTTTGTGTAGGTCTTTTACATTCCAGGTTAGATTTAAGTATTGTATTTTTTTAGGGGCTATTATCGATTATATTGTTTTCCTGATTTCCTTTTCATCATACTCTTTATTGGTGTATAGGAATCCAACGGATTTTTGTATGTTTATCTTGTATCCTGCTACTCTGCTGAATCTTTTTATTAGTTCTGTAGTTTTCTCGTGGAGCTTTTAGGGTTTTCTACGTATAGTATCATATCATCTGCAGACAGGTACAGTTTAACTTCTAAATTACCAATTTGGATGCCCTTTATTTCTTTTTTTTTGCCTTTTTGCTCTAGCTAGGACTTTCAGCACAGTGTTAAATATGAGGTGATAAAGGGCATCCTTGTCTTGTTCCTGTTCTCAGACGGGAGTGTTTTCAGCCTCTCTCCATTAAGAATGATGTTGGCCATTGGTTTTGCATAGATGCCTTTTATTATGTTGAGAAATTTCCCTTCTGTATCTATTTTATTGAGAGTTTTTATCAGGAATGGGTGTTGAATTTTGTCAAATGCATTTTCTGCATCAATTGAGATGATCGTGTGGTTCTTTCTTTTTATTTATGTGGTGGATTACGTTGATTTTCTAATGTTGAACCATCCTTGCATACCTAGTATGAATCCTACTTGGTTGTGGTATATTATTTTTTTGATATGATGCTGAATTCTGTTGGCTAGAATTTTGTTGAGAGTTTTTGTGTCTATGTTTATGAGAGATATTGGTCTGTAATTTTCTTGTGGCATCTTTGCCTGGTTTTGGTATCAGGGTTATACTGGCTTCATAGAATGAATTTGGAAGTGTCGTTTCCTTTTCTGTGTTCTGAAATAGTTTGAGTAGTACTGGTATACGCTCTTCTCTGAATGTTTGGTAGAATTCTCCAGTGAAGCCATCTGGACAAGGGCTTTTTTTTGGTTGGGAGTTTTTTTTATTACGTTTTCAATCTCTTCTCTTGTTACGGATCTGTTCAGATTTTCAGCATCAGTTTGTGTTAGTTTGGGTAGGCTGTGTGTTTCTAGAAATTTATCCATTTCCTCTAGGTTTTCAAATTTGTTGGAGTATAGTTTTTCATAGTACTCTGTTATGATCCTTATTTCAGTTGGGTCTGTTGTAATGTCCCCTATTTGATTTCTTACGTTAGTTATTTGCAT
>NW_004444027.1:5924160-5935878 GCF_000243295.1 Trichechus manatus latirostris
CTTTTCTCAGTCTCGCCAGTAGTTTGTTGATTTTGTTGATCCTTTTAAAGAACCAACTTTTGGTTTTGTTGATTCTTTCTATTGTTTTTCTATTCTCTATTTCATTTATTTCTGCTCTGATCTTTATTATTTCCTTTTTCTAGTGGCTGTGGGCTTTTTTTACTGTTCTCTATTTGTTCCAGTTCTGTAGTTAACATTTTGATTTTGTCCCTTTCTTCTTTTTTGATGGGTACATCTATTGCTATAAATTGTCCTTTGAGGACTGCCTTTGCTGTGTCCCAAAGGTTTTGGTACGATGTGTTTTCATTGTTGTTTGATTCTAGGAATATTTTGATTCCATCTCTGACTTCTGCTGTTACCCAGTGGTTTGTAAACAGGGTGTTATTCAGTTTCCATGTAATCGATTTGTTTTCTTTTTGCTCTTCCTGTTGTTAATTTCTACCCTGATGGCCTTGTTGTCAGAGAATATACTTTGTATTATCTCATCATTTTGGATCTTTTTGAGGATTGCTCTGTGAGATAATATGTTGTCTATTCTGTAGAACCTTCCATGTGTGTTTGGAAAAGAATGTGTACTTTTCGTCTGTTGGGACGAGTGTTCTATATATGTTAGTGAGGTCAAGTTGGCTGATTGTGCTGTTTAGGTCTTCTCTATCTTTGTTGAGTTTCTTTCTATATGTTGTTTTTTTTACCAAGAGTAGTGTGTTTAAGTCTCTGGCTATTATAGTAGAACTGTCAGTTTCTCTTTTCAGTGCTGTTAGAGTTTTTTTTATGTATTTTGGAGCCCTTTCATTGGGTGCATAGATGTTTATTATGGTTATATCTTCATGATGGATTGTCCCCTTAATCATTATATAGTATCCTTCTTTGTCTTTTATGGTGGATTTTGTTTTAAAGTCTATTTTATCTGAGATTAGTATTGCCACTTCTGCTCTTTTTTGGTAGATGTTTGCTTGATACATTTTTTTACATCCTTTGATTTGTAATAAATTTATGTCTGTGTTTCTAAGGTGTGTCTCTTGTAGACAGCATATTGATGGATCCTGTTTTTTTTATCCATTCTGTCACTCTCCGTGTCTTTATGGGTGCATTTAGGCCATTTACATTCAGTGTAATTATTGATAGGTGTGAGTTTATTGCTGTTGTTTTCTAGTGCTTTTTTTTTGCGGTGCTGACGTTTCCTTTGTTCCTCTTACTTTTCTGTGCTGAATTCCTTTCGTTTTGGGGTTTTTGTGTGTGTGTGTGTGTTTTTGTTTTTTCATTTATTTTGTTTTTGTAGGTTTTGTTTTTACTGAGACTTTGTTTTTTTTTCTAATTTTGATGAGTAGATTGTTTAACTTTCTTTGCGGTTAGCTTGAAATTTACCCTTATCTTCCTAGGTTTGAAGCATTCTATTATTACTTGGTATCACCTTGCCTTTCTACTAGAAGGTTGTATTCCTACACTGTTTATTCCCTCTTTTATTGTTTTAATGTTGTTGTCATTTATAGATTAATCTCTCTGGTTCCCTGTTGTAATTCTTTTGGTTTTGAATAGTCCTTGAGAGTTCATTTCCTAGGCTGGTATCTGGCTGGTACGATCCTGTGTCCTAGATTCAGCCTGTGGTCTGATGTTTATTCTCAGATCAAAGGATGACCTTTAATAATTCTTGTATGTTTGTTTCGTTTTTACATAGTCCTTTAATTTCTCTTTATTTGGAAATGTCCTAATTTCACCATCATATTTGAGCAAGTGTTTTGCAGGAAACATTATTCTTGACTGACAATTTTTTTCTTTCAAGGTTTTATATATGTCATCCTACTGCCTTTTTGCCTGCATAGTTTCTGCCGACTTAATAAGCTTAGTCTTACTGTTTCTCCACTGTATGTGACTTTTTTTCTTGAACTGCTCTCAGGATTCTTTGTCTTTATTTTTAGTGAGCTTGATTATGATATGCCTTGGTGATTTTCTTTTGGGGTCTATCCTCTATGGGGTTCGTTGAGCTTCTTGGATGGTCAGCTTTTCATGTTTCATGGTATTGGGGAAGATTTCTGTCGGCAGTTCTTCAGTGATCCTTTGTGTAGTTTCTGTTTTCTCCTCCTGTTCTGGAACTCCAGTTACTCGCAGATTTTTGCTTTTGATTGAATCCCCCATAATTCTGAGGGTTTCTTCATTTTTCTTCTTTCTTTTTTCTATTTTTTCTTAAACAGAGCTGTATCTAAGTTTTTCTCTTCAATTTCGCTGATCCTGTCTTCCATCGTTTCAAACCTGCTCCTTAGCCCTTCTTTGATACTGTCCATTTCTGAAATCTTGTTGTTTGTCTTTTGATTTTCTAATTGTTGTTTTTTTATGATTTCTAGTTGTTAATTTATTTTGGCATTTTGTTCTTGTATTATTTTCCTGAATTCTTCCATTTTTTTGTCTATGTTGTCCGTAAGTGTGACTACTTTTTCCGTGAAGTTGTCTTTTTTTTGGATACTTCTGAATATTAGAGATTTGAATTCCCTATCAGGTAGTTCCAGTGCCTTTTCTTCTACTGGAAAGTGATCTGGTGTTTTATTTTTGACGCCTACTGGAATCATCCTGTCCTGTTTTTGTATATGTTTTGATATTGTCTGCTGTCTTCGGGACATTCAGTATTTATTTTCCTTGTTTATTGATTGTAGATTTGTTTGCTCCTGCTTTTTCGTTTTATTTGGTTATGTCTGAGCAGGCGGGCTGTTCGTTCTTTGTTCTTTGCTCGTCTGTAGGTATGATACTTTCCATGTTCTCCAGCCGGTAGGGTTAGTCACTCAGGTATGGTACAGTAAGGCAAGTCCAGCTGAAGAGGAGTTGCTTGGATGGGTTGTTTGTGGCACGTACTAGGGTCGACAGGGCTGTCTGGGAATCACTGCAGGGCATGTTCTGGTAGGCCTTGCCTGTGCCCCTCGGGGGTGTGATATTCAGCATACGGTGTGGGTAGGCATGAAGGAGAGGGGAGATTGTGATGTGTGGGGTTGTTGTTCTGTCTCTTGCTGGAAGCTCTGTGAAACTGCTTTCTCGTACCCCCATTTGCCTATCTCCGATAGGGATCCAAGATGGCGGATCCATGCTGTGTTAGCTGTTAGGGGACCTCTGCATGTATGTCTTCTTGCTCTCTGTTTTCTGTCAGTTTCTTTTTCTATTTGGTGCTTGGCTGAGTTCTTTATCTCTTCATTTGATGCTTAGGGTTTCAGGGTTGATGTTTGCCTCTGCTTGACTTAGTTTTTCAGATCTTTGCTGTGGAAGGATGGCGTGGTGCTTCTGTTTATAGCTCCATGTTGCCTGGAAGTCCCACACCTCTCCTAATCTTTGACTTGTCTGTTCTTTCTTTTATGTCTTTTGAAGTTAGAGCTTTAGGAACTTTTGAGAAAATTAATGTCATTTTTAAAGAATCATAGAGACAAATAAAATGGGAGAACTAGTGGCAGGGTACCTTTCTGTTTTCTTTAGGTATACTTCAGAATGCTAAAAATTTTCTAATATTTTTCTGATATGTAATCCTAGAGTTTGCCTGGTGGTGATGCTAAATGTCTGGGTCTCTATTTCAAACCAGATATCGTGTGTGTGTGGTGGGGGGAGCTGTTTTGCCACCATACCGTTGATGTAAAAGTTATCTTTTATTGTAATTCCTTAACCAGTCATTTAGTTTCTGGCTTATTTAAACTAAAAACAGGTTTATTACGTGAATGTTAGTAATATTCCAGAATTGTTAGAAAGATTAGAGAGCCAGACTTGAATAATGAGCAAGAACTGTTGGAGGCTGTTCCTATCAGTAACCACAGCCAGCGTCACACCACACGAACAACAGTCTGATTAGGATAACGTTACTGTTGCTTGCTTGATACTGCTTGCATTGGACAGATAATGGTGCTGCTTGACTTTTATTGTTGCTTCCCCGTGAAACTTAGTATTGTTGTAAGTGCCATTTCTACGTAGGAGATTGATTGTGCCATCTCTACTTCTGATTCGTGACGCAAATTTCCAGTTCAGAGTCTGAGGCAACTAAATATCTGCCTCTATTCTGTTTCTAAGGGAAGCTCAGAAATGAATATCTGACGTTTTCAAGCTTCTTAGTGAGAGGTAGCTCCTACCTTCTACTAGTGTTTGAGGTATCAGTGGTTTAGTGGTAGAATTCTCACCTTACAGAATCTCCAAAACTGTTTTCTACAATGTCACTGAAACTCGTGGGCAAATTTCAGCCTTCCAGTTTGATATCATGCTTGGTAAAGTAGAGGGTCATCAAAAAAGAGGAAGACCATTAATGAAGTGGATTGACACGGTAGCTGCAACCATGGGCTCAAAAATAGCAATGATGATGAGAATGGCAATGGACTGGGCAGTGTTTCATTCTTTTGTACGTAGGGTTGCTATGAGTTGGAACCGACTTGACGGCATCTAACAACAGTAGTTTGATATCTCAGCAGTTTTTGTCAGTGATTATCCCTGCTTTTTGAAACACTTTCTTCCTTTGGCTTCTTTGATACACCTGTCTTTCAATTTTTTTTCTTAGTCTGTTTGCTGGCTACTTCTTGCCCTGCATTAAATAGCGGTGTTTCTCAAAGCTCTGCTCCAGGACCTACTTTTTTTGTCTATGCTCATTTCATAGAGAAACTCATTTTCTCCCTGTGATGGTTAATGTTAAGTGTCAGCTTGGCTAAGCCATGATTCCCACTATTGTGTAGTTGTTCTCCATTTTGTGATATGTAATTATTCTCCCTTTTGTGTGTTGTAAATCCTAATCACGTTAATGAGGCAGGATCAGCATAGGGTGTATCTTGAGTCACAGTCTTACAAGAAGATGTGTAACGTAAGGGGAGTTTTCTTGGGTGTGTGATTTGCGTCTACTATATATATGGATGCTTTGGCAAGGCTCACTCTTGCTCTGGTTCCTGCATCTGGCTCGTCATCATCTGACCTCCAGTTTTTGGCACTTGAACCAACTTCTGTAGCCCTGTTAGCCAGCAGCCTGCCGCCTGACCTGCCCATTTGGGGATTTGCCAGCTATCGCAGCCCTGTGAGCTAGCAGCCTGCTGTCTGACTTGCCAGTTTTAGGATTCACTGGCTTCCACAGCCCCATGGGCCAGTAGCCTCTGTGTGACCTGCTGATTTGGGGTTCATCAGCCCCTGCAACCAAATGAGTCAGGAGAAGCTTCCAGCCCAACGCCTGACCCACAGATTTGGGACTTGCCAGACTCCACAACCACATGAGCCATTTCTTTGAGCTAAATCTCTCTATATATATGCTTCACTACTTTTGCTTCTGTAGAGAACCCAGCCTAAGACACTCTCATAGCTTAAGTTAACATTCATAGACTAGCCCAGGTCTCTTCCATGAACTCCAGAGAAGGCTTTATATCTAATTAGACATTTTTCTTGAATGTGTCAAAGATACTTCAAAATCACCATTTCTAAAACCACACTCAGATATTCTCTTCCAGTGTTGCTTATTGCAGGAAGTGACACCACCAATCAAACATCTATTCAAAGTAGAAACCTGAGGATTATTCTTGACTTCTGTTCCCTTCACAGCGCATCTTCTAGAATTCTGTTTCCTAAATAGCTCTTGAATTTCCCTGTTGCTGTTTCTCTTTTCCTACTTTAGTCAACCTGCTTCAAGCCAACACCAGTGATGGCCTAGAATGATTACTGTAAACCTTCCAATAGCACTCTCAGGCACTGGTCATGCCCATTTTCCCCACAGGATAGCTTAATGGATAATGTTACTCCTTAAATCCTTCAATGGCTAACCATTGCCTTCAGGATACAGTCCTAACTATTTTATGTGCCTTATAAGGGTGTCCAAGATATTTACACCTCAAGAATCTCTAGCATTCTTTCTTTCTACTGTTCTTATACCTGATGTTCAAACTGTCCTGAACTTCTTTCAGTTTCTCAATTGGACAAACTTCTTCCTACCTTAGTTATTCCACATTATTCTCCCTAAGTAGAACAATTCTCCCTCTTATCTTACTTCATCCCATTTTTCTACTTCTTGACTTGGTAACAAACAACAACAGTTATCCTAGAGTTGATCCTGACTCATGACAACCCCCTGTGTGTTAGAGTAGAAGTGTGTTCTATAGGGTTTCAGTGGCTGATTTGTTGGAAGTAGATTGCAAGGCATTTCTTCTGAGGCATCTCTTGATGGACTCGAATTTCCGATCTTTTGGTTATCAGCCAAGCACATTAATCACAGCCCCCGTTGATTCTTCATATCTCGATATAAGTATGATCCCCTACACTATCACTGTCTTAGATGCTTCTAAAATACTCTGTACTTTCTCTATCATAATGCTTATCACAATTTATTGTACTTATTTGTCTTTCTTTCCACTAGACTGGAAACTCCACAGGGGCAAGAGCCACGCTTAGAGGTTTTTTTTTTTTTTTTAAAAAAAAAAAAATCCATAGCATCCCACATAGTGCCTGACATATAGTAGATGCTCAATAACTATTTGTTAAGTGAATGATAAGAGGCTCTTTGATCTGTTTTAAAGAGAGAAAGCCTGCATGTAAATCAGCGGGGCTACTTGAGATAGGTGAGTTCAGTGTCTTATACCTACATTAATCTATTTAAAAATACCTAGAATTATATAAACCTGAATTTTCAAATTGGATATTAGAAAAATTATTGGGACTTCTATAGTAAAACCTATGTTTAGTAATATAAGGATGAAATTGTAATTGTGGGATCAAGTATGTAATCCATCTGTTAATGAATGGTCGATGTGAAATTTAACTTATTAATTAAAAGTTTCTTTAAAAAATTAAGCTCCATCAAAATTTTCTTTCCCATGTTTAGTTGTGGGGAGGCACTATTTTGCAGGAGAGGCAAATATATGAACACATGCCTTCACTCTTGTCCTTGATTATGACAAGTATCTGTACCTAACGCAGCGTGGTATTTTTTGGGTCACACCACTATACACTGTCATGACAGTTGATATGGCAGTAAATTTGACATCCCTAGCCTAAGTAGGAACTTGGTAAACATTTGAATTAATAAATGAACATGTGGTTTTCATTTCAGTGAGAATTTATTTCTGTATTATTATTTTATTGAGAACCTGCTCATTTGCTTGGATTTATTCCACTTTATTTGAAAACAATGTTATACTTACAATACCTATAATGGAAATGCAGTGCATTATAAAAACTACTGAGTTGTTATTTATTTGAAAGAACTACAATTAAAAGTTTTACAGAACGTATCTTTATTTTTTAAAATGTGGTAATAGAAGAAATACTGTTAGAGTATGAGTTAAGAAACTTCACATGTAAAATAACAAAATCTACCAAAACTAACTTAAAATATTATTATGGATTGAATTATGTCCCGCAAAATGTGTGTTATAAATCCTATCCTCTGTGCCTGTGGTTATAATCCCATCTGGGAATGGATGTTTTTTGTTATGTTAATGAAACAAGGTTAGCATAGGGTGTATTGTGAGTCACTCTATTTTGAGATATAAAAGAGATGCAACAAGGGAGCAGAAGAGAGATGGGGGAGAAAGATGCCAAGCCCACATGAGTATCACCCAGGAGCAGAAACTCAGAAGAGACAAGAAGCTTCCTCCATAGCGAACAGAGAGAGAAAGCCTTTCCCTAGAGCCGGCCCCCTGAAGTCAGACTTCTAGCCTCCGAAACTGTGAGAAAATAAATTTCTGTTGTTAAAGTCATCTGTTTGTGGTATTTCTGTTATAGCAGCACTAGACAACGAAGACAGAATTTGGTACCAGAAGAGTTGGGTGCTGCTGTAGCAACTACCTATGATGTGAAAGTAGTTTTGGAATTGGATAATGGGTGGAGGCTGGAAGAGTTTCAGGGTGCGTAAATAGTAAAACCCTAGATTACCTTGAAGAGACCTGTTGGTAGAATTATGAATGTTAAAGGGAGTTCTGGTGAGAGCTCAGAAGAAAGTGAGGAGAGCCATAGAGAACGTCTCTATTGTCTTAGAGAATGTACATGGTGCCAGCAAAAGAATATTGTTAGAATGTGGACATTAAATGTGCTTCTGGTGAGGCTTTAAAATAAAATGATGAATATGTGATTGGAAAATGAAGGAAGGCTGATGCTTTTTATGCAGTGGCAAAGAATTTATCTGAATTAAGTTCAAATGTTTGGTGGAAGATAGAACTTGTAAGTGATGAACTTGGATATCTGGCTGATGAGATTTCTAAGGATGATCTTAAAGGGATTGCATGGTTTCTACTTGCCGCTTATAGTAAAATGCGAGAGGAAAGAGATGGACTTAAAAATGAACTGCAAAATGAAAACAGAAATTAAAGATCTGGAAAATTCTTTTGTACAAACTAAAGACACGTGTCTTGGAATGTTCACCAAGGATGTGGCTACACAATCTCTTGTTAAAGAGATTAAGCCTGTGACTAATGGATCTAACCAACTACTACAGCAAAAAATCCATCAGCTTAGACCAAAGGGAACAGAGAGAGAACAAAAGGAAAGAAAGACGGAAAGAAAGCTGTCTGCCTTTTAGAATTCTACAGTGAGGAAATAGGCCAAAGGAGCTACATCTGTTGTCCTCCAAGAAAAGAAAAGGACCATGCTGGAGCACCTCGGAGATCAGCAGAACTGTTGGAAAGAGCACAGGAGGCAGGGCCTTCTTGGTTTCAAAGGGTGGGGCTACAATCTCCTGAATCTCAAAGGGTGGGGCCACAGCCTCCAAGGTTTCCAAGAGTTGGGTCTTCGCCAACTCAGTTCTGGAGTGTGGGGCTGCCATTAAGGTTTGGGGGCACTACCCAAAGCTGAGGGAGCAGGGCTGCCATGCCCAAGGCACAGAAGAATGGAGCCTGCCAGGAATGAGAGGGTGGGGTTGCCACTCTGATGGACTAGGACAATGGAGCTGCCCAAAGCTGAGGGAGCAGAGTTGCTAGCCACGTGGGCCTGGAAGGCAGAACTGAAGCCCAGGGCCAAGGGACCTCTACCCAGAATCCAGAGGGCGTGGCCAGCACCCGGAGTCTGGAGGGTGGAGCAGTTGCCCAGATGGTCTCAGAGAGCAGAGATTATTGTCAAGCCTTCAAAGCTAATGTAATTTGTTCTGCTGGGTTTTTGACTTGCTTGGTGCCTGTTACCCTTTCTTTCCCTCCAGTTTCTCCCGTTTGTAATGAAAGTGTCTACCTTGTGCCTGTTCTATCATTGTATTTTGGACGCAGATAATTTGTATTCTAGATTTCACAGATTCATAGATGAAGAATATTTTTGCCCTTGGATGGAATACATCTAAAGTGTCACCGATATTTGAATTTAGATGCTTTAGAGGATGAGATTTTGGACTTAGAGTTGATTTAAGACTTTCGCGATGATATGATGAGGTGAATGTGGTTTGCATGTGGCAAGGACATAAATTTTGGTGCACAGAAGGGTGGAATGTTATCGACTGAATTATGTGCCCCCCAAATACGTTGTAAATCCTGACCTCTAAGCCTCTGGTTATAATTCCATTTGTTATATTAATGAAGCAGGATTATTGTAGGGTATATTTTGAGTCAATCTTTTTGAGATATAAAAGAGATTAAGCAAGGGAGCAGAGCAGAGATGGGGGAAAGAGATGTCAAGCCACATGAAGATCGCCCCAGGAGCAGAAGTTCAGAAGAGACAAGGACCTTTCTCCAGAGCCGACAGAGAGAGAGTCTTCCTCTAGAGCTGGCTTCCTGAATTAAGACTTCTAACCCCCTAAACTGCGAAAAAATAAATTTCTGTTTTGAGAGCCATTATAGCAGCAATAGATAATGGAACTCTGTTGGCTGGCAGTGGTTAAAGCACTTGCCTGCTAACCAAAGGGTCAGTGTTTTGAACTCACCAGCTGCTCTGCGGGGGAAAGATGTGGCAGCCTGCATACATAAAGATTTCAGCCTTGGAAACCCTATGAGGCACTTATTTTCTGTCCTGTAGAGTCTGTATGAGTTGGAATTGACTCAACGGCAGCTGGTTTGTTTTGGTTTAGTTTACTGTTGTTGTTAAGTGCCTTTGAGTCGGTTCCGACTCATAGCAATCCTGTGTGCAACAGAATGAAACTCTTTCCAGTCCTGTGCCATCCTTACAGTCGTTCCTGTGTCTGAGCCCATTGTTATACCCACTGTGTCAGTCCGTCTCATTGAGGATCTTTCTCTTTTTCACTGACCTTCCCCTTTACAAATCATGATGTCCTTCTCTGGATACTGGTCCCTCCTAATACAGATCCAAAGTACATGAAACGAAGTCTCGCCATCCTCACTTCTAAGGGCCATCTGGCTGTACTTCTTCCAAGACAGATTTGTTCGTTCTTCTAATAGTCCATGGTATATTCAATATTCTTTGCCAATACCGTTACTCAAAGACACCAATAATTTTTCAGTTTTCCTTATTCATTGTCCACCTTTCGCATGCATATGAGGTGATTTAGATTACCATGGCTTGGGTCAGGTGCACCTTAGTCCTCAAAGTCACATTTTGCTTTTTAATACTTGAAAGAGCTCTTTTGCAGCAGATTTGCCCAATGCAAGACATCATTTTATTTCTTATTGCTGCTTCCATGAACGTTGATTGTTGATCTAGGTAAATGAAGTCCTTGACAACTTCAGTACTTTCTCTGTTAATCATGATGTTCCTTATTGTTCCAGTTGTGAGGATTTTTGTTTTCTTTATCTTGGGGTATCATCCATACTGAAGGCTGTAGCCTTTGATCTTCATCAGTAAGTGCTTCAAGTCCTCTTCACTTTCAGCAGGCAAGGTTTTGTCATTTTCATATTGCAGGTTATTCCTGAGTCTTCCTTCAACCCTGACACTCAGCATACAGATTGAATAAGTATGGTATAAAGGTGCAACCCTGACGCACACCTTTCCTGATTTTAAACCACACAGTATCCCCTAGCTATGTTTGAACGGCTCCCTCTTGGTCTATCTGCAGGTTCTACGTGAGCACAATTAAGCATTCTGTAATTTCCATTCTTCACAATGTTATCGTAATTTGTAATGATCCACACAGTCTAATGCCTTTGCATAGTCAATAAAACACAGGTAAACATCTTTCTGGTATTCTCTGCTTTCAGTCAAGATCCATCTGACACTAGCAGTGATATCCCGCATTCCACATCCTCTTCTGAATCCGGCTTGAATTTCTGGCAGTTTCCTTTCCATATACTGCTGCAACTGTTTTTGAATTATCTTCAGCAAAATTTCACTTGTGTGTGGTATTAATGATATTGTTTGATAATTTCCACATTCTGTTCAATCACCCTTCTTTGGAATGGGCACAGACATGCTTCTCTTCCAGTCAGTTGGCCAGGTAACTGTCTTCCAGATTTCTTGGCATAGAAGAGTGAACGCTTTTCATCGTTGTATCCCTTTGTTGAAACATCTCAGTTGGTGTTCTGTCAATTCATAGAGCCTTGTTTTTCGCTAGTGCCTTCAGTGCATCCTGGACTTCTTCCTTCAATACCATTGGTTCTTGATAATGTGCTACCTCCTGAAATGGTTGAATGTTGACCAGTTCTTTTTGGTACAGTGACTGTGTATATTCCTTCCACCTTCTTTTGATGTTCCCTGTGTTGTTCAAAGTTTTGCCCATAGAATCCTTCAATATGGCAAATCGAGGCTTGAATTTTTTCTTTAGTTCTTTTTGAGAAATGCTGAGCGTGTTCTTCCCTTTTGATTTTCTAACCCCAGCTCTTTGCACATTTCATTAAAATACTTTACCTTGTCTTCTCGAGCTGCCTTTTT
>NW_004444027.1:5944014-5994697 GCF_000243295.1 Trichechus manatus latirostris
CAGGATTGTTGATTCTCTGTTTGGCTTAGTTTTTCGGATCTTTGTTGTGGAGGGACGGCGTGGTGCTTCTGCCTAGACCGCCATCTTGCCGGAGTCCCTCGAGCTGCCTTTTGAAATCTCTCTTCAACTCTTACTTCATCATTTCTTTTTGCTTTAGCGACTCTGTGTTCAAGAGCAAGTTTCAGAGTCTCTTCTGACATCCATTTTGTTTTTTTCTTTTTTTCCTGTCGTTTCAATGACCTTTTGCTTTCCTCAGGAATGATGTCCTTGATGTCATCCCACAACTCCTCTGGTCTTTGGTTACTAATGTTTAATAGGTCAGATCTCTTCTTGATGTGGTCTCCAAATTCATGTAGGATATACTCAGGGTTGTACTTTTCTCCCGTGGACTTGTTTTAATTTTCTTTAGCTTCAGCTTGAACTTACATAGGAGCAATTGATGGTCTGTTCTGCAGTCGACCACTGGCCTTGTTCTGACTGATAATATTGAGCTTCTCCATCATCTCTTTTCACCGATGTAGTAACCAGTTTTAAAAAAGTAAAAAGAGAAATGGTTGAAATTAATTTTACTAATTCTTACATAGTTCAACTAACAACCAGCAGTTGCCATCAAGTTGACTCCAGCTCATGGTGATCCAGTGTATGTCACAATAGAACTGTGCTCCATAGGGTTTTTAATGGCTGATTTTTGGGAAGTAGATTGCCAAACGTTTCTTCCGAGATAGCTCTGGGTAGACTTGAATCTCCAACCTTTTGGTCAGTAGAATGTGTAAAATACTGCCATTTCAACATGTAATCAGTATAAAAATTATTTTATATCCTTTTTCATTCTAAGTTTTCAAAATCGGTCTGTATTTTGGCCTAGCCACATTTCGATTACTCAGTAACCTCCCTGACTGTGTGACTACTGTATTGGATAGCACAGTTTTTGTTTCTGTTTTGTCTTAAGGCTGGCTTTCCCCACTTTCTCAAGTTTGCCACATACAGTTCACCAGATTTACGTGTTTCCTTGTTTATATCTGCAGGGGAGTAGAGGGAATCTGTTCATAAGCTCACTTAGAAGAGGAAACTTCAGCATATGTTTCTCTGTGTTTCGTTGTTTGTATTGGGCCTTATCCACATCCATGATCCATTCATTGTTTTCAGGAAAATGAGATATCTTAATGGCTTAAGCCAGTCAGTATTCATCCGTGGATGTGTGGATCGTACCTATGACTGGGAGATTTGTGGACCTGTTAGGAAGATGTTAATGAGTAATGGGTGCTGGGTAAGCAACTAACAAATGCAGGCTACAGTAAGTAATGATGAAAATGTCAAAATAAAAATTTGTTGAAAATCATTTTGGGAAAAAGAATGTCAGTTGCATAACATGGTTGATCATTTTAACCAAACTGTAGTTTGAAATTTACCCTTAAAATTTTTTATCTGGTTTTCAACACTGTGCTACCATAACTGATTGTATTCTATGAGGCTTTAAAAGAATGGTTATGTTGTATCCCTTCGGGAGCAAGGGAGAGTGAAAAGAACAGGATACAAGGAAAAGATTAGTCCAAAGGACTAATGGACCACAGCTACCAAGGCCTCCACCGGACTGAGTCCAGTACAACTAGATAGTGCCCGGCTACTACCACTGACTGCTCTGACCAGGATCACAACAGAGGGTTCTGGACAGAGCTGGAGAAGGATGCAGAACAAAATTCTAAGTCACAAAAAAAGACCAGATTTACTGGCCTAAAGGAGACTGGAGAAACCCCAAGAGTATGGCCCCCAGACACCCTTTTAGCTCAGTGATGAAGTCATCTCCGAGGTTCACCATTCAGCCTGGGAGTGGACAGCCCCATAAAACCAAATGGGACTAATGAAGCACAGCAGTCCAGGGACAAGGGCCAGAAGGCAGAAGGGGACAAGGAAGCTGGTGATAGGGAACCAAAGGTTGAGTAAGGATAATGTTGATGTGTTGTGAGGTTGTTAACCATTGTCATAGGGCAACATGTGTACTAACTGTTAAATGAGAAACTGTTTTGTTCTGTAAGCCTTCATTGAAAGTGAGAATAGCAGCACAATTGGAAGAGCATAGTTGATGTCACTGAACTGTGCATGTAGAAATTTTTGAAACAGTGTATCTTTGGCTATGTATATTTTCACCAAAAAAAAAAGGTGGAGAAGGGAGAGGGTTGACATGTTGTGGGGTTGTTAACCAATATCATAATACAATATGTGTACCACTGTTTCATGAGAAGCTATTTGTTCTGTAAGCCTTCACCTGAAGTACAATTAAAAAAATTTAAAAAAAAAGAATGGTTATGTTGTAAAAAATTTTTTTATACTGCTTCTTATAGAAAAGTAATTTTGAGGTTCCAGTTGCTTTTGATCATTAAAATTTAAAAGGTGTATTGTGTTCTAGTTTTTCTTCTTTATTTTATTATTAAAGTGTTTGATTTTGATTGTTTTCATAGACTGCTGCTTTGTGTTTTGTCTTCACAGTCTCTAACTCTTGAAAATGGAGAATTTGTCAGCATGAAATATATAAATTCTCATATTACATTGATTCAAGTATGATTGTTTTACTCACTATTTGAAAAGAAAATTTTGAAACCAACTGGCTTTTTAATCATATCGAAAAAAGCTGTTTTTCTCTTATCGAAGAATTTTTTACATGGAGTCTAAGTGATATCTCTCACAAACCAACTACATATTCCAGTTAGTTAATTATATCTGATTATAGATGACAACATCCTTTATACAGTCTTTTGCTGTCTACGGATTGACTGGGACTTCAGTATTTTGCCTCCTAAAAATTAAATTGACCATATAAGAGTGAAAATAATATTAAATGTAATTAATGAACTATAGAGTTTACTTTGTTACATTTATTTAGAAATTGTTTTTTAGGCCTTTACTGGATCTCTAGTTCACAAAATTATATGATTTTTTTTCATAAATTAGGAAAAAGTTCATAGATTTATTAAAATGTCAGTTTCAGTCATTTAGCAAATGTTGCATGCCAATTGTGTACCAGATTTTTTGCTAGATACTAAGGATAAAATGATAAGCAAAACCAGATGTGGTCTCTGTCTCCATAGAGTTCAAAGTCTAGGCTTGGGGGAGAGACAAACTTTAATCAAATAATAGCAGAAACAAATATCAAACTGAAATTAGTTTTGCTGTCAAAGAGAGGAAAAGAAGGAGTCTTATTGGGATGATGGAAGTGTTCTAAAGCTGGATAATGGTGATGGTTACACAACTCAGTAAATTTACAAAAAAATCATTGAATTGTATGCTTAAAACAAGTGATTTTATGATGTATAAGTCATACCTCAAAGTTGTTTTAAAAAAGAGAACAAGAGAGGTAAGCAGTGCTATGTAATTAGAGGATCTTACCTGGTCAGAGAATAAGTAGTCCCACATAAAAATATGAAGGGTGGGTTGTGTAAGTAAAAATAAATGTGCAAAAATGTGTAGCAGGAGAGAAGGTTCTGAGGATTGAAAATTGGGTAAAAAAGAGTAAAACCAGAGGTGAAACCAAGTATGACTGAAATATGTAAGACTCAAGAGGTAGGGGAGCCCTGGTGGTGCAGTGGTTAAGTGTTTGGCTGCTAACCAAAAGGTCGGTAGTTGGAATCCACCAGCCACTCCGTGAAAACTGTGGTGCTGTTCTCTTTGGTCCTACAGGGTTACTATGAGTTGGCCTCAACTCGAAGGCATTGGGTTTGAGAAGTAGGTAGTAGCCAGATTATCATTCAAGAATTTGTGGATTCTTTTAAGGAGGGCTTTCCTTATCCTAAAAACTACATAAAGGTATCCAAGATATTTAAGCAAAGAGTGTCTTGATCAAATGTTCAGTTAAAAAGATTATTCTTTAGTAAGGAGAAGGAAGTTGGGAAGGGGCAGGACCCAAAGTAGATTTCCTCGTGGATCACTTAAGTACTTACTGCAATAGTACAGGTTAGAAATAACAGTAGATTGGTTTGGAGTAGTGACAGAGGTGGAAATAAGGGGATATAGTTTAAAAATGTTTAGAAAGCAAAAATCCACTGAACTTGCTGATAGATTGGTTTTTGAAGGATAAGAAGGGGGAAAAGTGTCATACTTGACTTTTAGATTTCTGTTTTGTGCTTTGGCTTGGCAGTGCTATTTAATGAATTAGAAAACACAAGAAGAGGACCAGACTTGGCTGGGGGTGGGGTGGAGTGGGATAAGGAGAACCTGAGTTAGATTTTGGACATAATGAGTGAGTGGTGCCTTTGAGACATCTAAGAAGACATTATCAAGGGAATGGATATGCAGGTTTAGAGCTCAAATATTTGATCTGCCTTGGGAATATTAATTTGGTACATAATGTATTAACTGTGTACATTAGCTTTATTAGAGATTGTCTACAGAAAAACTACAGTGGGAGAATAGACCAACTATTTCTTTGTTTCGTTTAAAATGTAGAAGATTGAAAACATAGGCTAGCATTAAAAATGTGTTAATCCATTTTGTGAAATTACCAAGCTTAGATGAATATATAGGGGAAAAAAATTGATTCAACAACAAATTTTCATTGATTTGGTACTATTAGGCATTAATGTGTATAGCAGTTATTGAAACAGGCAAAAATCCCTGTCTTCATGGAGTTTATGTTCTATTGGGCAGAGACTGACAATAAACAAAAGAAATCATTAAAAAACAGTACTCGTGGTATTGATTAATGCAAAAGAGAAAAATAAGGCAGGACAGGGAGTAGGAGTGGGAAGGGTTGTAACTGACTTCCAATAGGAATATTAAACAGGTATGCTTAGAAAGAAGCTTTGAAGATTTCTGGGTAAGATTAGCAAAAATGTTACTTTTATCAGTCCATATTTTGTTATGCATACATACAAAAGCCGTAGGTAAGCTCTGGACACTTAAGAAAACTTGTTGAACACATCCTTCTTTTTTATGTGCCTTATTTTGTGTGCAGCATAGTCAGAAGAATAACTAGCATACTGATACTCCATTTCTGCAGCGGAAATTGATTTAAAAAAAATTTGTTGTCTTTTTGGTAAAACTTTACAGTGCAGATTAGTTTCTGATTCCAAACTTTATACACAAATTGTTTTGTGACGTTGGTTGTTACCCCACAATGTATCAGCACTCTCCCTGTTTCCCTTTATACTCTGGGTTCCCCGTGTCCATTCGTCCAGGTTTCCTGTCCCTTCCATCCTTCTTGTCTTTACTTTTAGGAGGTGTTGCCCATTTGGTCTTGTATACTTCATTGAACTAAGGAGCACTTTCCTCACGTGTGTTATTACTTGTTTTATATTTAAAAAAAAAAACCTGTTGGCGGTCAAGTTGATTCTGACTCATAGCGACCCTGTAGGACAGAGTAGAACTGCCCTGTAGGGTTTCCAAGGAGCAGCTTGCAAATACTGTTTCTCAGCCACATAAACGGTGACTGTACACATGTACCTTGCTGGATGGAATACACAGCAATCAAGCTGACTACCTCTTGGAAAGAGACAATGGAAAAGCTCAATATTGTTAGTCACAACAAGGGCATGGTCTGACTGCTGAGCAGACCATCAGTTGTTCATTTGCAGGTTCAAGTTGAAGCTGAAGAAAATTAGAACAAGTCCACGAGAGCCAGAGTACGACCTTGAGTGTATTTCACCTGAATTTAGAGATCATCTCAAGAATAGGTTTGACACGTTGAACACTGATGACTGAAGACCAGATGAGTTGTGGAATGACATCAAGGATATCACACATGAAGAAAGCAAGAGGTCATTAAACAGGAAATAAAGAAAAGACTAAAACGGATGTCAGAAGAGACTCTGAAACATACTCTTGAATGTCGAGTAACTAAAGCAAAAGGAAAAATTGATGAAATAAAAGAGCTGAACAGAAGATTCTAGAGGGCTGCTCAAGAAGACAACGTAAAGTATTATAATGACATTTACAAAGACCTGGAGTTAGAAAATTAAAAGGGAAGAACGTGCTCGGCATTTCTCAAGCTGAAAGATCTTGAGAAAAAAATTCAAGCCTCAAGTTGCAATATTGAAGTATTCTATGGGCAAAATACTGAACGATGCAGGAAGCATCAGAAGAGCATGAGAGGAATACACAGAGTTACTGTACCAAAAAAAAATAGTCAACATCCATTCATTTCAGTAGGCAGCATACCATCAAGAACCAATAGTACTAAAGGAATAAGTCCAAACTGCACTGAAGACACTGGCAAAAAACAAGGCTCCAGGAATTGACAGACTAGCAATTCAGATGTTCCAACAAATGGATGCAACTCTGGAAGTACTCACTTGTCTATGCCAAGAAATTTGGAACACAGCTGCCTGGCCAACCGAGTGGAAGAGATGCGTATTTATGCCTATTCCAAAGAAAGGCAATCCAGCCAAATGTGGAAATTATCGAACAATGTCATTAATATCACACACAAATAAAATTTTGCTGAAGATCATTCAAAAGCAGTTGCAGCAGTACATCGACAGGAAACTAAATTATGGATAACATCGTGAGGAATGGGAATTCCAGAACACTTAATTGTGCTCATGTGGAACCAGTACATAGACCAGGAGGCATTCATTCGAACAGAACAAGGGGATACTGCGTGGTTTAAAGTCAGAAAAGGTGTGTGTCAGGTTTGTATCCTTTCAGTCTGTTTGCTGAGCAGATAATCGGAGAAGCTGGGCTGTATTAAGAAGAATGAGGCATCAAGATCAGAGGAAGGCTCATTAACAACCTGCAATATGCAGATGACAAAACCTTGCTTGTTGAAAGTGAAGAGGACTTGAAGCACTTACTGATGAAGGTCAAAGACCACAGCCTTCAGTATGGATTATACCTTAATGTATAGAAAACAAAAGTCCTCACAGCTGGACCAATAAGCAACATCATGAAAATGGACAAGATTGGCGTCAAGGATTTCGTTTTGCTTGGATCTACAATCAACGGTCATGGAAATAGCAGTCAGGAAATCAAATGATGTATTGCTTTGGACAAATCTGCAAAAACCTCTTTAAAGTGTTAAAAAGCAAAGATGTCACCTTGATGACTAATGTGTGCCTGACCCAAGCCATGGTGTTTTCAGTTGTCTCATACGGATGTGAAAGCTGGGCAATACATGACGAAGACCGAAGAAGAATTGACACCTTTAAATTATGGTGTTGATGAAGAATTTTGAATACATCGTGAACTGCCAAAAGAACGAACATATCTGTCTTGGAAGTATAGCCAGACTACTCCTTAGATGCAAGGATGGGAAGACTTTGTCTCACATACTTTGGATGTGTTATTAGGAGGTGTCATGGTTTGAATTATGTCCCCTAAAAAATGTGTGTATCAATTTGGCTAGGCCATGATTCCTGGTACTGTGTGATTTTCCTGTATGTTGTAAACCTGCCTCTATGACATTAATGAGGGAGGATGGGTGGCAGTTGTGTTAGTAAGGCAGGACTGGATCTATAAGACTGGATTGTGTCCTGAGGCAATCTCTTGAGATATAAAAGACAAAAGTGATCAGAGAGACAGGGGGACCTTATACCATCAAGAAAGCAGTGCCGGGAGCAGAGCGCGTCCTTTGGACCGGGGTCCCTGCGCCGAGAAGCTCCTAGTCCGGGGGAACTGATGAGAAGGCAGGGAGAGAGAGAAAGCCTTCCTGTGGAGCTGACACCTTGAATTTGGACTTTTAGCCTACTTTGACTATGAGGAAATAAACTTCTCTTCGTTAAAACCATCCCCTGTTGGTATTTCTGTTGTAGCAGCACTAGATGACTAAGACAGGAGGGTTCAGACCGTGTAGAAGGACATCATGCTTGGTAAATTAACTGGTCAGCGAAAAAGAGGAAGACCCTCAACAAGATGGATTGACACAGTGGCTGCAGCAATGGGCTCAAGCATAGCAACGATCATGAAGATGGCATAGGACCGGGCATTGTTTAGTTCTGTTGTACATAAGGTCGCTATGAGTCAGAACTGACTTTACGGCACCTAACAACAAAACAACAACCCAGTTATCTAGTTTATCTTCTGTTGCTTTTGAACTGTTAGTTATGGTTTGTATTGATTTTATGCCATGTATTAGGGCCTGTAGCGTTGTCCTTATTTTTTTTCCATGACCTTTATCGTTTTATGTTTCATATTTAGGTCTTCGGTGTATTTTGAGTTAGTTTTTTTGTAAGGTGTGAGGTATGCGTCCTATTTCATTTTTTTGCAAATGAACATTCAGTTTGCAGCACCATTTGTTAAAAAGAGTTTTTCCCCATTTTATGTACTTTGGTCTTTTGCCAAAGATCAGCTGACTCTAGGTGGATGGTTTTACAAGTGGGTTCTTGATTCTGTTCCCTTGGCCTATGTGTCTGTCATTGTACCAGTACCTGGCTGTTTTGACAACTGTGGCTGTATAATAGTTTCTGAGTTCAGGTAGTGTGAGGCCTTCTTTGTTCTTTTTCTTCAATGATGCCTTCCTTGCTTGTCAGAGACCTCTTTCCTTTCCATATAAAATTGGTGATTAGTTTTTCCATATTATTAAAGAATGCTGTTGTTACTTGGATCAGCATTGCATTATATCTTTAGATTGCTCTGGGTGGAATTGATATTTTCACTACATTAATTGTTTCCTATCCATGGTCATGGTATTTCTTTCCATTTATATAGATCTCTTTTGGTTTCTTACAGTAATGTTTTCTCGTTTTCTTTGTATAGGTCTTTTACGTCCCTGTTTAGATTTATTCCTAAGTATTTTATCTTTTTATGGGGTATTACAAATGGTGTTGCTTTCCCGATTTCCTTTTTGTAGTTCTTGTTGGTGTATAGGAATCCAGCTGATTTTTGTATGTTGATCTTGTATTCTGCTACTCTGATGAATCTTTGGATTAGTTCCAGTAGTTTTCTGGTGGAATCTATGGGGTTCCCTACATATAGGACCGTATCATTTATGAATAGGGATAGTTTTACTTCTTCCTTTCCAATCTGGATGCCCTTTATTTCTTTTTCTTGCTTTATTGCTCTAGCTAGGGCTTCTAGCACCGTGTTAAATAGGAGTGGTTATAAAGGTCATCCTTGTCTTGTTACCGTTCTCAAGGGGAATGCTTTCAGTCTCTCTTTTGAGAATGATGTTGGCTGTTAGTTTTGTATAGCTGCTCTTTATTGTGTTGAGGAATTTCCCTTCTATTCCTATTTTGCTGAGAGTTTTTATCAGAAATGAGCTTTGGACTTGATCAAATGCCGTTTCTGTTTTGATTGAGATGATCATATGATTCATTTGTTCTATTTATGTGGTAAATTAATGTTGATTGATTTTCTAATGTTGAAACATCTTTGCATACTTATTATAAATCACACTTATTTGTGGTGTATTTATTTTTTTATATGATGCTGACTTTTATTGGCTAGAATTGAGAATTTTTGCATCTGTATTCATGAGAGATATTGGTCTGAAATTTTCTTTTTTTGTGATGCCTTTGCCTATCATTAGTATCAGGGTTATTCTGGCTTCATAGATTGACTACAGGAGTATTCCTTTCTTTTGGATGCTCTAAATAGTTTGAGTTGTACTGATATGAGCTCTTCTCTGAATGTTTGGTAGAATTGTCCAGTGAAGTTATCTGGGTCAGGACTTCTTTTTTTTGCTGAGAGTTTTTTATTTTTTTATTACTTCTTCAGTCTCTTGCTGTGGGTCTGTTCAGATTTTCTATCCTAGCTTGTGTTAGTTTAGGTACGTAGCGTGTTTCTGGAAATGTATCCTTTTCATCCAGGTTCTCAAATTTGTTGGAGTACAATTTTTCATAGTATTCTGCTATGATCCTTTCTATTTCACTGGGGCCTGTTGTAATAGCCTCTGTCTCATTTCTTATATGGGTTATTTGTTTCCTCTCCTGTTTTTCTTTTGTCACTTTGGCCAGTGGTTTGTCTGTTTTGTTGATCTTTTCAATGAACTAACTTTTGGTCTTGATTCTTTCTTTTGTTTTTTCTATTCTCTATTTCATTCATTCCTGATCTGATCTTTACTATTTTCTTTTTTCTGGTGGCTGTGGGTTTCTTTTACTGTTCTCTTTCTGTTTGTTTGAGTTGTAGGGCTAATGTTTGGAATTTAGCTCCTTCTTTTTTAACGTATGGTTTTATTGGTATAAATCGCCCTCTGAGCACTCTTTTTGCTGTGTCCAAAGATTTTGGTATGATGTGTTTTCATTCTCATTTGAGTCTGGGAATTTTTTGATTCCCTGTTTGATTTTTTCTATTACTCAGTTTTTTTTAAAGCAAGATATTATTCTGTTTCCAATGTATTTGATTTTTTTTTCTTTTCCTATTATTTATTTCTACTTTCATGGCACTGTGATCAGAGAGAATGCTTTGTATTATTTTGGTGTTTTGGATTTTATTGAGGGTTGCTTTGATCAGAGAGAATGCTTTATATTATTTTGATGTTTTGGGTTTTATTGGGGGTTGCTTTGTGGCCTAAAATGTGGTCTATTCTGGAGTATGTTCCATGTGCGTTGGAAAAGAATGCATGGTTTTACACTGTTGGGTGGAGTATTCTGTATATGTCTATGAGGTCAGGTTGGTTTATTGTGGCCTTTAGATATTTTGTATTGTTGTTGAGTTTCTTTCTAGGTGTTCTATCCTTTACATGGTGTATTGAAGTCTCCTACTGTTACTGTGGTACTATCTTTTTCTCTTTTCAGTTCTGTTAGAATTTGTTTCATATATTTTGGAGCCCTGTCATTTGGTGTATAGATATTTATTAAGGATATCTCTTCTTCATGGATTTTCCCTTTAATGATATATAATGTCTTTTCTTGTATTTTACGGTTGATTTTTGCTTTAAGTCTATTTTATTTGAGATTAATATTGCCACTTTTTCCCTTTTTTGGTTACTATTTGCTTAATATACTTTTTCCATCCTTTGATTTTTAATATATTGGTGTCTTTGTGTTTAAGATACGTCTCTTGTAGATAGTGTATTGATACATATTTTTTTTTACCCATTGTGCCATTTTCTGTGTCTTTACAGGTGAATTTAAGACATTTGCATTCAGTGTAATTATCTGTAGGTATGAATTTATTGCTGTCATATCGTTGTGCTTTTTTTTTGTGGTGCTGACATTTTCTTTGTTCCTCTTTTTTTTTTTGAGTTTCTTTTGTTTATGGGTTTTCTTTTCTTTTACTATTATAGATTTAGTGTTTACTGACACTTTTTCTTCTTTTTTATTCTGATGAGTAGATTTGTTAACTTTCTTTGAGGTTACCTTGAAATTTACTCTTATCTTCCTAAGTTTGAAGTAGTGTTTTTTATTAGTTGATATTGCCTTGACTTCCTTTCCATTTGAAAGTTTTTTACCTACACCATTTATTACCACTTTTATTGTTTAGACATTGTTGTCATTTACAGATTGACGTCTCTGTTACTCTGTTCTAAGTCTTTTAGCTTTGTTTTATTATTGAGAGTTCTTTACCTGGGTTGGTATCTGGCTGATGTCCTTTGTCCTAGACTCTGTCTGTTGTCTGATGTTGGTGGTTCTCTAACCGAAGGACTCCCTTTAGTATTTCATGTACGTTTGACTTAGTTTTTACAAATTCCCTTAATTTCTATTTATCTGGAAATGTCCTAATTTTGCCATCTGTCTTGGTTATCTAGTGCTACCACAACAGGAATACCACAAGTGCATGGCCCTAACAAAGAGAAATCTACTCTCTCACAGTCTAGTAGGCCACAAGTCCAAATTGAGGGCCTCAGCTCCAGGGGAATGCTTTCTCTGTCAGCTGTGGAGGAGGGTCCTTCTCATTAATCCTCCCCTGGACTAGGAGTTTCTCTGCGCAGGAACTCTGGCAGAAGTTGGCTCCTGGCGCTGCTTTCTTGGTGGTATGTGTTCCCCAACTCTGTGCTCTCTTCCCTTTCCTTTTGTATCTTGTAAGGTAAAACGTGGTGCAGGCTACACCCCAGGGAAACTCCCTTTACATTGTATCAGGGATGTGACCTGAGCGAGGGTGTTACATCCCACCCAAATTCTCTTTAACATAATCTAATCTTGCCTCATTAACCACAGGCAGAGATTAGGATTCACAACACAGAAAAATTATGTCAATCTCAAAATAGAAGACAACCACTCAATACTGGGAATCATGGCCTACACAAGTTGACACATATTTTTGGGGGACACAGTTCAGTCCATGACACCATTGTATTTGAGAGATAGCTTTGCAGGATATATGATTTTTGGTTGACAGTTCTTTTCTTTCAAGGTTTTATATATGTCATCGCATTGCCTTCTTGCTTGTATAGTTTCTGCCAAGCAATCAGAGCTTAGTCTTATTGTTTCCCCTTTGTAAGTAACTTTTAGTTTTTCCTCAAGCTGCTCTCAGGATTCTTTTGTGTTTAGTTTTGGCAAGTGTATTATGATATGTCTTGGTGAGTTTCTTTTGGGGTTTATTCTATATGAGTGTCATTGAGCTTCGTGGATGTCCAGCTTTTCATCTTTCATGATATTTGGGAAGTTTTCTGTCAGGAAATCTTCAGCAATTTACTCTGTGTTTTCTATTTTCTTCCCCCATTCTGTAAGTCCAGTGGCACACAAATTTTTGCTCTTGTGTCCTACTAATTCTTAGGTTCTCTTCATTTTTCTTCATTCTTTTCTCTGATTTTTCCTGAAAGTGACCTTCATGGATTTGTCTTCAGTTTCACTGATTCTGTCTTCCATTGTTTCAAATTTGCTCCTAAAACCTACTACTGAGTTGTTCTTTTTCTGAAATTATTGTTTATGTTTTGGATTTTTGGTTGCTGTTTTTGTATGATTTCTATTAATTTTGGTGTGTTGTTCTTGTATTCTTTTCCTGAATTTTTTTATTGCTTTGTGTTTTCCTTTATTTTGACTATGTTTTGTTGGTTTTGTTTCTATTTTCCATGGTTTTTCCCTTGATTTTGTGTATGTTTCCCTTGATATCTTTCCTAATCTGTTAGAGAACCTTAGATAGTCTTTTGAATTCCATATCAAGTAGTTGCCCTGCCTTTATCCCTTGGAAAAATTGATGGTAAATGGCAATGAGTCTCTGTAACAAATATATGTTATGCAATAAGACTAGTCTTGAAAGAATGACCTCTTTGGAGCCCCCAGTAGGTGCCAATCATCATTTTACAAATAAGGTAATACAATTGGAATATTTTTGTTAATCAGTTGATTTAAAATTCTTAACAAAATTCTTCTGAGTTTTTCTTTTATTTCTTTTCTATGCAGCTTAGAGTCATGAGTATTATCAGTTATCTCTTAAGATATTTTTACACTGGATATGCAACTCTTAGAGATGTTTTTCAGTGTTCCTGGCCAGTCCAGTAAATCCATGGTAGATTAGAGAAGAGTTCTTCTCTAACTCTATACATGTTCTTTTATTTGCTTACCACATAGAGGGATTTCCTTCTAAAAGTTCTGTCATATCCCATGGTTTCAGTGTAAAAGAACAGCGAAAAACAAAACGATATCAAGTGTTGCTTGAAGTTTAGTCATCAGATATTTCATGTGTTCTTTAGCTAGGAATAGCAAATCAAGTAATGTCCAGCTTATGGAATATACATGAGACATCAAAATAAGAGAGAAAAACCAGTACAATATAATATTGCCAAACACTTCCATTTCCTTTATGTTTAAATTCACTAATTAAAGAAAAACCAATCTCGAAACTATGGCCCCCAGCCCAGAACTGAAGCCATTCCCGAAGCTCACTCTTCAGACAAAGATTAGACAGGAGTATAAAACAAAAAACAGTACACTCAAGGAATGTACTTCTTAGTTCATTCAGACATATGAGACCAAATGGGCAGCTCCTGTCCAAAAGCAGGATAAGAAGGCAGGAAAGGATAGGAACTGGTCAAATGGACACAGGGAACCTGGAGTGGGAAGTGGGAGTGTGCTGTCACATTGTGGGGATTGCAACTAATGTCACAAAACAATATATGTATAAATTTTTGAATGAAAGATTAACTTGAGTTGTAAACCTTCACCTAAAGCACAATAAAAAAGAAAGCTGCTAACTGCTTCCTTTTATTCTTAGAGCTTTGTATAAATGAGCCCACTCTCATTATTGTAAAGTTAGTATATATTCGAGATACTACCAGAGATGTAAGGTTACCAACTACTTCAGTAATGATTTTTACTGTTGCTTTCTAAAGATAGCAGCTGTTAGTTAGAAAAGACTGCTGTTGTTAAGTTCATGTTGTTTCTGTTTTAGATGGTTGATATGTTTCATAACCACATATTTGAGAAGTTAGATTCTCTGCACCTTTTGTACTTGTATTAAATGCCTGAACTGAATTAAAAGTTTCAAGTTATAATACTATATATGCACAAGAAAATGTTTGAGAATGTCTTTTTTAATTTAATTTTAAAGTATGCCTTAGTGAAGAAATACTGTGTTATATTCCTTTTAGGGTAAAGGATTGTTTTTTTTATATCTTTCATATTATAAAGTTCATAACTTTTCATTTAGTAATCACTGAATGATATTTCTTGGGAGGTGGAGGGGTTGAGGGTGGTGACTATTTGTAGTAATTTAGTACTAACCTAAACATGTTCAGATTTCTCTTTCTAGGCATACCACTGTGGTAGACCTATACATTTGAAATTTTGAGGAGCTGCTTCTTTTATAATTCAGGGGACTAACCCTTGGCTTTGTTGGGTGAATAGCAAGAACATAATCTGGCTAAAATTGGGAACAGTTCCTGTCTAGAATCGTGAAGACTTGGCAGTCATTTTCTTCACAATACAGAATTCCAGCACTCAGTAGATCAATGCTATGACTCAGCTGATGGATACTGCGACTCAGTAGATAGTTCTTGACTTCATATAGTGGACTTTTGTATAATTCACACTTTGATCCATTAACTTTAGAGAACTCAGTTTGCCGTTTATATACTATATTTAGATTTCTTTTTCCCGTAAGCTAATGAGCAAACATTTTGCTTCATTGTTTCCAACACACAGAATTTTATTTCAGCAAGCTTCCCAACTTTATTTAAAAAAGTATGCTCAATTGTTCCACTATTTTGTAGCATTTATACTTATTTTATAAAAATGAATGAAAAAAAGAGGTCTATTAACCTTAATATAGTTGCGGCAAATAGAAATCAAGGTATTTGTCAATAGAAGCAAATCTAATTTATATAAATGTTGATTGAATTGAGGTCTCTTGGCTGTTTGTTTAGTTGTGGAGGAAGAGAACCAAATTATAGCAGATTTTTATATGTTCTTTAAAATTTATAAAAGACTATAGTGCGGTACACCTAAGGACTTGATTTTTTAAGATTTTCTCATATTTTTATTACTTTCCTACATGGTATAGACATGAAGAAGACCTCCTATATTATCATTTTAGGTTTATACTGGTAAAGCAGTGATTCTCAGGTTTTCTGAGATAAGTGACTTTGCTTCCTTGTTTTTTCTTCTTACAGTCATTTGTCTGCTTTAATAACTTCTCAAAGTGCATAACTAATGGTGGTGTGTGTTACATGCGTGTATGTTTGTTTTTTAATTGGATGTTACTTGCTGTACAAAAAAAAATATAATCACATTTGGAAATAAAAGTGTTAGATGAAGTATACAGTTATCAGTTACTGAAAGAACATGGAAAAGGGGGAGGACAGGAGTGTTTTGAGATAATAGTAGGAAAGGGGAAGAACAAAAATAAGGTGGCTCATAGAGATGTTTTAATGACACTTATTGAACAAATTAACTGACAACATAGAGATTTTTCTCACTTTTTATAGTGTTTCAAATGGAGTGTACAATTTTAACAGCAGTGATGTTTAAGAGATTAAAGTCATAAATTTATAAAGTTTAGGTTGTGGCAAAAAGTAATAAAAGAATAGGATTATATCTCTAGTGGTGAAAATGGTATAGCATAGCATTTCTCTATAATTTTGATATATTATTTTTTAAAAAGCTCTGAAAAGAAGAACCTGCAAGAAAATATATTTGTGACCCTAAGAGAACTATACCCCTCTTAAGTTGTTTGCAAAGCACATGGCAGCTCTGAAGAGATTCATGGGAATGCAGTACTTAAGAGAACAGTGAAGTTTTGTGAGGAATAATAAAAAAAGTTTGTGGTGCTCCCTGAATATTTTCAGTATATTCTGGTACTACAGTTACAGCCAGTTGGATGAAAGCGTTTGTTCAGAAACAAATTGAAATTGCTTCCAGCAGTTTAGAATCAAATGAAATAATGATAACTTCTCTTACAATTTCTTCTTGTTTGATGAAGTTGTGTGGTAAAGTACTTTGCCTGAAGCTAAAGTTTAATTCTCCTTCTTCCTCACCTCACTCACTCAACACACATACAGATACATTTGACTACAGCTAGTGCAAACTTGGACTTGACTAACTTAATTGTGCATGCCTATAACAATGCAATGTATTAGGTAGAGGTGTCAGTGTATGAATCCCTTTTGCTCTCAAATTATTTATTGTTTCAAAGCTTAGATTCCTTTAAGTGATTCTAATGTTTAGTACCCCCACACATCTGTCAGTTTTTCATACTCTGGGAACATGGTGTTGCTGTGATGCTGGAAGCTATGACACCGGTATTGAAATACCAGCGGGGTCACCCATGGCAGACAGGTTGAAGCTGAGCTTCTAGACTAAGACAGATTAGGAAGAAGGACCCAGCGGCCTACTTATTAAAATAATTAGCCGGTGAAAAACCTTATGAATAGCAGTGGGACATTGTCTGATACAGGGCCAGAAGATGAACCCCCCTCATATTGGAAGGCACTCAAAATATGATTGACGAAGATCTTCCTCCTCAAAGTAGAGTCGACCTTAATGATATGGATGGAGTCAAACTTTCTGGACCTTTATTTGCTGATGCGGCACGACTCAAAATGAGAAGAAAAAGCTGCAAACAATCCGTTAATAATTGGAAGGTGGAATGTATGAAGTGTGAATCTAGGAAAATTGGAAATCGTCAAAAATGAAATGGAGTGCATAAACATTGATATTCTAGTCATTAGTGAGCTGAAGTGGCCTGGTATTGGCCACTTTGAATCAGACAATCATGTGGTCTGCTATGCTGGGAATGACAACTTGAATAGGAATGGTTTTGCATTCACTGTCAAAAAGAACATTTCAGTATCCTGAAGTACATCGCTGTCAATGATAGGATACTATCCATTTGACTGCAAGGAAGACCAGTTAATGTGAATATTATTCAAATTTATGCACCAACCATTAAGGCTAAGGATGAAGAAATTGAAGATTTTTACCAACTTCTGCAGTCTAAAATTGATCAAATATGGAATCAGGTTGCATTGATAATTACTGGTGATTGGAATGTGAAAATTGGAAACGAAGAAGGATCAGTAGTTGGAAAATATGGCCTTGGCGATAGAAACGATGCCAGAGATTACATGATAGAATTTTGTTTAAGACCAACGACTTTTTCACTGCAAATACCATTCTTCACCATCGTAAACGGCAAGTATACATGTGGACCTCGCCAGATGGAATACACAGGAATCATATTGACTACATCTGTGCAAAGAGACGATGGAAAAGGTCAATATCATCAGTCAGAACAAGGCCAGGAGCTGACTGCAGAACAGACTATCAATTGCTTATATGCAAGTTTAAGTTGAAACTGAAGAAAATTAGAACAAGTCCATGAGAGCCAAAGTACAACCTTGAGTATATTCCACCTGAATTAGAGACCATCTCAAGAATAGATTTGATGTGTTGAACAGTAATGACCGAAGACCAGATGAGTTATGGAGTGACATCAAGGACATCATACATGAAGCAAGCAAGGGGTCGTTAAAAAAAGAACAGGAAAGAAAGAAAAGACCAAAATGGATGTCAGAAGAGACTCTGAAACTTGCTCTTGAACGTCGAGTAACTAAGGCAAAAGGAAGAAATGATGAAATAAAAGAGGTGAACAGAAGATTTTGAAGGGCGGCTCGAGAAGACAGAGTAAAGTATTATAATGACACGTGCCAAGACCTGGAGATAGAAAACCAAAAGGGAAGAACAAGCTTGGCATTTCTCAAGCTGAAAGAATTGAACAAAATATTCAAGCTTCAAGTTGCAATATTGAAGGATTCTATGGGGAAAATATTAAACGGCACAGGAAGTATCAAAAGAAGATGGAAAGAATACACAGAGTCACTGTACCAAAAAGAATTGGTGGACGTTCAGCTATTTCAGGAGGTAGCATATGATCAGGAACCAATGGTACTGAAGAGAGAGGTCCAAGCTGCACTGAAGGCATTGGCGAAAAACAAGGGTCCAGGAATTGACGGAATACCAGTTGAGATGTTTCAGCAAACAGATGCAACACTGGACGTGCTCACTCATCGATGCCAGGAAATTTGAAAGACAGCTACCTGACCAACC
Source organism: Trichechus manatus latirostris (assembly GCF_000243295.1). Taxonomy (NCBI): domain Eukaryota; kingdom Metazoa; phylum Chordata; class Mammalia; order Sirenia; family Trichechidae; genus Trichechus; species Trichechus manatus. The sequence goes on from NW_004444027.1 coordinate 5,962,365, forward strand.
GACTGGAGGAAATCCATATTTATGCCTATTCCAAAGAAAGGTGATCCAACAGAATGTGGAAATTATCAAACAATGTCATTAATGTCACACAGAAGTAGAATTTTGCTGAAGATCATTCAAAACAGCTACAGCAGTATATCAAGAGGGAACTGCCAGAAATTCAAGCCGGTTTCAGAAGAGGACATGGAACCAAGGATGTCAAATGGATCCTGGCTGAAAGCAGAGAATACCAAAAAGATGTTTACTTGTGTTTTATTGACTAGGCAAAGGCATTTGACTGTATGGATCAGAACAAATTATGGATAACATTGAAAAGAATGAGAATTACAAAATACTTAGTTGTGCTCGTGAGGAACTTGTACATAGATCAAGAGGCAGCTGTTAGAAAAGAACAAGGGGATGCCGCATGGCTTAAAATCAGGAAAGGTGTGTGTCAGGGTTGTATCCTTTCACCATACTTACTCAATCTGTATGCTAAGCAAATAATCCAAGAAGCTGGACTATATGAAGAAGAGCCGGGGCATCAGGATCGGAAGAAGACTCATTAACAACCTGTGATAGGCAGATGATAAAACCTTGCCAGCTGAAAGTGAAGAGGACTTGAAGCACTTAATAATGAAGACCACAGCCTGCAGTATGGATTACACCTTAACATAAAGAAAACAAAAATTCTTACAACTGGACCAATAAACAACATCATGATAAATGGAGACAAGATTGAAGTTGTCAAAGGTTTCGTTTTACTTGGATCCACCATCAACACCCGTGGAAGCAACAGTTAAGAAATCAAAAGAGGCATTGCATTTGGCAGATCTGCTGCAAAAGACCTCTTTAAAATGTTGAAAAGCAAAGATGTCACCTCGAAGGCTAAGGTGAGCCTGACCCAAGCCATGGTGTTTTCATTAGCCTCATCTTCATGCAGAAGAAGCTGGACAATGAATAAGGAAGACCTAAGAATTGACGCCTTTGAATTATGGTGTTGGTGAAGAATATCGAATATACCATGGACTGCCAAAAGAACGAACGAACCTGTCTTGGAAGAAATAGAGCCAGAATGCTTCTTAGAAGCAAGGATGGCAAAACTGCATCTCACATACTTTGGACATGTTATCAGGAGTGATCAGTCCCTGGAGAAGGATATCATGCTTTGTAAAGTAGAGGGTCAGCAAAAAAGAGAAGACCCTCAACAAGATGGATTGACAGAGTAGCTTCAACAATGGGCTGCCGCATAGCAGTGATCATGAGTATGGCACAGTGTTTTGGTTTGTTGTACATAAGGTCGCTATGAGTTGAATGCAGCTCACCCGCACCTGACAACAACAACGTGTAAGTACTGAGTGAAATCACGTGTTACCTAGCTTGTGTATATTTTAAATTTGTATCTATTTTAAATTTCATACATTTAAATACACTTTTTGATGTACAAGTCTGTGAGTTTTAACAATTGCATGGAGTCATCACCACAATCAGGATACACAAAGGTTCTGTCACCCCCAAAATTCCTTCCTGCTGTCCCTTTGTAGACTGTCTCTCCCCAACGCCTGGCATCCGTGATCTGTTCTCCATCTCTGTAGTTTTGTTTTTTCCACAATGCCATATAAAAGAAATTATACAGTATAGAGCCGTTTGATACTAGCTTCTTTCACTCAGCTTAATGACTTTATCAGATATGTGATTTGCAGATATTTTATTCGACTCTGAGACACATCTTCATTGTTTTAGTAGTATCTTGTGCAGAGAAGAAGTTTTAATTTATCAACTCTTTATTTTTTCTGTTAAGGATACTGCTTTTGGTGTCATATCTAAGAACTCTGCATAACCCAACGTCACAAAGATTTTTCTAGAAGTTTTATAGTTTTAAATTTTATACTTAAGTCTGATGTATTTTGAGTTAATCTCAAAAGATTGGAGGTAAGATCAAGATTCAGTTTTCTATATGTGGATTTCCAGTTATTCTAGCACCGTTTGTTGAAAAGACTATCTTTTCTCCACTGAATTGCCTTTACACCTTTCTCAAAAATTACTTGACCGTGTTTGTGTGGGCCAATTTCTGGACTCTCTCTTCTGTCCTTTCTCTTATACCACACTATCGTGATTGCTGTATATTTATAAGTCTTAAAATCATGTAGTGTGAGTCCTCCAACTTTGTCCTTTTTCAAAATTCTTTTGGCTGTTCTTACTCCTTTGCCTTTCCATACTAATTTTAGAATTATCTTGTCATTATCTACCAGAATTTTTGCTAAGATTTTGAATGGAATTGCGTTGAATCTTTTGATCAATTTGGGGGAGAATTGACATTTGTCTTAGGTAGGATTCTCTAGGATCAGTGAGGCATATATATATATATGTATATATATATATATGTATATGTATATTTGTACTTATATGTTTACTAGGAATCCTGATGGTGCTGTGGTTAAAGTGCTAGGCTGCTAACTGAAAGGTCAGCGGTTCAAACCCATCAGCTACTCTGCAGGAAAAAGATGCGGCAGGCTACTTGGGTAAGATTTACACTTTTGGGAATCCTATGAGGCAGTTCTGCTCTGTCCTGTTTGGTCTCTAGGTGTCGGAATTGACTCGACAGTAGTGATTTTTGGTGTGTGTGTGCCTGTGTATATTTATATCTGTCTATGTCTGTGTATAAACCTGTTGCCGTCAAGTTGATCCTGATTCATAGCGACCCTATAGAACAGAGTAGAACTGCTTCCTAGGGTTTCGAAGGGGTCGGCTGGTAGATTTGAACTGCCAACTTTTTGGTTAGCAGATGATCTCTGAACCACTATGCCACCAGGGCTCCGTGTGTATATATATGTGTACGTGTGTGTGTGCGTGTGCGTGTGTGTGTGTGTGTGGGCACGCATAGATTTAGTGCCTGTTAAATACTTAGGACTTCATTAGTGTTAGCAGTTACTATGTTGACTAATACCTATATTTTGCAGGAAAATAAATGTTTTTTGTTTTTGTTTTTTAATTAAAAAAATTAGAATACAGCCTGTGAAATTTCTGTTTGCTATAGATTATCTCATGTTTGCTATCCTACTGTCATTGTTGTTTTTAATTGAATTTCTTCTCCTGTTCTGACTGGACAAGCTGTTTCTGCGTCTGTCTCTTAGCTCAGAACTATATGACCACTCCTACTCTGAGGAGAGTTTGGTGACTCTTATTGGCACCCCAAGCAAAATCCAAGTTTTATTAGTGAGGAATACAGGAAAAAAGATTTTCAGCAAGCAGTTTTCAATGTCTGCCATAATTATTTTCTGTAGAATCATTTTTCTTTCTCTTAGTTTTATAACTCATAGTCAGGAATTTCCATCCTAAGCAAAACAAGAAAGAATTGACACAAAATAAGAGTGTTGAAAATAATTTACTAACAATTTTATATGTATATAATATGTGTGCCATACACCATCTTTATGTGCCCTTTATATGACAGTGATATTGTAAACAAAGACTGATAGCTACTTTGTTCCAGATATCAGATGACCTTGACTCCAATGAAATTTTAACTTAGGCTGTCTTTTTCTGGAGATGGAGGATGGTTTAAATAGATCTTATCCTTTGTACTTGAGATATTTGTAAGGGAATAAGTTGTTCTGGCACTTCTTTAAATTTATCTCATCACTATTTGTGCCATCATAAGGGACAAGATAAAACTGTTAAAAGACAAGATACTATATGGTTGCCTTATGAGCTTTATCTTATTTAATGTTTCTACATTGATTCTACGTAAGCATGTATTCATTTATCAATAATGCCCTCACACCCAAGTATTTTCTCAAGGAAATCAATGAATGAACATTTTTTGAGCACCTACTATGCTAGAGATTGTGCTTAGGTTTTAGAAAAAACAATGATATGAGTGAAACAGTCCCTTAACCTTGTAAGGGACTGTCTGATGAAGAAGATAGGTATATAAATGAGCAGTGTGATTATTGCTATAATACAAATACGCCCAAGGGGGTATAGAAGCAAAAAGAAGAAAAACATTTACTTTTTCTTTGATTTTTGAGAGGAGAGCATCAAAAAAGTATTCATCAATCTTTTGAGAAACCAGAAGTCTTCAATGAGTAGATGAAATAGAAATAATGGAGAAACCAGGGTAAATGAAATTGCTAACATAAGTGGAGATTTATTTTGTTTCATTTCCTAACTTGAGTTAAATGGTAACTTAGTCCTAGATAAGCTAGATTAAAAATAGAAGAACAAAACTCTTTATGGATCTTAGTATAATTTATAACAATTAAGTGGTTCTGAATGTATTATTGCATGGTGTAGACCCCCCACCAAAAAGAGAGATCTTTTAAAACGAACAGTGTATAAACATTTAAATCATATTTAAACCAAATTATTTCCATAGTTTTGTTACCATCTTTTGTTGTCAGAATGATGGATTATGACCTTTCGTTATTTGTGACACAGTGAATGGTGTTGTATAAAGGAAACCTATAAAGGCTCTGGAAAGATTTTAAAGTTTGTCTATGAGTAGGATAAGCATTCGTGGATCATACTATAGTGCAACAAAGCATTAGTAGATATGACTGACCAAATGAAACAACATGGTTAGGAGATTCTTTAATGATGACTTTGATCATTGCATATGTTTCATTCATTATTCAATGTTATGATAACCACAGGATTAATCTAAGATATACATCCTCATTTGAAATATGGAACATGTACTATCATAAATAAAATGTGCTTTCATATAATTTTGAAGGATATGCATGAAGCTTATAAAAATCAAATAAGTATGTGTTATCTTTTAAGTTCTAGGGCTAGTAAACAAGCCAAAGACAAACTTCTATCCTTGGGTAGCTTACCATTTTTCAGGATAGAGAAGACCTGTAAACAAAACTGCTAGTGATGTTGGCAGGCCATACCAAAGTATTAAATTACACTGAACTGACAGATGAGAAGTACACAAGAAGCTAACCATCACAAAAATAACACTCAAAAAGAAGAATAATAGAAAAGAGAAATAATTGTGAACTAAAGTCATCAGGAAAAGCTTCAGGAAAGAGGCTGCATCTAAGCTTGGCCTTGAAATAATAGAGCATTATTTCAGTGGGCTTTTATTTCTAAGTTCTACTTTTGTCAAGTGCTTTATCTTTGCAAAGACAAATCTATGCTTTGAGAAATGAAACAGCATTCTTTTGTTTAATAAAATCTTTGCAGCTCATCAGTAGTTGTTAACCTGGGTACCATTGAAATCTGAAAAATAAGAGTTCTGTACCCATAGTAATAGACACCCCCCCCAATTTCCACGTAATTTTAGACAATTGTCACGTTAAGAATTTACCAGACATTAAGCCCATAGTTGTTTTCTTAAATTATTCTTAATCTATAATAGAGGTTTTGATCCTGTAAAGTTGGGTTTGCAGAGGAGTGATAGTATATTATTACTAATATAGTCTATGAACTACTACTATATTATCTTACTTTAGAGTATCTAGAGTGTGTTTTGTTAGCATCCTCACTTTTCTGGAATAACAGTTTTTTCCTGGAATAATAATGATTTACAGTTTATAAAGTTGTGCTGTGTGCTTGATCTCGTTTTACACTTGAAGTAATACTGTCTAAAGTCCTGCAGATAGGAAGGCATTATCCCCTGCCCCTCCCGTCTTTCTTTTGCTTTTTTAAAACATGTTTTTATTGCAGTAAAATACACATAACATTAAATTGATCATTTTGACCATTTTCAAATATACAATTCATTGGCATTAAGTACTTTCACAGTGTTGTGTAATTGTCACCACTATCTAGCTCCAGAACTTTTTCATCACCTCTGTACCCATTAAGCAGTTACTTCCCATTCCTGTCTACCCCCAGCCCCTGGCAACCACTAATCTACTTTCTGTCTCTATGAATTTGCTTATTCTGGACATTTCATGAAAATGGAATCCTACAATATGTGGCCTTTTGTTTTTAACTTTTATTTAGCATACTGTTTTTATGTTGTAGCATGAATTAGTATTTCATTTTATAGCTGAATAATACTATATTATATACATATGCCATATTTTGTCCATTCATTCACTGACGGACATGTGGTTTGTTTCTGCCTTTTGTGTTTCATGAATGTTGCTGCTGTAAACATATTTGTACAAGTTTTTGTTTGAACATCTATTTACAATTTTGGGGGTTATATACTCTAGGAGTGGAATTTCGGAACATATGGTAATTCTATGTTTAACTTATTGAGGAACCACCAAACTGTTTTCCACAGTGGCTGCACCATTTTGTATTCCCACTGACAATGCATAGGGGTTCCAGTTTCTCCACGTCATCACCAACACTTGTTATTTTCCATTGTCTTGATTATGTAGACATCCTACTGGGTGTGAAGTGGTATTTCATTGTGGTTTTGATTTGCATTTCCCTAATGACTGTTATGGAACCTGGTAGTGTAGTGGTTAAGAGTTCCTCTACTAACCAGAAGGTCGGCAGTTTGAATCCACCAGCTGTACCTTAGAAACCCTATGAGGCAGTTCTGCTCTGTCTTGTAGTGTCACTATGAGTTGGAATCAACTTGACAACAATGGGTTTGGTTTTGGAATGACTCCTTTGGCGCCCTGGTGGTGCAGTGGTTAAGAGCTTGGCTGAGAACTGAAAGACTGGCAATTCGAATCCACCAGCTGCTCTTTGGAAACCCTATGGGGCAGTTCTACAGGGTCGCTACAGGTCCTTAGGGTCGCTGTGAGTCTAAATCTACTTGACGACAGCGGGTTTGGTTTTGGTTTTAATGACTAATGTGGGAGCCTTGGTGGCACAGTGGTTAAAGTGCTCAGCTGCTAACTGAAAGGTCAGTGGTTTAACCCACCAACCGCTCCAGGGGGAAAAGGTGTGGCAGTCTGCTTCTGTAATGATTTAGGGCCTTGGAAACCCTATGAGGCAGAGTTCTATTCTATAGGATTGCTGTGAGTCAGAATCCATTTTGCAGCAGTGAGTTTGGTTTTTTGGTTTGGAATGACTAACAAAGGGTCCTGGTGGTACAGTTGGTTAAGTACTCGGCTGCTAACTGAAAGGTCTGCAGTTCGAACCCACTAGCCACTCCACAGGAGAAGTGGTAGTCTGCTTCTGTAAAGGTTTCAGCCTTACAAACCCTATGGGCAGATTTTGTTTGTTGTATAGGGTCACTATGAGTCGGAATCGACTCCATGGCAGTGGGTTTGGAATGACTAATGACATGGAGCACATTTTCATGCAGTTGTTGACCATTTGTATATTTTCTTTGGAGAAATGTGTGTTCAAGTCCTTTGACCATTTTTATTAAATTTAATTTTTTAAAATTGTACTTTAAAGTTTACAGAGCAAATTAGTTTCTCATTAAACAATTAATACACATATTGTTTTGTGACATTGGTTGCCAACCTCATGATGTGTCAGCACTCTCCCCTTCTCGACCTTGGGTCAGCTTTCCTGTCCCCTCCTGCCTTCTTGTCCTTGCCCCTGGGCTGGTGTGCCCATTTAGTCTCATTTTGTTTTATGGGTCTGTCTAATCTTTGGCTGAAGGGTGAACCTAAGGATTGACTTTAGTACTGAGTTATAAGGCAGTCTGTTGGCCGTACTTTCCGGGTTTCTCCAGTCTCTGTCAGACTAGTAAGTATGATCTTTTTTTGTGAGTTGGAATTTTGTCCTACATTTATCTCCAGCTCTGTCCGGGACCCTTTGTTGTGATCCCTGTCAGAGCAGTCAGTGGTGGTAGCCGGGCACCATCTAGTTGTGCTGGACTCAGTCTGGTGAAAGCTATGGTAATTCCTTCGACCATTTTTTAAATTGGGTTGTTGGTCTTTTTTTGTTGTTGTTGAGATGTATGGGGGTTCTTTATATGTTCTGGATATTAGACCTTTATTGGAGCCCTGGTGGCACAGTGGTTAAGAGCTCAGCTGCTAACCAAAGGGTCGGCAGCTCGAATCCACCAGCCGCTCCTTGGAAACTATGGGGCAGTTCTACTCTGTTCTGTAGGGTCACTATGAGTCGAAATCGACTCCACAGCAATGGGTTTTTGTTTTTTTTTAAGACCCTTTTCAGATATATGATTAGCAAGTATTTTTTCTCTGTTCTGTGGGTTTTCTTCTCACCTTCTTTGTGTTCTTTGGTATACAGAAGTTCTTAATTTTGAAGTCCAGTTTATCTTTTTGTTTGTTGCTTTTGCTTTTTATGTCCTATCTAAGAATCTGTTGCCAAATCCAAGGTCATGAAGATTTACCCTGGTGTTTTCTTTCAAGAGTTTTATAATTTTAGCTTTGATCTTTAGATCTTTGATCAGTTTTTAGTTAATTTTTGTGTATGGTGTTTCTTCTTTCTAGAAGTTGAAGACAGTGAAGTTCAATGAAATGGATTACATATTCAGAAGAAGCAGAACATATTATCTATCTGATTAGTGATCTTTCTCCTAGACCAGGGGTTGCTAAGCTATGGACTACTGGCCAAATCTGGTTCATTACCAGTTTTTGTACAGTCCACAAGCTGAGAATGATTTTATATTTTAAAGTGGTTAGAAAAAATTAACAAAGAAATAATATTTTGTGACATGTGAAAATTATATGAAATTCATATTTTATTGTCCATAAAGTTTTAGTGGAACACAGCCATACTCGTTTGTTTACGTAGTGTCTGCGCTTGCAGAATATTTCAGTTATTTTACGACAATGACTAAGAATTTAGCTCCAGAGTAACTAAGAATTTAGCCCCTGAATAAGAATACCTTGAAAACAGAGTAGGCCAACATCTGTATCTGATCAAACTGGTTTGTAGATAAAAAAACTTTTTTTTCAGGGTGTTTTCTTAGTCCTAGTTTTGTTCTTTTAAAACAGAGCCGTATCCGAAACAAACCAAACCCTTGCTGTCGAGTTGATTCTGAATCATAGTGACCCTATAGGACAGAGTAGAACTGCCCCATAGGGTTTCCAGGGAGTGCCTGGTGGATTTGAACTGCTGACCTTTTGGTTAGCAGTAATAGCTCTTAACCAGTATGCCATCAGGGTTCTTTTTAATCCTTTATTTTGTTTCTTTGTTGGCAAACAATATATTTATTATTGCTTGCTCTCAGTCATGTGGATGGTGATGGAATAAATGTTTTGAAGTCCCATGGAGTTTTATAGGTGAAAATAAAATGTGGTGATTCTTAGTAAAGACTTGCAGATAAAACACATTGATTCAGAAATATTGACTCAGCCTTAAGTTAAGCGTATTTAATGCAAAGTAATGAGCACCTATGACCCTACCAGTCGTTTGTGAAAATCTCTCATGATTTTGTAGTTATTCATCTATTCTGTTTGTTCCTAAGTATGTTGCTGCTTTTTTGTTTTTTTAGTGAGAAACATCTTTAATTCCAAGTAAATTTTTTGGTCCTTATAAAGCTAATCTTTCTATATTTTTAAAATCAATATAACTTAAAAAAATAAACTAAATGTTCTGATCTTTTTTTTTTTTGGTGAGTTAGAATTTTGTTCTACGTTTTTCTCCAGCTCTGTTGGGAAACTTCTATAGTGATCTCTGTCAGAGCAGCCGGTTGTGGTAGCCAGGCACCATCTAATTCTACTGGACTCAGTCTCATGGAGGCTGTGGTTCTTAAGGTCCATTAGTCCTTTGAACTAATCTTTCTCTTGTGTCTTTGGTTTTCTTCATTCTCTCTTGCTCCAGGTGGAGTAAGACCAGCGGAGTATCTTAGATGTCCGCTCGCAAGCTTTTTAGACCCCGGATGCTACTTGATAAAGTAGAATGTAGAACATTTTCTTTATAAACTAGGTTATGTTAATTGAGCTAGATGTTCTCCGAGACCATGGTCCCTAGCCCTTAGCCCAGTTATTCAGTCCCTCAGGGAGTTTGGATGTGTCTATGAGCTTCCATGACATTGCCTTGGACAAGCTGTGCTGGCTTCAGCAGTATTGTGTACTTTCTTGCCCTTTGGTAGTGGTGGCTCTTGATGGAGACAAGTGGAAGATTGCAGAAATCCTTAGGAGGTTTAATTGATAGCACTTTGAATTGCATTTGGGGAGTGAGAGAGTACAGGTTATCAAGGATAATGTCAAGATTCTTGATGAAAGGTGTTGATGTTTATTGAGATAGGGAACTGTGAAAGAGGACACTTGTTTCTGTTTATCTTATTTGGGATAAGGGGATGGGGAGGGAGAAACATTTATGCATTTGTTTTGGACCTGTTTGAGTTTGATCAGCAGTTGGATATACATGTCTGGAGTTCAGAGAAATAAATTTGTGAAGCCCACTCTGTGTACCCATTTTAAAGTGAAACACTGTTGTCCTCTGCCCCACATACTCTTAGGTGCCCCCCCACCACAACACTTATTTTCTATCATACTATGTGATTTACTTGTTGACTATATTTATTTTATATTATTTTTGTTCTCCTCCAAGTGCCAACAGTTAATCTCCAGAAAGGATAGAATTTTTGTCTGGTCACTGTGTATCTCATGTGGAGAGTAGTTTCTGGCCTTCACTATTGAGTAGGTCTTCACTAAATATTTGTTGAATGTTGAATGAATGAAGGGGTTGAGATAGGAATTTTAGGGGTTAGCTTAAGATAAGAAGAGTGTTATTTCACTGTTTTTAACAGATGGGAAGAAAGAATAGGATGGGTGTGGTTGCAGGTATGTTTTTGCATTTCATATCAAGAAGGTGTTCTTGCCTTACGGTTATTTTCTCTGTAAACTGGAAGACAAGGTCATCATCTCAGAGCAAGAGAAAGGAATGTGGTCGAAGGACTGAGGAGAAACGAGAAGATTTTCAGTAGTCCTGGTTGCGTGTTGAAGAATGAATTAACCAAAGAAATGTAGGATTGTTACCTTGTGTGGATGGCTCTTTTGAGATCAGTAATAACGAATTAATGTAATCAACTTGTCTTTTGAAAACTTTCTCTAGTAGGTGCTTGGTTGCAAAGATACGGTCATGCATGCAGGAAGTGGATAATAATAGGATGTCTTAATTGTTAAGTTTGGTGAAAGAGCAGTTTTGAATGATGATCAGAGTCCAAGATTTTACCTTAGCAATACGTGGCTAAAGTGATATGGAAGAGATTAAATTGGAGATGATCTGAGGGCATCTTTTTGGGAAAACAGTGGTTTTTGATATAAAAGTTGTCTAGGATGATGACAAGGCTTAGAGAAAGGAAGATTGTGAACTGGGTGCCAAAGAGTTAGGCAAATGAGGAGAGAATGACTGGGATGTTAGGAAATGACAACAGTGAAAAAGAGGAGAGAGGATTATATAGCTGAGAGGTCCTGTGAAACTAAGAGTGGGTTATTTTATTTTTTAATATGATGGTGTCCTGGTTACCTAGTGCTGCTATAACAGAAATACCACACGTGAATAGCTTTAACAAACAGAAATTTATTCTATCCAGTTTAGAGGGCTTGAAGTCTTAACTTTAGGATGCCAGCTCCAGGAGCCCCCATGTGTCTTATCAGTTTGTCGTACTGTGGGGGCTGTGTGTTGCTGTGATGCTGGAAACTATGCTACCGGTGTACAAATACCAGCAGGGTCACCCGTGGTGGACAGGTTTCAGCTGAGCTTCCACACTAAGACAGAATAGGAAAAAGGACTTGGTGGTCTACTTCTGAAAATAATTAGCTGGTCAAAACCTTATGAATAGCAGTGGAACATTGATACAGTGCTAGTAGATGAGCCCATCAGGTTGGAAGGCACTCAAAAGACAACTAGGCAAGAGCAGCTTCCTCAGAGTAGAGTCGACCTTAATGATGTGAATGGAGTCAAACTTTCAGGGCCTTCATTTGCTCATGTGGCACAACTCAAAATGAGAAGAAACAGCTGCAAACATCCATTAATAGTCAGAATGTGTAACGTACAAACTATGAATCTAGGAAATTTGGAAATCGTCAAAAATGGAATGTGTAAATGTCGACATCCTAGTCATTAGTGAGCTGAAGTGGACTACTATTGGCCATTTTGATTCGGACAGTCATGTGGTCTACTATGCTAGGAATGACAAATTGAAGAGGAATGGTGTTGCGTTACAAAGAACATTTCAATATCTATTCTGAAGTACAACGCTGTCAGTGGTAGGATAATATCCATATGCTTACAAGGAAGACCAGTTAATATGAATGTTATTCAAATTTAAGTACCAGCCACTAAGGCCAAAGATGAAAAAAATTAAAGATTTTTACCACCTTTTGCAGCCTGAAATTGATCAAACATGATCAGAATGAATTCATAAGGGAATACAAAAATTGCAAACACAGAAGAAGGATCAGTAGTTGGAAAATATGGCCTTGGTGATAGAAATGATGCCGGAGATTGCATGATAGAATTTTGCAAGACCAACGACTTACTTCCTTATTGCAAATACCTTTTTCCAACAACGTAAATGGTGACTATACACATGGACCTCACCAGATGGAATACACAGGAAACAAATTGACTATATCTGTTGGTAAGTGACGATGGAAAAACTCAATATCATCAGTCAAAACAAGGCCACGATCTGACTGTGGAATAGACGGTAAATTGTTCCTATGCAAGTTTAAGTTGAAATAGAAGAAAATTAGAACTAGGCCACGAGAGCCAAAGTACAACCTTGCGTATATCCCACCTGAATTTGGAGGCCATCTCAAGAATAGATTTAACACATTGAACACTACTGACCAAAGACCAGACAAGTTGTAGAAGACATCAAGGACACATACATGAGGAAAGCAAGAGGTCATTAAAAAGACAGGAAAGAAAAGACCAAAATGGATGTCAGAAGAGACTCTGAAACTGGCTCTTGAATGTAGAGTAGATAAAGCAAACGGCACAAATGATGAAGTAAAAGAGCTAAACAGAAGATTTCAAACGGCAGCTCGAGAAGACAAAATAAAGTATTAAAATGACATGTGCAAAGACCTGGAGTTAGAAAACCAAAAGGGAGGACCATGCTCAGCATTCCTTAAACTGAAAGAACTGATGAAAAAATTCAACCCTTGAGTTGTAATAATGAATGATTCTATGGGCAAAACACTGAATGACACAGGAAACATCAAAAGAAGATTAAAGGAGTACACAGAATCACAGTACCAAAAAGAATTGGTGGACATTCAGTCATTTCAGGAGGTAGCATATGATCAAGAACTAATGGTACTTAAGACAGAAGTCCAAGCTACACTGAAGACATTGGCAAAAAACAAGGCTCCAGGAATTGACAGATTACCAGTTGAGATGTTTCAACAAACAGATGAAGTGTTGGAAGAACTCACTCTTCTATGCCCCAAAACTTGGAAGACAGCTACATGGCCAACCCACTGGAAGAGATCCATATTTGTATCTCTTCCAAAGAAAGGTGATTTAACTGAATGCGGAAATTATCGAATAATCTCATTAATACCACATGCAAGTAAAATTTTGCGGAACACCATTCAACAGCAGTTGCAGCAGTACATCAGCAGGGAACTGCCAGAAATTCAAGCTGGATTCAGAAGGGGACATGGAACAAGGGATATCATTGCTGATATCCTGTCTGAAAACAGAAAATATCAGAAAGATGTTTATCTCTGTCTTATTGACTATGCAAAGGCATTCGACTCTGTGGATCATAACAAATTATGGATACATTGCGATGAATGGGAATTCCAGAACACTTAATCATACTCATGAGGAACCTGTACTTAGACCAAGAGGCAGACATTTGAACAGAACAAGGGGATACTGCATGGTTTAAAATCAGGAAAGGTGTGCATCAGTGTTTTATCCTTTCACCGTACTTATTCAATCTGTATGCCGAGCAGATAATCTGAGAAGCTGGACTATATCAAGAAGAACAGGACATCAGGCTTGGAGGAAGACTCATTAACAACCTGCAATAGGCAAATGACAAAACCTTGCTTACTGAAAGTGAAAAGGACTTGAAACCCTTACTGATGATCAGAGACTACAGCTGTCAGTGTGGATTACACAACATAAAGAAAAGAATAATCCTCACAAATGGACCAATAAACAACAAACAACATCTTGATAAACAGAGATAAGATTGTAGTTGTCAGGGATTTCATTTTACTTGGGTCCACAATCGACACCCATGGAAGCAGCAGTCAAGAAATCAAAGGATGCATTGCATTGGGCAAATCTGCTGCAAATGTCCTCTTTAAAATGTTAAAAAGCAAAGATGTCACTTTAAGAACTAAGGTGTGCCTGACCCAAGCCATGGTGTTTTCAGTAGCCTCATATGCATGTGAAAGCTGGACAGTGAATAAGGAAGGCCGAGGAAGAATTGTCACCTTTGAATTATGGTTTTGACGAAGAATATTGAAAATACTACGGACTGCCAAAAGAACGAACAAATCTGTCTTGGAAGAAGTCAGCCAGAATGCTCATTGGAAGCTAAGATTGTGAGATTTCACCTCACATACTTTGGCTGTGTTATCAAGAAGTACCAGTCCCTGGAGAAGGACATCGTGCTTGGTAAAGTAGAGGGTCAGCGAAAAAGAGGAAGACCCTCAACAAGATGGATTGACACACTGGCAGTAACAATGGGCTCCAGTATAAGAACCATCATGAGAATGGCACAGGACTGGACAGTGTTTCATTCTGTTGTACACCGGGTAGCTATGAGTCAGAACCAACTCAATGGCACCTAACAACAACAGGTCCATGGGAAGGCTTTCTCTCTGTGTCAGCTCTGGGGGAATGTCCTTTTCATCAGTCTTCCCCAGGTCTAGGAGCTTCTCAGTGCAAGGACCCCGCATCCTAAGGACATGATCTGATCCTGGCACTTCTTTCTTGTTGGCGTGATGTTCCCCTCTTCTCTGCTTGTTTCTCTCTTTTATATTTCAAAAGAGATTGACTAAAGATACAGCTTAATCCTGTAGATTGAGTCCTGCCTCATTAGCATAACTGCCTCTAATCCTGCCTCATTAACATCATCAAAAAAAGAACAAACAAACAGACTGCCTTTGAGTTGATTCCGACTCATAGCAACCCTATAGGACAAGGAGTGCCTGGTGGATTCTAACTGCCGATCTTTTGGTTAGCAGCAGTAGCTCTTAACCACTTCGCCACCAGGGTCTCCATTAACATCATAGAGGTTAGGATTTACAACACATAGGGTAATCACATTAGGTCACAGAATGTTGTTGGACAGTCACACAATACTGGGAATCATGGCCTATCCAAGCTGATACACATTTCTGCTGAACATGATTTAATCCATAACAGATGGTAGAAGAAAAATCTTCTGCAAGTCATGTAGGGACCAGGGAAACCCAGTTTCTCCTCGTGGCCCTAAGGTACATAGTTGTTGCTGTTAGATGCTGTCGAGTTGATTCTGGCTCATAGCAGCCCTACATAAAACAATAAAACATTGTCGGATAATGCGCCATCCTCATGATGGTTGTCGCTTGAACCCATTGTTACTGCCAGTATATCATTCCATCTTGTTGAGGGTCTTCCTCTGTTTTGTTGACCCTCTGCTTTACCAAACATGATGTCCTTCTCCAGGGACTTTGGTACCTCCTGATAACATGTCCAAAGTATGTGAGACGAAATCTCACCATCCTTGTTTCTAAGCAGCATTCTGGCTGTACTTTTTCCAAGACAGATTTGTTCTTTTTGCAGTCCGTGATATATTCAATATTCTTTGCCCACACTGTAATTGAAAGGCATCATTCTTCTTCTTTCTTCCTTATTCATTGTCCAGCTTTTGCATGCATATGAAGCTATTGAAAACACCATGGCTTGGTCCAGGCACACCTTAGTCCTTAAAGTGACGTCTTTGCCTTTCGGCACATTAAAGAGGTCTTTTGCAGCAGATTTGCCCAGTGCCATGTGTCTTTTGATTTTTTGACTGTTGCTTCCGTGAGTGTTGATTGTGGATCCAAGTAAAATGAAATCCTTGACAACTACAGTCTTTTCTCCATTTATCATGATGTTGCTTGTTGGTCCAGTTGTGAGGATATTTGTTTTCTTTATGTTAAGGTGTAATCCATATTGAAGACTGTAGTCTTTGATGTTCATCAGTAAGTGCTTCAAGATCTCTTCATTTTCAGCAAGCAAGGTTTTGTCATCTGCCTATTGCAGGTTGTTAATGAGTCGTCCTCCAAACCTGATGCGCCATTCTTCTTCATATAATCCAGCTTCTCGGATTGTTTTTTCAGCATATAGGTTAAATAAGTATGGTGAAAGGATACGACCCTGATGCATACCTTTCCTGATTTTAAAGCACACAGTATCCACTTGTGTTTGGACAGCTGCCGCTTGGTCTATGTACAGGATCCTCTGAAGCTCAATTAAGCATTCTGTAATTCCCATTCATCACAATGTATCCATAATTTGTTATGATTCACAGAGTCAGATGCCTTTGAATAAAACACAGGTAAACATCTTTTTGGTATTCACTGCTCTCAGCAAGATCCTTGTGACATGAGCAGTGATATCCCTCATTCCACATCTTCTGCATCTGGCTTGAATATCTGGCAGTTCTCTGTTGATGTACTGCTGCAACTGCTTTTGAATGATCCTCAGCAAAAATTTACTTGCATGTGATATTAATGGTATTGTTTTATAATTTATGCACTCTATTGGATCACCTTTCTTTGGAATGCACACAAATATGGATGTCTTCAGTCAGTTGTCCTGGTGGCTGTCTTCCAAATTTCTTGGCATAGATGAGTAAGCACTTCTAGCGCTACATCTTGAGATGAAACATCTCAGTTGGTATTCCGTCAATTCCTGGATCCTTGTTTTTCACCAATGCCTGCACTGCAGCTTGGACTTTTCCTTCAGTAGCATCAATTCATCATCATATGCTCTTGAAATGGCAAAAGTTGACCAGCTCTTTTTGGTACAGTGACTCTGTATTCCTTCCATCTAGAGTGTAAAGAGAAAAACAATAACAAAACACAGAAACATGTTGCAAGGATGTATTACACGCAGGGTAGAGCTCACTTTTCTTTAAAGCGAGGAGATAGAATTCAGAGAAAGATTGGAAAATACAATTTGCTTTTTATTGGTGAAGACAATGTCAGATACAATGGAATGATTTAGGTGGTGGAGAGTTATAGTGAGAGTGAATGGGCAAAATATACAAGGCATTCTGGGCATCGACCTTTAATAAAGGATAAAAGGCATTGTGGTCTTTAGTTTCAGCAGCTTTTTAAAAAAATTAATGTTGTAAAATTCACAAAACCTAAAATTAACTATTCTAAAGTGTATAATTAAATAGCATTTAGTATACTCACAATGTTGTGCAACCATGGCCTCTGTCTGGTTGTAAAACATTTTCCTCACCCCCAAAAGAGACCTTGTACCCATTAAGCAGCCATCCCCTACTACTCCCTGTCCCTGTTAGCTGTCTTTTTGAGGTTGGTGGACACTGGGAGTAATGGTAGGGAAACATGTCTCACTTGACTAGGGTGATGACTGACTTAGAAAACATTTCTTGGGATGAGTGATAGAGGATCTAAAAACTGGACTTAACGTATTTCTCTCAATTATATCATCTTTCTCCTAGTAACTGAGGTCTAAGCCCTGGTAGCCATTTTATTTACTTCTACACCTTATCACCCTAGTCGTATAAGTTTCTTCCTTCCTGTTTATTTCCACTGCTGTTACTTCAGCCTGGGTCCTGATTAGCTTATATCAGAACTTTCTTAACTAGTCTACCTGCCTGTAGTTTCTTTATCCTCTAATGATGGAATAATTCCATTTTAGATAATTAGATACTGTCAGTAGATATTTATAGCATGATGCTCAGAACCTTCTGCAGTCTATCCTTTCTAACAATTAATTTGCTGACCAAGTGAGATAATATAAGTGAAATATTGTACAAGTATCAAGTATTATTAGTTATTAGACTTCATCCTCTCCTCTTGCTGTCACCCCTACCAGCCTCCTGTTCCATTCAAACCAGTCTAGTCAGTATCTTGTTTACTTTGTGTTTCTTTTCCCTCCATAGCATCTTTGTTATAATAATTCCACTTTCACAGAATGCTGTTCTCTCTTTCTTTCCACTTATCTAATTCTTGCTTCCTCTTTGGGTCTTCGTTTATCTGAGGCACAGATACTCCTTTCTTTGAATCATGTGTGGTATTGTTTGTACCACTCATTTATCATATTCTGCCTTAAATTATTGTTTACTTTTTTTTTAACTATTTAAAAAATAAATAGTATTTTTCTTATTTTGGCAATTAGGTTGTAAAACCTTTGAGGATAAGGAAAATGTCATGCAGCACCTAGCTTGGTATGCTGAGTATAAATTATTGTAATGGTTTATGATATAATAGGGTACTGAGAGGGTCACCAGAAATCCTTTTAGGACATATTTAGCTGCCTTTTATCCCATACTCCCTTTTTTTGTGTGTGTTTGTCTTTTATTAGTACGTTGATTTTCAGCATAACATTTTAACTAAAAATAAAGATTTTTTGTTTTTGCGTTGATATTAACTTATACATCTCATTTCAGGTGAAGAGATTCAAAGCCAGTTAGATTATTTTTCGATACCTAATACATTGCACATGATTAAAATAAATAACAAATATAAGAAGTTACATAGAGACAGTGAAAAGGCTCTATTGGTCCCCCACCCACTCAGTTCCTTCCTACACCTCTTCCTATGTTGCACTGTTTTTACGTTGTTGTGTATCTTTCCAGAATTTCTTTATGCAAATACAAGGAAATACAAATATGTATTATTTTCACTTCCTTTTTAGACAAAGGTAGCACATATATGCTTTTTTGCATCTTATTTGAGGCACTATGTAATGGAAATTTTTTCATATCAGTACATAAAGAACTTCCTTTCTTCTTACCTTTTGCAAAGTATTCCATGGTGTGGATGCACTACAGTTTATTGTGCTAATCCTCTATTAGTCATCACATTAAGATTTGGCAGGATGAAGATAGCAACACATTCTTGTATAATTGTGCTTTTAATTACTTAAAAGAGCCATAACCAAGGTAATACCAATACAGGAGATAGCAGTGACCATCAAAGTTGTGTTTTTTTATGTACCTGGCATAGCAGATTTATTTAAGTGAAATCTAAGAAAGATCTTGTGTGTTGAATACCTACTAAATATTGTAGAGGTGTTTGTTCTCAGAAGTTACAACTTCTTAGAAATAAAAATGTTTGAATCTGGCACATCTCTAAAGTGTGAATTTCTGTTCTCTCTAGTGAAAAGAAACATACAAGTTTCATAGGTCATATTAAACGGAGGCTGCGTCATGAATTGCTTTGAAATTGGTTTGAGTTCAATCATGAGAAACTCCAATACATAGAATGTAGTGAATCCCCTACTGGATCCCAAGAAATTGAAACCTTCCAGTAAACCATATTGTTTTGAATGGCAAGGTCATAGTGGACAAAATGTGGAGAAGAGCAGAAGTTTTCAGTTTTGTGTTTGATTCTCCAACTGAGATCTACAGTTTAAGGTAGCCTGTGATTAGTCTGCAAACCAGTTTCTGCAAACTGCAAAAAAGAGAGAAACTAGAGTCAGGAAAGGAAGGCAGGATGCAAACAAGCAAGCAACTGAGACAAAGAACTTTCAAAGTGCATCCCGAAGATAATAATGGCTTTTGCCTGTTTCTGAAAATACACACATTAGCAAGTTCTTAAATATTCAAAACATCTACATTATAATATTGTTAACTAAATGAAAGTATTTTGATAGACTTTAGAATGATAGTCAGTGATCAGTGTTACTGCCACAGAATCTTGTTTCTTTAAAGTTAATTCTCAAGTAACCTGAGTACAGGCTGTCCTAGGTTAGAAATGTCCCACTTACAGACAACTGGTACTTTCCCTTTAATGTTATGCAAATTTGCCCTCACTTTGAAACGATTGAACCACCCCTACTCACAACAAATTCTTCATCACAATCACCTTCACTTGCTGCACTTGGCAGCTTTTAAATTATTGAAAAGCCTTCTAGCCTTTTCTTACACTAAAGTAAGGCTAAGTAAGGACTATGCACCTGTTCTGATTTACCTACAAATTCTTAACGACACACTTGGGAATGAATCTCCTTTGTAACCCAGGGACTGCTTGTATTAAATTAGCAGGGAACACAAGCCCTAATTATCTAGGTGAACTCAATTACTGTAAATAATTGTTAGTGAGATCAAATAAAAGACTTGAAATTAATTTAATGTTGCGTATTTGTACTGGAGAGTTAAATCCTGGAGAATCTTGTTTGGCTTAACTACTCATACTCTATCTTCTTATGTTTCTGATTTAAGTAATTTCATTTTTGCATATAAATGATTGCCACATTTTTGTGTCCAAGGGAGTATATTTCATTTACTTAATGCCTGTGAACCTGGATTCCATTTTACACCCAGCTGCTAACTTGCCCACCAAAAGCTATATAATTATGTGAAGATTTATGTATGTGTTTGTTTGGTCATTAAATAATACTCAGTTTTACCTTGTGATTAGTACTATAGTAAGATATAGAAGAGAAATACAGCTCCTGTACTGCCCTGTGACCTTACACAGATCGCTTAAGTCCAGGATGTCACATTCCAGACAACCCATTAGTATTATCAAAAATTACTTCAGCTTTCAGTTTGAAATTTCCCCACATCTGCAAAGATTATTATACATAGTATTATAAAACTTTCAAAGTAAAACTTTTCAAATGTACTATTTATAGCAGAATTTTTCAGTTGATTTTCTACCTCTATTGTTATATTCAGTATAGCCGCATGAAAAAGGCTATCTCCCATTACAGAGCCCATCTGCCTCTCTTTGCCTAATGCACTGTAGATACTTCTGTGTTCCTTTTGAGCACAGGTGAAAATCATTCCTGAGGAACCAAAATCGCTTTTACCTACTTAGAGTCTACTAAGCCAGCAAGTGAGGTGATCTTATTTCTCCTGGTAGTTTTGGGAATGCTTTTGCAGAATTACTTGTAATTCTTGATAATTGCTTTCTTTGACGAACGTACTCTTGCTTTATGCCACCCACTCACTAACTTAACAAGTATACAAAAAAAAAAAGGTATTTTTTATTCAGATGGATTTCCTGGTAACACTTTGATTTGATATATTCCTGGGAACTAAGGCTAGCTAAAAAAATTGAAATAGTTGCTTGTGATTTGATACACACTGATTGGTAATTTGGACTCTGGTTTTTAAAAAAGGAATAAGCCAAGCTAGTTGGCATTATCTAATGAAGGACATCATGCATGAAGAAAGCAAAAGATGGATGCCCTTTATCACCAGTCTTATTCAGCATTGTGCTGAAGGTCCTAGCCAGAGCAGTTAGGCTAGAAAAAGAAATAAAGGGCATCCAGATAGGTAGGGAAGAAGTCAAAGTGTCTATTTGCAGATGATATGATCTTATACACAGAAAACCCCAAAGAATCCACAAGAAAACCAATGGAAGATTTCAGCAGAGTATCAGGATATAAGATAAACTTACAAAACTCAGTTGGATTCCTCTACACCAACAAAGAGAACTTTGAAGAGGAAATCACCAAATCAGTACCATTTACAATACCTCACAAGAAGATAAAATGCTTAGGAATAAATCTAACCAAAGAAAACTACAAGACACTACTGCAAGAAACCAAAAGAGACCTAGCCAAGTGGAAAAACATACCTTGCTCATGGATAGGAAGACTCAACATTGTGAAAATGTCAATTCTGCCCAAAGCAATCTACAGATACAATGCAATCCCGATCCAAATTCCAACATCATTTTTTAATAAGATGGAGAAACTAATCAACTTCATATGGAAAGGGAAGAGACCCCAGATAAATAAAGCATTACTCAAGAAGAAGAACAAAGTGGGAGGCGTCACACTACCTGATTTTAGAACCTATTATACCGCCATGGTAGTCAAAACAGCCTGGTACTGGTACAACAACAGACACATAGACCAATGGAACAGAATTGAGAATCCAGACATAAATTCGTCCACCTATGAGCAGCTGATATTTGACAAAGGCCCAAAGTCCATTAATTGGGGAAAAGACAGTCTGTTTAACAAACAGCCCTGGCATAACTGATATCCATCTGCAAAAAACTGAAACAAGACCCATACCTCACACCATGCACGAAAACTAACTCAAAATGGATCAAAGACCTAAATATAAAATCTAAAATGGTAAACATGATGGAAGAATAAATAGGGACAAAACTAGGAGCCCTGATACATCGTATAAACAGAATATGAACCATAAGTAACCATGTACAAGCACCAGAAGAGAAACTAAATAACTGGGAGCCCCTAAAAATCAAACACGTATGCTTATCAAAAGACTTCACCAAAAGAGTCAAAAGACAACCTACAGACAGGGAAAAAATTTTTGGCTACGACAAGTCCAGTCAGTGTCTAATCTCTAAAATCTACAAGATACTGTAAAATATCAACAACAAAAAGACAAATAACCCAATTAAAAAATGGGCAAAGGATATGAAGAGGCACTTCACCAAAGAAGACATTCAGGCGGCTAACAGACGCATGAAGAAATGCTCACAATCATTAGCCATTAGAGAAATGCAGTTCAAAACTACAGTGAGATACCATCTCATCCCAAAAAAGCTAGCATTAATCCAAAACACACAAAATGTTGGAGAGGTTGTGGAGAGATTGGAACACTTATACACTGTTGGTAGGAATGTAAAATGGTATAACCACTTTGGAAATCGATTTGGGGCTTACTTAAAAAGCTAGAAATAGAAGTACCATACGATCCAGCAGTCCTGATCCGTGGAATATATCCTAGTGCAATAAGAGCTGTCACATGAATAGATATATGCACACCTACGTTCATTGCTACGTTCATAGCAAAAAGATGGAAACAACCTAGGTGCCGATCAGCAGACGGATGGATAAACAAATTATGGTATTTTCACACAATGGAATGCTATGCAACAGTAAAGAACAATGATGAATCCATGAAACATCTTGTAACATGGAGGAATCTGGAAGGGATTATGCTCAGTGAATTTAGTAAGTCATGAAAGGACAAAGATATAAGACCACTATTAAAAGAACTCAAGAGAAGGTTTAAACACAGAAGAAAATATTCTTTGATGGTTTCAAGTCGGGGGAGGGAGGGAGAGGGTTATTCACTAACTAGATAGTAGACAAGAATTATCTTAGGTGAAGGGAAGGACAGCACACAGTACAGGGAAAGTCAGCACAACTGGACTAAACCAAAGCTAAGAAGTCTCCTGAATACAACCAAACACTTAGAGGCACAGAGTAGCAGGGGCAGGGATCTGGGGATCATGCTTTCAGGGAACATCTAGGTCAATTGGCACAACAAAGTTTATTAAGAAAATGTTCTGCATCCTACTATGGTGAGTGGCGTCTGGGGTCTGAAAAGCTAGCGAGCAGCCATCTAAGATACATCAAGTGGTCCCAACCCACACGGAGTAAAGAAGAATGAAGAACACCAAAGTCACAAGGAAAGTATTAACCCAAGAGACAGAAAGGTCCACATAAACCAGAAACTCCATCAGCCTGAGACCAGAAGTAGTAGATGGTGTCTGACTACAACTAATGACTGTCCTGACAGGGAACACAACAGAGAGTCCCTGATGGAGCAGGAGAAAAGTGGGGTACAGAACTCAAATTCTAGTAAAAAGACCAGACTTAATGGTCTGACTGAGACTGGAGGAACCTCATAAAGCATGGCGCCTGGACTCTCTGCCAACCCAGAACTAAAACCATTCCTGAGGCCAACTATTCAGGCAACGATTAGACTGGACTTTGCGACATAAAATGATATTCGTGAAGAGTGTGCCTCTTAGCTCAAGTAGACACATAAGACTAAATGGGCACTTCATATCTGGAGGTGAGATGAGAAGGTAGAGATGGTCAGTAGCTGTTTGAATGGACGTGGGAAATCGGGTGAAGAGAAGGAGTGTGCTGTCACAGTACAGGGAGAGGAATTAGGGTCACGTAACAATGTATGTGTATGTTTTTGTATGAGAGACTAACTTGAATTGTAAACTTTCACTTAAAGTATAACAATAAAATAAAAAGAAAGCAAAAGGTCATTAAAAAGACAGGAAAGAGGAAGTGATGCCAAGATGGTGGCTTAGTCACAACACCATAATGTCTTCCTATATCAAAGATCCAAAAAACCAAGCAAAACAGAAGCATATAACAATCCAGGAACCCTGAACATCAAAAAAGAAGGTCTAAGGACTTAACCAAATACCGATTAGAAGGAATAAGGAAAGCAATGAAAAAGGAGTAACATGGAATGGCGGATCTCAGCCAGCTGTCCTGCCCCACTGAGGCTAACTTAGGACAAAGCCAGCAGCGACCTTGGGTGAAGAGAACAGCAAAGTAACTTCATGACTTTCTCAAAAAGGATAGAGAACCTCTATAGACACTCACAGAAATAAGCAGAGACAGGGAAGGTGCCAGATCCAGGAACAGAGATACTCAGAACTGGCAGCCCTTGACCTTAAGGGGTGAGTGTGAGAACGAGGTGGTGGACTCACGGAGTGTCAGCAGAAGCTCTCCCACCCATCCAGTCCCCAGGCAACCCTCCGTCTTCGCACTCGAGAGAGGACAGTTCCTGCTCACTGGTTGCAGCAGATGCAAGATGTCCTGGCACCTGCATATCCTACTGGAGGAACAGACTTCCCCATCCCATCCTTCTGATCCGAGGTGGTAGAGGGCCCATACACCA
Source organism: Trichechus manatus latirostris (assembly GCF_000243295.1). Taxonomy (NCBI): domain Eukaryota; kingdom Metazoa; phylum Chordata; class Mammalia; order Sirenia; family Trichechidae; genus Trichechus; species Trichechus manatus. The sequence continues at coordinate 5,986,975 of NW_004444027.1, forward strand.
ACTACTTATGCCTGATTGGGGGACCATAATACTAGCTTACCCTCTTCTGCTGACACCACCCAACCCCATCCAGTACTCCCTCTTCCCCACCCAACGAACGAGACTAGGCACACCCCCATGTGTGTGCCCACCCGCCACCTGTTCCCCTCACCAAGAGCCTGGTGGAGGACATCAGCAGCGGGACATTGAGAGACCTCACCCAAAGCTCCCTTCTCCTCCCCATCTGGCATGAGGTGGCACTTCTGTTTGTGCATCTGCCAGGCATCACTCCACCCTTAACCTACCCAGCAAGGGGCAGAGGCACTGTGACTGTGTACACATCCCACTGCAGCCCCTTTCCCCGCTCCTGGCTAACTGACGTAAAGCAGCATCACTGTGCTTGCATTTACCGGACACAAGTCCTTCCCTTAACCTACCCTGTGAGGGGCAGAGGAAACACAACTGCATGTGTGTGCCCCAGCAGCTCCTTCCTTCCTCCCCCTCACCTGACATGAGACGTTACCATTGTGCGAGCATTCGCCAGCAAGGATTCCACTCCTTATCCCACCCAGTGAGGGCCAGAGGAGCTACAACTATGTGCACAGTGCTCTTGAGGCCGTTTCCTCCTGCCCGTTACCCAGCATAGGGTGGAAGAAGAGTGAGTGTGTGCATACCCACCTGCTACACCTTCCTGCCGCTGTCTGCCAGTGACAGATGCAGCATGATGGAGCAAACATCCGCCTGCTGTCCCTTCCTCCCTCCCCTTGCCCAGGAGGAGGTGGCGGTAGAGCAACTGTGTGAATGTCCCCCTGCTGCCACCTGCACCACCCTCACCTCCTCTCCCCCACAACCAGCAAGAAGAGAAGAACATACCTCCACTCACCTACCACACCTAACCACATCGGCCACTCCATCTGCTTGGAGATCATCATTCCTTGCTTTTGAGCCACAAAACTGAAGACAGATGGAGGCCAAAGCAAAACCATCCCACCTTCAGCTGCCCTGCACAATTAGTAAACAGAGATCCTAGCTCCTGCACCCGTCCAAACACTGGTAGGGAGGGCTCCATCACAGTCGGTCCAACAACCAGAGCACCACTCCAGCCACAACTTCAAGGAATCACCAAAACAAAACAGACAAAAATGGGGCCCAGCAAGCAATTATACAAATAAAAAATATAGTAACGCTTTAATGCCCGGGAGACAACAGATGATAGCAGATTGCCTAAAGAAGCAAGACAAGATAGCCCCAGCAAGTGACCATAATAATGAACCAGAAAGCCTCCCTGAGGAAGAAAATGTAATGGAGTGTCCTCATAAGGAATTCAGAAGGCTTACAGAGTCCTGAAAAGATTCAGGGAAAACACAGAACTATGGAGAACACAGACAAAACCAAAGAATGCACAGATAAAACACAAGAAGAATTCAGAAGAACAAAACAACAAAATAAATGAACAATTGGAATGATACAGAAGAAACAACTAGAAATCTAGATGCTTAACAATAAAATTGCAGAAATTGACAACTCACTGGAAATTCGTAGGAGTAGAATTGAAACAGCAGAAAACAGGATCTGCAGAATAGAAGACCAGTCCCTTGACGCTAATCTGTTGGAGGAACAATAAAAAAAAAAAAAAAGGATGAAAAAATTCTAAGAGTTATGTAGGACACCATTAAGAGAAATAATTTAGGCATTATTGGAATCCCCGAAAGGAAGGAGTCAAAAGCACATAGAGAATTGTTGAAAATGTGTTGACAAAATACTTCCCTAATATCATGAAAGATGAGAAGATAACCATACAAGAAGCACAACGAACCCCATACAGGATAGATCCCAATAGAAGAACACTGAGACATATCATAATAAAATTTTCAAAACCAAAGAGAGAGAAAGAATCCTGAAAGCAGCTCGGGGAAAACGAAAGAACACCTACAAAGGGGCATCAGTAAGATTAAGTTCTGATTACTCAGTAGAAACCACGCAGGCAAGAAGGCAATGGGATAATATCTATAAAACATTGGGAAAAAAAAACACTGCCAACCAAGAATTATATATCCGCGAAAGCATCCATCGAATATGATTGGTTAAATTGGAACATTTCCAGATAAGCAGAAATTAAAGGAATGTGTAAAAAGCAGCTTTACAAGAAATATTACAAGAAGTCATGTGGACAGAAAACTAATAACACACCAGACAACAACTTGAGATTAAAGCACATGACAACATCAGGTGGATATCAACCCAGATAAAAAATTCTAAAAAATAAAATAAAGCTAAAAGATAGAAAACAGGGAACCAGAGACATTAATCTGTAATTGACGACCACTTCAAAACACAAAGAATCAAGCCTTTAGCTATAGAACTTCCATATGCAGAGGAATTCAAAATGATGTCAAAGAAATAAATTAGTGCTATAAATTTAGGCAGATAGAGGTAAATTTCAGGGTAACCACAAAGAAAAGCAACAAACCTACTCATCAAAATATTAAAAAAAAAAGCTCAACATGAAAAATTAAGAGGAATAAAAAAATCAACGCCAAACACACACATAAAAAAGCAAGAAAATGACAGCAGTAAAGTCATATCTGTCGATAATCACACTGAATATGCATGGTGTAAATGCACCAGTAAAGAGACGGAGAATGGCAGAATGGATTAAAAAACGACCCATCAGAGTGCTGTCTGCAAGAAACGCACCTTAGACAGAAAGATATGAATAAATTAAAATTTTTATCAGGCAGATAACAACCAAAAAAGTTCAGAAGTGGCAATATTAATCTCTGATAAAATAGATTTTAAAGCAAAATTCACTATAAAAGACAAGAATGGACATTATATAATGATTAAAGGGTCAATCCACCAAGAGGACATAACCACAATAAATATACACACAGTCAATGACAGCTCCAAAATACATGAAACAAACTAATAGCACTGAAAAGAGAAATAGGCACTTCCACAGTAATAGTATCCCATTGCTATCGAGTTGATTCTGACTCATAACAACCCTATAGGACAGAGTACAACCACCCCATAACGTTTCCCAGGAGCGGCTGATGGATTTGAACTGCTGACCTTTTTGGTTAGCAGCCGAGCACTCTAGGTGAATGACAGAACAACTAGAAAGAAACTCAGCAAAGACGCAGAAGATCCACCCAACACAACCAAATTGACCTCATAGACGTACAGAACGCATCGTCCAACTGCAGCAAAGTACACCTTCTCCAGTACTCATGGAACCTTCTCCAGAATAGACCACATTTTTGGCCACAAAGCAAGCCTCAACAAATGCAAAAACATCGAAATAATACAAAGCATCATCTCTGACCATAATACTGTAAAAATAGAAATCAATAACAGGAAGAGCAAGGGAAAAAAAAGTCTAATAAATGCAAGTTAAATAACACTGTGCTTAAAAACTACTGGTTAATAAAAGAAATCAAAGATCGAATTTAAAAATTCCTAGAATCAAATGAGAACAAAAACACAACATACCAAAACCTTTGGGACGCAGCAAAAGCAGTGCTCGGTGGTCAATTTTTAGCAATAAATGTACACATCAAAAGAGGAGAAAGAACAAAAATCAAAACATTAACCCTAAATTCAAACAGAAAAAGAGACACAGAAGCAGCCCGTAGTCTCCAGAAGAAACGAAATAATAAAAATTAGAGCAGAGATAAATGAAATGGAGAACAGAAAAACAGTAGAAATAATCAGCAAGACTAAAAACTGGTTTTTTGAAAGGATCAATAAAATTGACAAACCACTGGCCAAATTGACAAAGAAAAACAGGAGAAGATGCAAATAACCTGAATAAGAAATGAGATACATGACATTACAACAGAACCAACTGAAATAAAAAGAATCATAACAGAATACTATGAAAAATTGTACTGCAACAAATTTGAAAACTTAGAGGAAATGGACAGATCTCTAGTTATGTACCACCTGTCTAAACTAATACAAACTGAGGTAGCAAATTTGAACACACCCATAACAAAAGAAGAAATTGAAGGGGCCATAAACTCCCAACAAAAAAGAACCCTGGCCCAGACGGTTTCACTTGAGAATTTTATCAAACATTGAGAGAAGAGTTGACACCAATTCAGACTTTTCCAGAACATAGAAAAGCAAAGGATACTCTCAAATTCATTCTATGAAGCCAGCATAACCCTGATACCAAAGCCAGACAAAGACGTTGCTAAAAAAGAAAACTACAGACCAGTATCCCTCATGAATATACATGCAAAAATTCTCAACAACATCCTAGTGAATAGAACACAGCAGCATATCAAAAACATATTCCATCATGACCAAGTCGGATTCATACTAGGCACATAAGCTTGCTTCAATATTAGAAAATCAATCAACTTAATCCACAACATAAATAAAAGAAAAAGAATCACATGATCATCTCTATCGATGCAGAAAAGGCATTTGATAAAATCTAACACCCATTCCTGATAGAAACTCTCAGAAAAATAGGTATAGAAGGGAAATTCCTCAATATAATAAAGGGAATTTATACAAAACCAACAGCCAACATTATCCTCAATGGAGAGAATCTGAAAGCATTCCTCCCGAGAGCGGAAACCAGACAAGGATGCCCTTTATCACCACTCCTGTTCAACATTGTATTGGAAGTACTAATGACAGCAGTAAGGCAAGAAAAGGAAATAAAAGTTATCCACATTGGTAAGGAAGAAGTGAAACTATCCCTTTTGGTAAATGATATAATCTTATACATAGAAAATCCAAAAGACTCCACAAGAAAGTTATTGGAACTAATAGAAGCATTTGGCAAAGTGGCAGGATACAAGATTAACACAAAAATATCAGTTGGATTCCTCTACCTCAACAAAGAGAACTGTGAAAAGGAAATCAGGAAAACAATACCATTTATGATAGCCTCCAAAAGGTAAAATTCTTAGGAATGAATCTAGCCAGGGAAGTAAAAGGCTTATACAAACCAAACTACAAAACACTACTGCAAGAAACCAAGAGAAACCTGCATGAATGGAAAAATATACCATGCTCTTGGATAGAAGACAACATTGTGAAAATTTCAACACTACCCAAACCTATATATAGATACAATGCAATCCTGATCCCAATCCCAACAACATTCTTCACCAAGATTGAAAAACTAATCACTAACTTTATATGGAAGGGAAAGAGACCCTGAATAAGAAAAGCCTCTTATTATAAAAGAACTAAGATCTGATCTCAGAACCTACTGTACAGCTATGGTAGTCAAAACAGCCTGGTACTAGTACAACAATACATAGAGCAATGGAACAGAATTGAGAACCCAGATGTAAATCATCTTACCTAAGGATAGCTCATCTTTGACAAAGGACTAAAGGTTATGGAATGGGGAAGAGACAGTCTCTTTTACAAATGATGCTGGAAAAATTGGATATCTATCTGTAGAAAAATAAAGCAGGATCCATACTTCACACCATACACAAAAACTAACTCCAAATGGATCAAAAGACCTAAATATAAAACCTAAAACTGTAAAAATCATGGAGGAAAATTTAAGGACAATGCTAGGACCCTAATATATGGCATAGATTACCAATCATAACTAAAGATGCACACACAGAAGAAAATGAACTAGATAAATGGAACCTCCTAAAAATTAAACACTTATGCTCAACGAAGACTTCCCAGAAGATTAACAATAATATTTCCGAATTAGGCAACTCAATAGAAAGTCATAGGAGCAGAATTGAGGCAATGGAAGTCAGAATTAGTGAGATTGAAGATAAAGCACTTGACACCAGCTTATTTGAGGAAAAATCAGATAAAAGGATTTAAAAAAATGAAAAAACCCTAAGAATTATGTGGGATTCTATCAAGAGGAACATCCTCACAACTGGACCAATAAGCAACTGCATGATGAATGGAGAAAATATCAAAGTTGTCAAGGATTTCATTTAGGTGGATTCATGATCAGTGCCCATAGAAGCAGCAGTTAAGATATGAAACGACGTATTGCATTGGGAAAATCTGCCGCAAAAGACCTCACTTGTTTAAAGTGTTAAAAAGCAAAGATGTTACTTTGAGGGCTAGGGTGCGCCTGACCCAAGCCATGGTATTTGCAATCACGTCATATGCATTTGAAAGCTGGACAATAAATAAGACCACAAGAAGAATTGATGCCTTTGAATTATGATGATGGCAAAGAATATTGGACTGCCAGAAGAATTAACAAATCTGCCTTGGAAGAAGTACAGCCACAATGCTCTTAGAAGGGAGGATGGCAAGATTTCATCTTACTTACATTAGACATGTCAGGAGGAACCAGTCTGTGTAGAAAGACATCATGTTTGGTAAAGTAGAAGGTCATTTAAAAAGAGGAAGACTCTCAACAAGATGGATTGACACAGTGGCTGTAATATGGGCTCAAACATAGCAACAGTTGTGAGGATGACACAGCACCAGGCAGTGTTTTGTTCTGTTTTACATAATGTTGCTATGAGTAGGAACTGAATTGATGGCAGCTAACAACAACAATGATGGCACATCCATTTTGTTGAAACAGTGTGTTGATGTACAGTTGTGAGCTCTCTGTTGTGATTTGTCTTTACTATGTTTGATTGAAAGATTGGCCATTATTTACAGAGATGTTCAGAATTTAATGCATTTTTTTCATAAGCTTATTATCAGCAGTGTCATTTTCATGTGAAATCGGTTTACACATCATTGGAAGGACCATTCAAAAACTGCAAAATATATGTCCCTGCACAGTTTAATTTAGGAATAATGTATAGATTAGTTTCCTTACAGTCCTATATCTAACATTATAGTAGTGATCTGATAATGTAACAAAGTTAACTCTAACTGAAAACTAAGTTCTTTGATTTATAGCTAATCTGATTTTTGTGTTTTGTTTGTTACACATTTGCACTTGTTCAATAATCCTGAAGCACCTTGGATTCATAGTGACACCAGAATTGAAACAATGGAGTCTGAAATGTAGTAACTGCCAGTCAAGAGCCAAACCAGTAATCCATTTCAGCTGTCTCCTGTACTTTCTGATATTAATAAACTAACAGTAACAGTTGTTGTTAGTTGCCTTCGAGTCAGCACCGACTCATGGTGACCTTTTGTAGAATAGAATGGAAATTTTGCTCGATCCTGTGCCTTCTCCATGATCTTTGATATGTTTGAGTTCACTGTTGAGGTTATTGCAGTCTATCCCACTGAGGGTTTTCCTTGTTTTCACTGACCCTCTGCTTTTCCAAACATGATCCACTTTTCTAGCAGTTGGTCTTTCCTGGTGACGTGTCCAAAGTAAGCAAGACAAAGTCTCTTCATCCTTGCTTTTATTGGGTCTACCTTTATCTAAGCTTGATTTGTAGATATCTCCTTTATGTGAAATTAAGATAAATTACTTCTTTAAAAAATACCTAAAATACCTAAATGCTTCAATAACTATTTTTACCAAATGTGATATAATTACTATGTTGCTTAGGTCAAATACTCTAGGAAACAAGAAGCTACATATAGTTTTATAGTCTCCTTTTCATTTAACATTATATTAGGTACATTTTTCATGTCATTTAAGTGGTAATTTCTAATACTTTTCGTTAAGAATGTATACTAGTTCATTCTGTAACTATATCATAGTGTGTTAGTCATCTAGTGCTGCTATAACAGAAATACCACAAGTGGATGGCTTTTTTTTTTTTTTTTATTTTACTTCAGGTGAAGGCTTACAGAACGAACAGTTTCT
>NW_004444027.1:5994797-6003348 GCF_000243295.1 Trichechus manatus latirostris
GTTACTGCAAATGTTGCCCTATGACAATGGTTAACAATCTCACAACACCTCAACAATATCCTTACTCAACCTTGGGTTCCCTATCACCAGCTTCCTTGTCTCCTTCTGCTTTCTGGCCCTTGTCACTGGACTCCAGTACCTCGTTAGTCTCATTTGGTTTTACGGGGCTGCCCCCTCCCAGGCTGAACAGTGAACCTCGGAGGTAACTTCACCACTGAGCTAAAAGGGTGTCTGGGGGCCATACTCTCGGGGTTTCTCCATCACCAGCTTCCTTGTCCCCTTCTGCTTTCTGGCCCTTGTCACTGGACTCCTGTACCTCGTTAGTCTCATTTGGTTTTACGGGGCTGCCCCCTCCCAGGCTGAACAGTGAACCTCGGAGGTAACCTCACCACTGAGCTAAGAGGGTGTCACAAGTGGATGGCTTCTAGCAAAGAGAAGCTTATTCTCTCTCAGTCTAATAGTGTACAAGTCCAAATTCAAGGCATCAGCTCCAGAGAAAGGCTTTCTCTCTTTTGGCTCTGGAGAAATGTCCTTGGTGATGCATCAGTCTTCCTTTGGTCTGGGAGCATCTTAGCACAGGAACCTCTGGTCCAAAGGACACACTCTGTGCCTGGCCCTGCTTTCTTGATGGTATGACGTCTCTGTGTGTCTCTGCTTGCTTCTTTCTTTTATATCTCAAAAGAGATTGGCTTAAGACACTATCTAATCTTGGAGAACTCATCAGTATAACTGCTGCTAATCCATTTTATTACATCATAGTGGTAGAGTTTATAACACATAAGGAAATCACATCAGATTACAAAACAGTACACAGTCGTACAAACCTGGGAATCATGACCCAGCCAAGTTGACAGATATTTTGGGGGGACACAATTCAATCCATGACACATAGTAGTATATTTAACAATTATCGATTGTTGCACAAGTGGGTTGTTTCCAGTATTTCACTGTTCTAAGCATTCTTGCAGCTTAATATTTGCACAGATCCATAAAAGTGATATAGATATATACAAATTCATAAGTCTTCTTTTATATAATGATATAATCTTATTATATTTATTCCCATGGTGTCATTACATATGTATAAGCAAACCTACTGTAATACATTCCTCTACTTAGATAATAGTAAAAATAATTGATAATCTTATTTCATAATCTTATGCCATATAAGCCATACATGTGATGTTATTAAAGGCTGGAGTGGACAGAAAAGACTTTTTGAAATAGCAGTATTTGGATTGGACCTATGTAGTAAGCAGTGTTGGTTGCCTCACCAGCATTTCTCTAGTTGCCTATTCAACTTTTCCTTTTTTCCCCGCTGTCAGAGCCCTGATTTTGTTGGTGTGAAGCTTCATGCACCTACACGTGATACACATCTGTAGCTTAGAAACACTCAGCCATTGTTTCTCAATGGGGCTGGCAGAGCCAGAAGAGTGAAGTAATTGGAGTCTTTGATAAGATTATTGGTCTTCTCAATTAACTTACTCCAAGGCTGCCTTACTTCCAGACTTCTTGTTATATGAAATAATAAATGCCTGTAGTTTAAGTCATTTTGAGTTGTCCTTTCTATTACTTACTTCTGAAAACATACTGATAAAACTTTGAGGTGTGGAAAACCAAGCAAAATATATGAAATTGGTTGTAGACATTGTGTAATAATAGGTAGAGCAGAATGTGATCCCTGAGAGAAGGGAAGCAAACCAGATCAGCACTATGACCTCCCATCCATTGAAGCGTGAAGGCAACATCCAGGCTGCAACGTAGGGAGTAGTAACATAGCTTTAAAAAAAAGCCCAGCAATCTCTCTGTGACGAAAGAAGTCACAGTTCAGGCAATATGGGCAGTTAAAATTTGAGGGGCAGAATTTTTAAATGCAGGGAGCCATGCAAAGAGGGAGTTTGAGAAATTCACATAGGAGTTGCTGAAGACCCCTCTGCCCGAGCAAAGTTAAACTCCATGAAGCTGGGTAAAAACAACTTCTGAGGAAAGAACAATTATTAGGGAGCTATTAGATGAACAGTTCCCACAGTTTGGACAGAACTGGAAATCATTTTAATACCCTCCAACCAGACTGGAGACTCATTGGATACAAGGGTATTTAGTTATTGTAGAAGGAGGCTAAATTAGCCCTAGAATATAGGCTACTATAAAAATGGAGGCAGCGTCATCCAACCTTCTCGTCTAAGTTCACAAGGGGTGAGGAGAATCGTTATCATCATCAACAGCCCAAGGCTGATTGCTTTGAGGTGGAAATCAGACATACCTCCTGTCTCCAACCTTTTTACCAATTCTGACACCAGCCATCTCTCCCATGGTTTCTGTAATTCTTTGCAATGGCCACACAAAACTGACCTACCATACTCATAGATATGGGTTTATTAGGGAAGTAATAGGTTATAAATCAGGATCAAGAACAACTCAGGATATAGGTCTTTGATCAGGACAGCCTCCTCTCAGCCAGCTTGCAGGCAGGCCTCTCTCTGGCCCTTGGCCTCTCAGCCTTTCTTCTCCTCATCCCTTCATCCCTTTATTCCCTCAGCCCCACCTCTGCCCTGCTTAGGTAAGTGTCACAAAGCTCGTTAGCTCTGCCAATAAGTGCCCAGGGGCATCCTACTCTGCCAGGAAGCCTCCTGCCCGAAGGCACTCAGCTCTGTCATTCCGTGGGTCTGCACACCCACTGTAACCACCTTGCTCCGTCAACCAGGAAGCCTAGTGCGCCATCTTACACCAGTCTCCTTGTTCTGCTGCCGCTGCTTGTCTGCTGCTACTTCTTACCATCTTGTACCGTCTCCAGTATTACAGTGCTCTCTATTTCCCTCTGTCTCCTGGTTCTAGGAGGTTCTCAGCACAGGGACCCTGGATTCAAAGTCTGCTCTCCACTCCCATCTCTTCTTCCTGGTGGTAGCAAGGTCCCTCCTATCTGCCTCTGGGATGGCTCATTTAAAGCCTGGCGGGATGGCAAAAGTGACCAATAAAAGGGTTCCGTATGCCTTATTTGCATGGTCTCACCCCCACAATGGTGCCAACTACCTTATTTGCAGAGTCCCACCCAATCATGTGGTGGGAGTTACAAGACCATGGTGAGAAAGGCCATATAAAAGTGAGCCATTGCACCACAGGCCACCCCCTGGCTTTTCTAGCCATTGGGAGGGGAAGATAATTTTCTTCTCCCAATCACTTTCCCAGTTTGAATCATTCATTAACAGTTAGTCCTTCAGTAGGGCAAAGAGTCCTCAAGGTGAGGTTAACTCAGGTACCAGCCATTCAGATCTGTTGCAGATGTGTTCATTTGAGCCGGTCAGGTTCTTCAGAAGTATTTGGGCTTCACCCTTTCTGGTGTCTGATAAAATATAACTGAGAGATTATTCTCTTGCTCTGAGTCTCATGAGATATCAGTATAACAAAACCTTTCAGCGACTTTAGGTTCAGCCACTGTTCTCCAGTCCAGCGGTGCCTCCCACTTAGTCCACTCTTTCACAGTTACTGCTTCCACAATTACAGTTTTTGCAATCACAGTTAATCCTGGTAACAATCATTACACAGCTGAATCATATATACCTATCAGCATCTTCCCCAGACCTATCAGGAAAAGAGGAATCTTATTAAGTGGGGATCCTCCCTTGTCCCCTTCATTTTGAGTGTAAGCACACCCACTGAAGTATGTAAGGCAGCCACTTCATGCCTTTATCTCCCCTCCATTTTACATAGCCAATTTCTAAATTGCCCATCCCTATCAAACCATTGGAAACCCTGGTGGCATAGTGGTTAACAGCTACAGCTGCTAACCAAAAGGTCAGCGGCTGAAATCCACCAGGCGTTCCTTGGAAACCCTATAGGGAAGTTTTACTTTGTCTTTTAGGGTTGCTATGAGTCGGAATCAACTGGACAACAGTGGGTTTGGTTTGATTTTTTAAATGAAACCAGTACTCTGAGGAGACAAGCATGTTCCTTAATCTGAAGAGTTTTCTGTTCCAGTTGGAACTTTAAGCATCTGCATCTATAAGCAAAGTCCAGTCCAGAGCAGTCCATCAAATTGCAGCAATCTACACCAGCTCACAGTATCAAACATCTTTCTCTTCATTCAGTTAGGTTCTGGTCAGCTCATCCCTAGCCCCTGTGGACTAGGTCAGTGGTTACCAGCCATAGACTTTGAAGTCCACACACCTCCCTGCACTTCAGACCAGCCAGCTCCTTCTCTTTCTCTTGTCCCTAACCCTCATGGACTAGGTCAAGATGTGCTGATGGAACAGGTCCAAACTCAGCCCATCTCTTCATTGCTGCACCTCCGCCACTTCCACTCATGAGTAGACACAGGTAGTCACCACAGGTGAGTATACCAAGCTGTCTACTCACTGGCTCCCTTTAACTTCCAGTCCTGGAATGGGGTTCTCCTGATGGGAACTGATTTTTCCTGCCTCAGTGCACCTAAAGGCAAACCACTTGATCAAAGTTCAAAAAGCAAAAGTTATTTTTTCCTTGCAGGTCCTTCCTTCAAATGCAAATCTCTGCTCTCTCAGCAGTTCTTGGTCTGTCTGCATGTCTTTTCAAATGCAAATTTCCTGATTGGAAAGATTTTGGGTGGGGCTCAGGTTTTCTTCGACCTAAGGGCCCCAATACTCTATACACAGGGCTACTGCACTGAAAGGAACAGTCTGTGTTTCTTTCTGGCAACTCCTAGTTCCTTTTTTAGTATATCCAATCAGGTATTGGCTGAAGGTGGAGTTACATGCTCTGTGTTAGTCTGTAATACTCAATATTCATTTCCGTCATATATTTAGGTCTGTTTTCCAACACTAGTTAGGAGAAACATTCTATATCCAGGGTATATTCAGATAAACACGTAACCCTTTAAAATACATTCTAGTTTCATCTTCTTTTCTCCACACCTTGACTGTCTTCCCATTCATATGCATATGGCCTTGGGCCTCTGGCTGGAACCAGAAGACCCTGCTCCGTATCAATCATCTTGTTTAACAGGCCTGATTTTTTCTCCCATCCACTCCAGAAGCAGCTTTTTGCCCCTCTGCTACAGCATTAAGATCTCTTACATTCCTTTCAGCCTTTACAGACAGCAACAACCAAAGTAACCATCCAAGACTCAAAAGTTTCACTTCCCCTGGCCGTTCTTTCTTTTACACAAAGTCCCATGCTTCTATGATTCTGAAGCCATTTGAAAGAGTCCCACTTCTGACACCAACTGTAAAAATGGGTGCCAGCAGTATTGTTCCATCTGCTCGTCTCATTTCACAAGAGGGGAGTGGAATCATTATCAGCATCAGCAGCCCAAGGCTGATTGCTATGAGGCGGAGGTCAGACATACCTCCTCCCTCTAATCTTTTTACCAATTTTGACACCAGCTGTCCCTCCCATGGCACTTTCTACCTTGGCTTGTTCAATAATTTGTTGCAGTGACCACACAGAACTCACAGAACATGTTTAGAGTTATGAGGTTTATTAGGGACATAAGCGGTTCCAATTCAGGATTAGGAATGACTGAGGATAGTTTTTCGATCAGGACAGCCTCTTCTCAGCCGTGCCCACAGGCAGGCCTTCCTCTAGCCCTTGACCTCTTGGCCCCTCGGCCTATCAGCCTGGCCTCTGCCCTGCTCAGGCAAGTGTAACAAAGCTCTTTAGCTCTGCCAATGAGTGCCTGCGGGTACCCTACTCTGCCAGGAAACCTCCTGCCCAAAGGTGCTCAGCTCTCTCACTCAGTGGGTCAACAATCCTAGCCCCACCAACAAGTGCCCCCCACTTCACCAGGAAGCCTCTTGCCCAAAGGTACTCAGCTGTCTTGCTCCATGGGTCAGCACACCGACTTTAACTGCCTTCCTCTGTGGACTAAGAAGCCCACTGTGCTGACTCACGCCAGTCTCCTGATTCAGCAGCCTCCATTTCTCTGCCGCTGCTTCTCACTGTCTTGTGCCATCTCCAGTGTTATAGCTTTCTCTTTGTCTCTCCTGGGTCTGGGAAACTTCAGCGCAGGGACCTTGGGTCCAGAGGACACACTCCACTCCCGACTCCTCTTGGTAGTAGTGAGGTCCCTCCTTTTTGCCTCTGGGGTGGCTCATTTTAAGCCTAGCAGGACGACAGAGGTGACCAATCCCAACGTTAGGATTCCATATGCCTTATTTGTATGGTCTCACCCCCACAAAGGTGCCATACACCTATTTACGTTATTAGCAAGCTGTCCAATCCCCTCTGTAGGCACCTTATTTTTATAGTCCCACCCAATCATGTGGGAGTTACAACACCATGGTGAGAAAGGCCACATAAAGGCAATACATCGCACAGCAGCTTCTATAAACCCTACCTAAAGGAGCTTAAAAATGGGATTTGGAAGACTCAGACTTATTCACAAGTAACTTTCTTGCTTGCTCAAAAAAGTCCAGTACCCTTTAAAGGAATATGACAAACTAGTACTGAACAGCATATAGATTACAATGTATGACATAAAATAAAATTACTACGCATATGAAGAAACAAATGTGATGTATTACCTGAAGAAAAAGCAGTAAGAAAGAGCAGGCCCCCAAAATGATGAAGGTGCTGTAATTACCAGATGAGAAAGTTTCACTGATTTAAAAATATGCTCCCTATGCTCAAGAGGGTAAAGAAAAACAAACACAATGAAGAGAAAAATTAAAAATATAAATAAAATTTATATTTTACTTCTACAGAAGAAAAATCCAGTATGTAAAGTAAAATGAAAAAGATACTCCACAAGAAAATATCAGTGAACTTGGAAATACAGCAGTAGAAGCTTTCTACAATGAAGCACAGAAAGAGAAAAGAATGAAAGAAAATGAACAGAGGCTCAGTGAACTGTGGAACAGTGTCAGGAGGTCTCACATAAATTAACTGGATTCTAGAAAAATGAGAGGAGGACAGAAAAAGTATTTAGAGAAATAATGGACATACTGATTGTAGAAAATTCTAAGGAATCTATAAGAAAAAAATCTAGAACTGTTAAGTAAGTTTAGCAAAGTCAAAGAATACATAGTCAACATACAGGAACAATTTTTATTTCTGTATACATACTAGCCATGAACAACTGGAAAGTGGAAATACACAAAAAAATGCCATTTACTACAGTATCAAAAAAATGATATACTTAAGAATAAATAGTGGCTGTCTACAAGACCTGATGCTGAAAACCACAAAACACTGCTGATATAAATTAAAAAAGACCTAAGTAAATGGAGATATATGTACTATGTTCAAGAATTAGAAGATACAATAACTTTAAAATTTTAGTTCTCCTTAAATTGATCTATAAATTCCACACAGTCCCAATCAAAATCCTAGGAGGCTGTTTTGTAGAACTTAATAAGATGAATCTAAAATTTATATGCAAATTCAAAGGACCTAGAGTAACCCAAACAATTTTTCAAAAGAAGAATAAAATTAGAGAAAGTACACTACTTAATTTTAAGACTTACTGTAAACTTACAGTAATCAGGACAGTGTGGTGTTAGCATAAGGACAGATCAGTGAAACAGAATATAGGGTCTAGCATGACCCACATGTCAATTGATTTTTTACAAAGATACCAAGGTAATTCAGAGAGCAAAGGAAAGTCATTTCAGCAAATGGTGCTGGAGGAACTGGATATCCATATTCAGGGAGAATAAAAAAAAACTTGACTTTTAAATCATATACATTAATTAATTTAAATGAACTGTAGCCCTAAACCTAAGAGCTGAACCCATGAAACTTCTAAAAGAACATAGAAGAAAATTTTTGTGATTTTTCCTAAGAGTGGAACCAAAAACATGAACCATCAAAGAATATTGATAACTTTCACTTCATGAAAATTAAGAACTTCTATTCCTGAAAAGACATGATTAAAGAGCAGCAGAGTCACATTGCAAATAGATACGCATCTTCAGATGGGTGGAATTTGTAGCTTGTTTTGTAATCCATCATTCCAGTGTAGTGTAGAAGAGAGTCCTGAGCTTAGAGTCAGGAACTTCTGTCATCCTAACTCTGTCACTTGTCAAAGATCCTGTTTACTAAGTTACCCAGTAAGCATTTTGTTATATTCTGTGAGCCTCGATTTTGTGTGTGTGCACGCGTGCATCTGTGGTGGTAATAGTAATGCCTATCCTATAGGATTATAGTGAGGATTGAATTAAAAAATAGATATGAAAAAATACATCTAAAGTACTATTCTTATTTAAGTATTACTATTATAAAACATAGTTGGTCCTTAATAATTCTGCCCCTTAAAAAATGGTATTTAAGGACCTCTCTTTTTCACATAACCAGCTATAATGATATCTTATGGAGAGTCTAAATTTATTTAATGTTTCAATAGATGCATAAATAGATGGATGGACTCCAGTTTAATCTTCTTCTTGTTAACTCTAAAAGTCAAAAGTGGGTGTAGTCACATTTTTTCTTTCATTTTTTAAGGGAAGAACTGCTCACACTGCTGTTGTGTATGCCTTATAGTTTTATGCCAAGCCAATTCCTTTTACCAGCATTATTTTTATGAGCAATTGAAAAAGCATTCTGTAGACATTTAGAGATAATAAATAATAACCATATA
>NW_004444027.1:6003448-6005236 GCF_000243295.1 Trichechus manatus latirostris
TACTACTAATAATAATAAAATAATTGGACATTATCATACTTTTTACCTGCAAATTTCTTCTCTGTACCTTTTTCCCCTGTACTTTTTTAGTTGTTGTGAGAATGACTGTACTCTAAAATGTATAATTATACACTGAGAAGTGAAAGATAATTAAATGGTTCCTGAGAACATATTAGGCACTTTGAACAAAAAAGAGAATGATTTTATGTCAAATGAGACCAACTCTATTACTTCACGTATCCACTTGTCTTTGGCACAAAGAAATGTTTTTTAATATCTGAAAGTTAGATTGTAGAGACTCATCAATATTTATCCATTATAAATTTAAACTTTCTGTGTCATTGAGGTAAAAAAGCGTTTTTCTGTCAAGGACCACTGAGCCAGAGGGTTAAAAAACAACAACAAGAAGCAGCAAAAAGCCAAATTAAGGGACTTTGGGGCAAGAAAAATGGAAAACATTACATTGATTATACTCCTAATATAAAAACAGGTCACATGAAATATTCAGTTAATACAATTAAAGTACAGCATTGTTCTTCATTTTATTTTAAGGTAGATAAGATAGAATGAGACAGTAGTATTGAAGAAATCAAAAGAAAACTAGGCTCTCTTTTCTGTATTTTTTATTTCAGTTAATGATATGCTGTCTTTTCACATCACTCAAGCTATCTCGCTGGGACAGGATGAGAGAGATGATCAGGAGAAAGGATAATGGGAAAAACAAATTATAAACTGGTTCTGGAGCTTTTGAAGTGGTTGGCTTTGAAATTTTTTGTTCTTTCATAGGAAAAGAAAGTCATTTCTATTTATGAAAATTGAGTAAACCCCAGCAAATTTTCTTCAATACAGTCTTGGGAGGTATTCATCGTACCTACTGGTATGGACAAAACATATACCTTTTCCTAGAGACCTTGTCTTTGTACCTTCCGTAATACAGTGTACAAAGTTGCGGCTCAACATTTATTAAAAGCAAGACTATTTCTTGCATTATTTAGAAACCCCCTGTGTTAGAAAAAAGGAGCCCTGGTGGTGCAGTGGTTAAGTGCTTGGCTGCTAACCGAAAGGTTGGCGGTTCGAACCCACCACCCGCTCTGCGGAAAAAAGTTGTGGCAGTCTGATTCAGTAAAGATTCACACCTTTGGAAACCCTATGGGGGCAGTTCTACTCTGTCCTGTAGGGTTGTTATGAGTCAGAATTGACTCGAAGGCAGCAGGTTTGGTTTTCTGATGTTAGAAAAGGAAATGAACAACCATGTTTCATGGCTAAGAACAGCATAGGTTCTTATGATGTCATCATCAGAATTTTCTTGGAGGCACCTTCTGGGAGAAAACAGAAAAATCATGATCATACGTTAGAAAGTACTGTTTGAAGGTAAAGAATGTGTCCCTTTATCTGTTTTTGCCCCTCAGTCTTACCAAACCAAAACCAAACTCATTACTGCTCAATCGATGCCTACTCATGGCGACCCCATGTACTACACAGAGTAGAACTAAGCTCCATAGGGTTTTCTTGGCTGTAATCTTTGGGAAACATCTCTAGGCCTTTCTTCCTTGATACTGCTGGGTGGGTGCCTCATTTAGACTGTCTGTTTCTCTTTCTTTCTTGATGTCTAGGAACACCTGTTCAGTACCTTCATTTAATTAAAGCCAGGATAATTGGACATTTGTCTCAGATTATCACAGTACAGTTCTCATGTGTCTAGTACCCCAGGCCTAGTTAGTTCTCTATGTTTCAGATAATGAACTTTGATATCAGTTCCACATTGTGATGATCAGTAATCTATATTTT
>NW_004444027.1:6006812-6007764 GCF_000243295.1 Trichechus manatus latirostris
GCCATTTGAATGTCTTCTTTGGTGAAGTGTCTGTTCATTTCCTTTGCCCATTTTTTAATAGGATTGTTTGTCTTTTTGTTGTAAGTAATCTATATTTTAAAAGAAAAGAGCACTGTTGGAAATGTGACCTTGCACAAGTTAACCTTACTCAGCTGGCTTTCTTTATCTGCAAAATCAAGAAAATTATTATCTGCCCTTGCAACCTAATAGAATTTGTTGTGTGAGCATAAACTGGAACAAGCTTTGTAAGCCACAAGATCCTCTGCAGCTAAAATGTTGCTTAGGAAAGGCTATAGTAAAAGACAATATTCACACTCCTATGATGTATCATTTTAATCTCTTCATTTCTTTATCTAGAGATGGAGGCTTCCCACCTCCATCTGTGGAAATTTAATACACCTCAAAAAGCCTAGGACAAGTATGACTACCTTCTTGAATTCTTCCTTTATTTGCTAAATTAAAAGTGACATCACTCCTCTAATGCAGATACTTTGACATCTGTTTAATGGACATGGCAGTTCCTTTATTTTTGACCTCTTTCTAAGCCTCCCACTATTCCTGAATGAAACATTTAGATACTATGAAAATATCTTTATAATGGGGTAGTAAAGTAGTCAAACTTGAATGTGTCTAAGATCACAAGAGGAGCTTGTTTAAAAAGCACCAATCCTGACCTTCACACTTGGATACTCTGATTCCATTAAGTTAGGGGTCAGACTCTGCTTCAACTACACCACTACTTCCTTCAGTCTCTCATTTTACGTGGCCCCTCCCACAGTAGGTCTTTTGCACCTGATGTTCCCATTGCCTAGAATGGTGTTTCCTTTCCTTCTTTGTCTAAGTAATGGTAGATACAAAATGATCCACAAAATTCACTTTGACAAACATGGAGCCAGGAATTCTGAACTCCTGCATTCTAACCTTGGCTTAAAACTGATTTGTAATTTCTCTC
>NW_004444027.1:6008587-6022789 GCF_000243295.1 Trichechus manatus latirostris
AATGATCCACAAAATTCACTTTGACAAACATGGAGCCAGGAATTCTGAACTCCTGCATTCTAACCTTGGCTTAAAACTGATTTGTAATTTCTCTCTTTTTTGTGTCTGTTTTGGTGTCTATAAAATGGAATGAAACCTTCCCTACTTACCTCAGAGGGTGTTGTGAAAATCAAATTAGAAATTTGAAGCTACTTTGAAAAGTATAAAGTTATATTCAGATGTAAAATTAAATTGAATAGCTACTGATGTAGGTGGAAGGCTCTGTGGTAGATACAAAGTATAATACATACAGCCTGCTAGTGTTATTTATTCTCTAAACCGTAGGAGTTACATTTTGAGATAGGATTTAATCTGTAGTTCACATTGTATATTTAAGTACTTGCTTATCTTAGAAATTACATCTTTTACTATCCATTGTTTAGGGAAGTGAATACCATTTATTTCCCACTTACAAAAACATATGAACCAAAATTACCCAAGGGTATCCCTCAAATTCCTTCTTTTTATAGTTCAGCAAAGCCCTTAGTTATTAGTGCAAACCCCATATTTTACAAATGGCTTATCTCTGTGTTTATAACTTACTTTTGTATTGTAGGCATGGAGAGATTGTATATATTACTTAAATTCTAGATAAAATGGAATAGGAAAACATCATTGTATTTTCAGAACAGGGCAAGAAGTTCTCAACTTTAAGGAAAAAAAATAATAGTAAAACTCCCTGTATTTGGTTATCCCGTAATTTTCCACCACTTGCTTATTCAAATGTATTGTTTTCCCCTTCCCCCGCTTTCCATTCCTAGTTTTTCCTACCTTCAACTTTTTTCAATCCTCTAATTTTTCTTTTTAACTTCAACAATCTGGGTTGCAGGGAGAAAAAAACCTGGCACTTAATCAAGAACATGATCTCATTGCTTTCAATGGCTTAGAAAAGAAACATTTTAAAGCAGTTGAAAGGTTTCAGTTTGGAAAGTAGGTACTGCATAGCTAAGTGTGTTGGTTCCCAGCAGAGCCTTGAGTAACCTCTTTCCTGCTAGCCTTATGTTTTTTCTCCTCTACTTCCTGTTTGGTGGGCAATTGCCTAAGTTAAAAAAAAAATCCAGTAAGACTCTTTCTTCTTGCTCCCTTGCCAGAGTATTGTTTCCTGTCCTTTTAGTCCTCTACATAAAATTTTGATAGTTATATAGCCTAAATGTTTCCTGATTTTATCATCTGTAGACAGATAGAATATAACTTTTGTCCCCTCCTGCTTACACAACCCCCTGGCCCTCCGCAGTGCTCCCTTAAGTATTTCTGGAAGTCCTTGAATGTACTGTAACATGTATTTAGGAACAGAAGGTAAATGTTCTTTCCTTATAGTCTTGGAGAGGTCCTTATCACCTGTTGCTGCTGGGTCCTCTGTGAAGGATAGTGGCAGTGCCAGGAGTGCTGTCTTTTAGTACTTTCAAAGATGCTAGTCTTCAAGGTACTGGGGAGGTGCAGGACCAAATCAGAGACTGCCTTTATCCCATCTCTTTGCCACACTATCCCCACTTCCCAAAGCAGCAGTCAGTGCTCACATTTTCATAGTCTGTCTTGAAAAGACTTCTTATCTTTTGGATCTTGAAAAGATTTCTTATCTTTTAAATCTACCCTTTTCCTCCTTCTGGGCTTAAAACTAGTTCAGAAAGCTGGATGGAAAAAGACACCATGCCATTTTGTCCTTAATTCATCACACTTGCCTTCTGCATACTTCCTTACCCTTACCCCACTGGGTTTCCACTGAGATCTCCATCTTCTTTGAACTAAAAGGCAAAACACTATATTTATATATATATATACACACACACATACACACACACGCGCGCGCACACACACGTATATATACATATGTATGGGTGTCTTGTGGGTCACCGGCTCACCAGTTCTGACAGTTGCTGAATTCTTAACCATACTTGTAATTAGGTTGGCCAACTTGTTTAATTAAAAACAAATTTTTTTAATAGGTACTCATTTACCTGCTATAAAATTCAAGAGGTACTAAAATATGTTTTGTGAAAAGGCTCCTTACTGCCTCAATCTCTCAGCTGTATAGTTCCCTGTCCAAAAAGAATCAGTTACCAGTTTCTTCTGTATCCTTCCAGAAGTATTTGATGCATGTATAAACAAATCTATATATGGTCATTTATATATTCTTTCCCACTCTCCTCCTCCTTCTTCACAAATAACATACACAATGGTGCTCCTCATTCTTTTCACTTGGAAATTGTTTCATAGTAGCACACAAAGATTTCCTTATTATTTTTTATGGCTGCATTTTATGGTTATAGCATAACTTATTTATCTTATCCCGTAATGGTGGCCATTTCTGTTGTTTCTAATCCTTGCTATTAGAAATAATGCTGCAAGCAATAACATTGAATATCAAAGTTATTTTTTAGTGTATATCTGTTGGATAAATCCTCAGAACTGGGATTGCTACATTAAAGTTTATATACAATGTAATTTGGATTTTCCTACATTTTCAGTTACAAAACACAGATTTTTTTTTTTTTTTTAGTTCCTAGTTTATACTGTTGATGTTGTTAGTTGCCATCAAGTTGGCCCCCCACTCATGGCAACCCCGTGCACAATGGAACGAAATTCTCTCCATTTGTGGACCATCCCCATGATTGATTGTGGATCAGACCATCATAAACCATAGGATTTTCATTGGTTGATTTTTGAAAGTAGACTGCCAGGCCTTCCTTCCTAGTCCATCTTAGTCTGGAAGCTCTGCTGAAACCTGTTCAGCATCATAGCAGTGTGTAAGCTTTCACTGACCAGTGGTGGCTGCACATGAGGTGCATTGGCTGGGAATCAAACTAAGGTCTCCTGCATGGAAGGCAAGAATCCTACCATTATACTGCCACTGCTTTCGCTTATACTCTAGACTTCTTTTAGTGAACCAGCTTCATCTCCTCATTTTCTTTGTTGATTAGCTAGGTAATGCTCAGGCAATACAAATAAGTGAAGACAGCCAGGTGTAAGAATTAAAAATAGATTTGATTTTTATTTTCACACTTTTGATAGAGACATAACTATAAAAAATCATTTCTCTACCATCAGACAAAACACAGTATAAGCTGAGTGATAAAGAGATGGTAGGAACTGTGGTGAACTGGAGGATTCAGGCTCTGTATAAAGGGGGCAGTGCAATTCAGCACCAGCCACTTGCTGGCACATGAAGAGAGTTACAAGCTCATTAGTGACAGATCTTGCAATTTAGTTTTTCTAGAAAAGCAAAAACTTGGATATTTCTACGCAGGCCTCCAACTTTTAAATAATGTGGTGGCCAAACAAAATACATACATAGGACAGATCCAACCATCTAAGCTGCCAGTTTGTGCCCTCCATGTGTTGCACATACAGAGGCAACTCCTTGGTCTATTTTTCTAGCTCTGACTCCCCATATATTCTAGTTCCTCATTATCTGCTGTTACTACAATATTGCCTTTAAATATTCCATTGATTTTAAAATATTCAGTTCTGCATATCATCATGTTCTATCTTCTTAAATATTTATTTGGAATTTCCTTTACCCTTAATATTTTTTACTCACAATGTATACAGCCATGAGATTTTAATATCACATTTCTATTCAACAAGTATTTTTTATTTTGGAAGTGTAGACTGGTAGAATTTTAGCAGCCAAGAGCAGAAAATGCTGATATTTATTATATCCCCTTCAAGATCTCTACCAAGATTCTTTATAGATTTAGGTCATTATTTGAAGGATCAGCGGTAACACGACTGTGAATAACCAAACCGAGGGAAAAAAAAATCAAAACCATAGCTGTCAAGTCGATTCTGACTCATAGTGACCTTATAGGACAGAGTAGAACTCCCCCGTAGGGTTTCCAAGGAGTGGCTGGGGGATTTGAACTGCTGACCTTTTGATTAGCAGCCGAACGCTTAACCACTGTGCCACCAGGGCTCCCCGGATAACAGTAGATATTAAAATAGAGCTTAGCAAGAAGTGTTCTTTTCTGTCTGAAGTCATTGATGCAGTCTTTGAATATGGTTTGTTCCATGTAGTATTGGAAGAGGAATTAATAGTTTTGTGCTAACGTCCCCAGCCATTGGATTACAGTTACCATTTGATTGAAAACTCTTAACTGGTGGATCTCCACTACTGTATTTCCTTTTGTCTGATTTTTCAGAAATTTCCACTGGAGATGGATGTACAGTTGCCAGTGCCACCTCTTCCTTCCTATTGTCAGAGACTAACATTGCCATCCCACCTCCCAAAACCATTAAAAGTGACTGTAGAGCTTTGGGAAGATAAAAATTAATTCCTTATGAAATGGTTGGAAGCTACTGCCTTTGACGCTTTTCTGAAATAGTCAAGATAATTTATTCATAGAGTAATTAAAAGGTCACTTAGAGGCACTGTGTTTTAGGCTGGGTTCTTGAGAGAAGCAAAATCAGTGAAGCGTGCGTATACACGCATGCACGTGCACACACACACATAGCCCTGGTGGCGCAGTGGTTAAGAGCTCAGGCTGCTAGCCAGAAGTTTGACAATTCAGATCCATCACCTGCTCCTTGAAAACCCTATGGGGCAGCTCTGCTCTGTCCTGTAGGGTTGCTATGAGTTGGAATCGACTGGATAGCAGTGGGTTTGGTTTTTTGGTATATATATGCATGCTCACTTTGCAGTTGTAGAGGCTGAAAAGTCCCAAGTTCATGGATCAAGTGTCAGGCTGGAGGCTTCTCCTAACTCACACAGCTGCAGGGGTTGACGAACCCAAGATCGGAAGGTAAAACAGCAGGCTGCTGGCTCAAGTCTGAAAAGCCAGAGTTCAGATGATGATGAGCTGGATGCAGGATCCAGAGCAGAGCAACAGCCAGTGAGGTTTGCCAGAAAGTCCCATTTATATTGGATTCTGGCCACACCCCCAAGGAAATTACCTGTCAGCTGATTGGCTGCTCATAGTAGATCTCATGATGGAAGTGATAACATCATTACATAACTACCAAGCTACATCATAACTGCCAGACCACTGAGAATCATGGCCCAGCCAAGTTGACACACAACCTTAACTGTCACAGTCCACCACTTGTCTGCTTGACACCTATACAAATCTGTTTAAACCACACATAATCTCTTAAATAAAGATTTTTATAAAGTCATATTTACACCTAACACAATACAACTAACATACATAAAACTGAAAATGCACTAGCCCTGTTTACACCTTATATTTTATAAGTGAAGAAAACAATATTTGATACACACATACAAGGAAGAAATACTCATAACAATTACAATCCTTGTTTCTACAACTGATCATGTGGTCATAGCTAGTATTTCGAATTAACTCCTTATACCACTCATTCTGTACTTACTTTACCCTGAGCAAGCACCTCAGCCAGTTGTAGCTCTTTGCCTGGTGGGGTGACCCAAACATTCATTCCTGAAAGGCCTGGGACATTAGTAGTCATTTCGGAAATTGGTGGCTGTAGTTTTCCATTGACTTTAATTACAGGGCATGGTAGTACTGAGGGATCTCCTGTATTCCAGACATACTCTTCTTTACTTCCTTTATGTAATATCAATCCAATTTCTTCTTCGTAATCAGGATCAATCACATCAGGCAATACAGTAACTACCTTCTTTACCTGTTGTTCCACAGGCATGAAGAGCCCAGTGTGGCCAAGTGGCATTCTCAATTTCCAGTTCAATGGAATCAGTGTTGTGTCTCCTGGTGGGAACATTCCTCTCTTTGGAACTAAGACCTCTAGACCCAAAGAGCCTAGGGTCGTGGGGACAGGAAGCAAAAATCTGGCGAGTGGGTCACTAGGGGTAATAGTGAGTGATGCCACTCCCATTTCCCCCCCATGATTCCTGGACCTATGAATCCTGGCTATGGGAGAAACAGCACCATATACCGGATGCTGGTTTAGAGCATATACAGCCTCCTGGAGAACATTGCCCCAACCCTGTAAGGTATTGCCACCTAGCTGGCTCCGTAATTATTTCTTTAGAGTGCCATTCCATCATTCCATCAAGCCAGGTAATTCAGGATGATGGAGAACATGGTAAGACCAGTGAATTCTATGAGCATGGGCCCATTGCCACACTTCATTTCCTGTGAAGTGAGTCCCTTGAACCAAGCGATGCTGTGTGGATATGATGACGGTGGATAAGGCATTCTGTAAGTCCACAGAGGTAGTTTTGGCAGAAGCAGTGCATGCAGGAAAGGCAAATTCAGAGTAAGTGTCTATTTCAGTAAGAATAAAACACTGCCCTTTCCATGATAGAAGCTGTCTAATCTAATCATCCTGCCACCAGGCTGCTGGCTGATCCCCTCAAGGAATGGTGCCCTAGCACTTAGTGTTCATTTCTCCTGCTGGCAGTGGCAGCCAAGTCGGCCTTGGTGAGTGGAAGTTCATGTTGCTGGGCCCATGCATAACCTCCATTCCTGCCACCATGGCCACTTGGTTCATGAGCTCATTGGGCAATGACAGGAGTAGGTGAGGAAAGAGGATGACTGGTTTCCACAGAACACGTCATCCTATCCTCTTGATTGTTAAAGTTCTCTTCTGCTGAGGTCACCCTTTGGTGAGCATTCATATGAGATACAAATATCTTCACTTCTTTGGCCATTCAGAGAGGTTATCCACATACCCCTTCCCCATAAATCCATGTCTCTAGTTTTCCACTCATGTTCCTTCCAAGTCCCTGACCATCCACCCAAACCATTGGCCACAGCCCATGAATCAGTATACAATTACACATCTGACCATTTCTCTTTCCAAGCAAGGTGAACAACCAGGTGCACTGCTCAGAGTTCTGCCCATTGGGAGGATTTCCCTTAAGCACTGTCCTTCGTGGAGATCCCAGCGAGGGGCTGTAGTGCTGCCGCTGTCCACTTCCATGTAGTGCCTGCATATTGTGCAGAACCATCTGTAAACCAGGCACAAGTTTTCTTCCCCTCAGTCAGCTAATCATAAGGAACTCCCCATGAGGCTATAGGTGCAGACTGGGAGATGGAAGGTAGTGTGACAGGAGTGGAGACTATTGGCATTTGGACCACTTCCTCATGCAGATTGTGCCTTCAGGTCTTGCTTGGGCACGATCTCGTACATACAACTTCTATTTAATGATGGAGTGCTGCTTTGCATGTCCAACTTTATGGTTCTGTGGATCAGACAACACCCAGTTCATGAAGGGCAGCTCAGGTCGCATGGTGACTTGGTGGCCTGTGGTTAAGCATTCAGTCTCTACTAACAAGCCAAAAACGGTTTCTCAAAAGGAGAGTAGTTCTCTTTGGAGTATGGCAGGGCTTTGCTCCAAAATCCTAAGGATCTGTGCTGTGATTCACCAATAAGGGCCTGCCGAAGACTCCAAACAGCATCTGTATCTGCCACTGACACGTCAGTCACCATTGGATCAGCCAGTTCACATGGCCTAAGTAACAGAGCGGCTTGCCCGGCAGCCTGAACCTGTTGCTGAACATTCTCTTGTTCTGGGCCCCGCTCAAAACTAGCAGCTTTTTGAGTCACTTTATAAATAGGCTGGAGTAGCACACCCAAATAAGTGATATGTTTCCTCCCAAATCCAAACAGGCCCACCAGGCATTGTGCCTCCTCTTTAGTTGTGGGAGCAGCCAGATGCAATAGCTTTTCGTTCACTTTAGAAGTAATATCTCAACATTCCCCACACCATTAGACCCCTAGAAATTTCACTGAGGTGGAATTTTTGTCAGATTAATTTCCCATCCTCTAGCATGCAAATGTTGTACCAGTAACTCCAGAGTCATTGCGCTTCTTCTTTACTAGGTCCAGTCACCTTAAAATGCCATCAGTGTAACGTGGCAGTGTGACAGCTTATGAAAGGGAAAGGCGATCAGGGTTTCTACGCACTAACTTATGATTTAGGGCTGGAGAGTTGATGTAGCCCTGAGGTAGGACAGTGAAGGTGTGTTGCTGGCCTTTCCAGCTGAAGGCAGACTGTTTCTGATGTTCCTTTGAAACCAGAATTGAGAAAAAGGCGTTAGCCAGATCTGTAGCTGCATACCTGATACCAGGAGATGTATTAATTTGCTCAAGCAATGAAACCACGTCTAGAACAGCAGCTGCAATTGGAGTCACCACCTGGTTAAGTTTTCAGTAATCCACTGTCATTCTCCAAGATCCATCTGTTTTTTGCACAGGCCAAATAGGCAAGTTGAATGGGGTCATGATGGGAATCACCACCCCTGCATCCTTTAAGTCCTTGATGGTGGCAGTAATTTCCGCAGTCCCTCCAGGAATGTGGTATTGCTTTTGATTTACTATTTTCCTAGGTAGGGGCAGTTCTAATGGCTTCCACTTGGCTTTTCCTAACATAATAACCCTTACTGCACTTGTCAGGGATCCAAGTGGAGATTCTGCCAGTTGCTGAGTATGTCTGTTCCAATTATGCATTCTGTACCTGGGGAAATCACTCGTACCAGCTGGACCCACTGTTAGCCGAACCTGAACTAAGATTCCATTAATATCCTGACATCCATACGCCCCCATTCTGACTGGTGGGCCACAGTGATGTTTTGGGTCTCCAGGAATTAGTGTCATTTCAGAGCCTGTATCCAGTAATCCCCGAAAAATCTGATTATCTACTTTTCCCCAGTGAACAGTCACTCTCCTAAAAGGCCATAGATCTCTTTAGGGAAGGCTGGGAGAAAGATTAACAGTATAAATTTTTGGAAGTGCAGTGAGGTCTTTCCTCAGTTACACCTGGCCTCCCCTTCATTCAAGGGTTTGGGTTGTAGGTCTGTAAACTGGCTGAAGTCTGGGAATTGACTGAGGGGCCATGACTCTGTTCTGGGGATTCGCGTTAGACTGCCATTCACTTGACCCAGAATTCTGCTTGTACAGATCAAATAAATATTTAGTAGGTTTTCCATCTATTTCACTCCTAGGGACACCATGACTAAGTAAGCAATGCCATAAGTCCATACGAGTCAGACTATTCTGATTACTGCTTTGACTCCACTGTCCATTATGGTAACCATGCCTACCTTGTCTTTGTTGATTGAGTGTCACCAATTGGCACCTACCACTATGGAGTCCAATCAGCCCCATTGTAGTTAGGTATCTTAATTCAGTTAGGGCAGCTCCCTCTGTCAACTCTGACTTAAATAAAGTAGCAATCACCGTAGTGTTCTAGGTTGATGGGGCTTCCTTCACAAATTTGTTCCTCATCATTTTGGTAAAAGGTGTATATCTGGGCACTCCATGGTGGGTCTGGATCTAACCTGGTAAATCCACTCAAACACGCCAGTTTCCCTAAGCCTTTGTATGCCTTCTGCAGTATACCAAGACAGGTCTGGTATTTCAGCTTGATTTAGTGTAGGTCACCACATAATCCATGCTTCAGTAACCCAACTAAATAAATCCTTTTCTAAACTCTTGAGCTGAAATGTTGAATGAAGACTCTGTGTTTAGTTGGCCCATATCAATAAACTCAGACTGATCCAACATTATGTGCCTTGTACCATTATCCCACATTCTTTATAGCCATTCCCACACATATTCCCCAGGTTTCTGTTTTTACATAATAGAAAAGTCAAGGAGTTGTTCTGGAGTGTAGCGTACCTCCTCCTGGGTCACACTTTGTACTTCACTTTTGAGGCTCACTGGGACTTAAGTCTAGTTATACGTCTAAGAAGCCAAAATGGGTGCTGGGGATGTTTTGAGAACATTCAGTAGTGTCTTGTAAGTCATCTGCCCCGGGTGATACCATAGGAAATGACTTAGATGCCGCCCCAGGTGATATTTCAGACAAAGGCTCTTCAGACCAGCTGGGTTGATCTCTTCAGATGGAGGTGTAGGGACCAGTGGTTTTGTTGGTAGGAGCAATTCAAAGGAATTTAGGAGCTCAGTGTCCCCAGCTTCCTGATTATCTGCCCATATGTTCCCATCCTATATTTCAGGGTCTCATTTCTTCCCAATCAATGTCCTTACTTCAGGCACCATTTGAGGTTAGGAATTCAGCTGGCATCGTAATTCAGCCATTCTTATGATAAGACTCCGGGCTAGGATTTTGGCATTATCAGCTCTGTTACTGCAAGAAATAAAGCTTCTTTCAAGGCACAGGTGGAAACTTTGAGGTCATTTATGTGGCGCTTGAGCTTTGAAGCCATCAGCTCCTCTCTTTCTGTCACAACTTTGTCTAGTGAAAGTAAGACCGACCAACCAGCTTCCTTATACTTCTCATTCTGACAAAATTCTGGAAAAGTATCAAACATGAAGTCACCTAGAGCCTCGCCTCTCACCCATACTTGTTCTATTGGTGGTGATATTTTGCGTATTTCTATTTCCACCTCACGCCATGTATTACCAGTGCCCTCTTTACTACTGGAAGCAGAGTCATCAACATCTTTAAGACTAACCAGACTTGAGAACCAATTTAGAAACCTTATCCTTACACTTTTGTTTCTGTAGAACCACTGTCACTACCAAATGTCTTAGGGTTTGTTCTCTAGAGAAACAAAACCAGTGAAGTATATATGCATACAGAGAAAGGGAGAGAGCTAGATTGATATCAGGGTAATGGCTCACGCAGTTGTAGATGCCGGAACGTCCTATGTCTGTGGTTTAGGTGTCAGACTGGAGGCTTCATGTAGCTGCAGTGGCTGAACAACCCAAGATTGGCATGCAAGATGGCAGGGTGCTTGCTCCAAGTCTCAGGAACCAGAGATCAGATGATAACAAGCTGCATGCAGGATCCAGAGCAAGCAAAAGCCAGCAAGGTTTGCCAGAAACTCCATCTATATTGGGTTCAGGCCACACCATCAAGGAACCTCCCTTTCAACTGATTGGCTGCTCATAGCAGATCTCATCATGGAGTAGACTAAGTTATATCACATCTCATCATGGAGGTGATTACATCATTACACAACTGCAAACTACATGATAGCTGCCAAACCACTGGGAATAATGGCCCAGCCACGGTGACACACAGCCTTAACCTCACTGAATGTAAAAAAATAAATTTTCAAAAGAAACTTGGGTCAAGGTATCCTTGCAGTCATTGCGGGCAAAGCAAGCCTTGTCCAAGCAGTTCTTGGGAGAGAGCTTACTGCCTAGCTCTGTATGTCTACATACTCACCAAACAGCTTTCTCATCCTAGTTTGATTTTTCCAAATAAACTCAACCTCTGGAAAGGAAATCTAAATATGAGCCATTACATTAGTTTTTTTTTTTTTTTTTCCCATAAGAGCAGAATTTTATTGTCTCACAGCTCTGAAGGCTAGGAGTCCGAGATCAGGGTGTCAGCCATGTTGATTCCTTCTGAGGCTTTCTTTTTTTTTTTTTCCCCATACAGAAATTTAATCATACATTGTTATGTGACTCTAATTGCTCTCCCTATACTGTGGCAGCACACTCCTCCTTTCCACCCGATTCCCCATGTCCACTCACCCAGCTCCTAACCCTCTCTGCCTTCCAGTCTCACCTCCGGACAGAAGCTGCCCGTTTGGTCTCTTGTATCTACTTGGGCTAAGAGGCACACTCCTC
The DNA here is from genome assembly GCF_000243295.1 of Trichechus manatus latirostris. Lineage (NCBI taxonomy): Eukaryota > Metazoa > Chordata > Mammalia > Sirenia > Trichechidae > Trichechus > Trichechus manatus. The sequence continues at coordinate 6,020,111 of NW_004444027.1, forward strand.
ACGAGTATCCCTTTATGTCCCACAGTCCAGTCCAATCCCTGTCTGAAGAGTTGGCCTCAGAAATTGTTTTAGTTCTGGGCTGATAGAGAATCCAGTGACCGTGCTTTTTGGGGTTCCTCCAGTCTCAGACATAAAATCTGGTCTTCTTACTAGAATTTGAGGTCTACACCCCACTTTTCTCCTGCTCCATCAGGGACTGTCTATTGTGTTCCCTGTCAGGGCGGTCATTGGTGGTAGCCGGGCACCATCTAGTTCTTCTGGTCTCAAGCTGATGAAGTCTCTGGTTTATGTGGCCGTTTCTGTCTCTTCAGCTAATACTTCCCTTGTGTCTTTGGTGTTCTTCATTGTCCTTTACTCCAGGTGGTTGGAACCAACTGATGCATCTTAGATGGCCGCTTACAAGCTTTTAAGACCCCAGACGCCACTCACCAAAGTAGGATGTAGAACGTTTTCTTAATAAGCTTTGTTATGCCAGTTGACCTAGATGTCCCCTGAAAGCATGGTCCTCAGACCACTACCCCTACTACTCTGTCCCTCAAAGTGTTTGATTGTATTCAGGAAACTTCTTAGCTTTGGTTTAGTCCAGTTGTGCTGACTTCCCCTGTAGTGTGTGCTGTCCTTCCATTCACCTGAGGTAATTGTCATCTACTATCTAGTTAGTAAATAACACTCCCCCTCCCTCCCCACCCTCGTAACCATTGAAGAATGTTTTCTTCTTTGTTTAAACCTTTTCTTGAGTTTCTATAATAGTGGTCTTATACAGTATTTGTTCTTCTGTGACTAAATTCACTCAGCATAATAACCTCCAGCTTCCTCCATGTTATAAGATGTTTCACGGCTTCATTGCTGTTCATCATTGCGTAGTATTCCATTGTGTGGATATACCATAATTTGTTTATCCATTCATCCGTTGTTGGGCACCTAGGTTGTTTCCATCTTTTTCCTGTTGTGAACAGTGCTGCAGTGAACATGGGTGTGCATATATCTATTCGTGTGACGGTTCTTATCTCTCTCAAGGATACATTCCAAGGAGCGGGATAGCTGGATCATATGGTACTTCTATTTGTAGCTTTTTAAGGAAGTGCAAAATCGATTTCCAAAGTGGTTATAGCACTTTACATTCCCACCAATAGTGTATAACTCTTTCAGTCTCTCCACAAGGTCTCCAGCATTTATTATTTTGTGTTGTTTGGATGAATGCTAGCCTTGTTGGGGTGAGATGATATTGTAGTTTTGATTTGCATGTCTTTAATGGCTAATGATTGTGAGCATTTCTTCATGTGTCTCATGGCCACCTGAATGTCTTCTTTGTCCAAGTGCCTGTTCATATCCTTTGCCCATATTTTAATTGGGTTATTTGTCTTTTTGTTGTTGAGGTTTTGCAGTATGTTGTAGGTTTTAGAGATAAGACGCTGATCAGATTTGTCGTAGCCAAAAATTTTTTCCCAGTCTGTAGGTTGTCTTTTGACTCTTTTAGTGAATTCTTTCCATGAGTGTGTTTGATTTTTAGGAGCTCCCATTTATCTTGTCTCTCTTCTGGTACTTGTGCATTGTTACTTATGGTTCATTTTGTGTTTATGCCATGTATTAGGGCTCCTAGCATTGTCCCTATTTTTTCTTCCACGATCTTTATTGTTTACAATTTTATACTTGTCTTTATTCCATTTTGCAGTAGTTTTTCTGCCTGGTGTGAGGTATGAGTCTTGTTTCAGTTTTTTGCTGATGGATATCCAGTTATGCCAGCATCATGTGTTAAACAGACCGTGTTTTCCCCAATTAACGGACTTTGGGCCTTTGTCAAATATCAGCTGCTCATAGGTAGATGAGTTTATGTCTGGATTCTCAATTCTGTTCCATTGATCTATGTTTCTGTTTTCATACCAGTAGCAGGCTGTTTTAACTACCGTGGCAGTATAATAGGTTCTAAAATTAGGTAGTGTGAAGCTTCCCACCTTGTTTTTCTTGAGTAATGCTTTACTTATTCGGGGCCTCTTCCCTTTCCATATGAAGTTGGTGATTTGTTTCTCCATCTCATTAAAAAATGCGGTTGGAATTTGGATCAGGATTGCATTGTACCTGTAGATCTCCTTGGGTAGAACTGACATTTTCACAGTGTTGAGTCTACCTATCCATGAGGAAGGCCTGTTTTTCCACTTTTTGCAGGTCTCTTTTGGTTTCTTGCAGTAGTTTCTTGTAGTTTTCATTGTACAGCTCTTTTATGTCTGGTTAGATTTATTCACAAGTATTTTGTCTTCTTGGGGGCTATTGTAAAAGGGACTGATTTGGTGATTTCCTCTTTGGGGCTCTCTTTGTTGATGTAAAGGAATCAACAATTTATTTTTGTATGTTTATCTTGTATCCTGACACTGCTGAAATCTTCTATTAGTTCCAGTAGTTTTCTTGTGGATTCTTTGGGGGTTTTCAATTTTATATTCTTACCCTTTTATTTATTTATTTTATTGTACTTCAGCTAAAGGCTTACAGAACAAATAGTTTCTCGTGAAATAGTAGTACACATTTGTTTTATGACATTGGTTAACAGCCCCACAACATGTCAACCATCTAACTTGTCAACCATTTTTTTTGGTGAAAATACACAGAGCCAAAGATACACCATTTCAAAAATTTCTACATGCACAGTTCAGTGACATTGACTACGCTCTTCCAATTGTGCTGTTA
>NW_004444027.1:6028733-6029853 GCF_000243295.1 Trichechus manatus latirostris
TGGCAGGGTCAGTCACTCAGATATGGTACGGCAGGGCAGGTGTAGCTGAGGTGGAGTTACTGGGATGGATTGTTAGTGGCACTTACTACAGCCACCAGAGCGGGTCGGTAATCAGTGCAGGCCAGGTTCCAGTAGGCCGTGCCTGTGCTGCTTGGTGGTGTGCTGTCAAGCGCACGGTACAGGTAGGGAGGATGCAGCGGGGAGATTGTTATGTGTGGAGCTAATATGGATATGGGAGAGAGGAGAGAGAAAGAGGAACCAAAAACATACAAAGAAACAAAACAGAATGCTAGGGGAGCCTGCCGTTGGAGTGGAGAGATCAGAGACTATGAAATGGAGAAAAACAGAAAGAGGAAGAGGAAGAAAAGATAAGAAAAAAATTAATACATAAAAATTGGAACGGTTAAAGAACTGCAAACTTCCCAGGGATCCCACCGGTGCAGCTATGAGGTCTGGGGAAGTTGCTCTCTGGTTTTGCAGTACAGCCTGGCTAGAAGGCATAGAGGTATACGCCACCAGGTATTCAGGGAACAGAAAGAGAAGGAAGATGTAGAGAGACGAGAAACTGAGCAATGAAAAAAGAGAAAAACGGAAAAGAAAACAAAAGAAATTTAAAAAAAAAAAAAGAACAAGAAAGGCACCCCCCAAAAAAAGAGAAAAAAAATAAACCAACGAAAGAAGAAATGCCCTCAGGGATCCCTCTGCAGGTCTTTGCAAGCCGAGGGGGAAGTGTCCTTGCCACACAGCACCGCCTGGCCAGAAATGGTTCCCAACTCAAGAAAAGTAAAAGAAAACAAACAGACAATTGAAAACATACAAATGCACAAAAGCCCCGTGATCCCACCAGCGTGGCAGCCCATACCGGGAAGCATCTCCACACTCGAACGGAGCTTCACAGCCCCTCAGGAAGAAGCAAAGATGGCGCACGGAGCCACGTATTTGAGCAAAAGGAGGGGGAGGTGGTGAGAGGTAAGGAAGAAATCAAAAGAAGCAGAAAAATAAGCAACACTAGCAGCCAATAAATGGCACTCAGAGAGCCAGCTAGTGCGGGCTGGTGTTTCTCAGACAAGAGGCTATGTCCGCAGGAAGGAGAGGGGGCCGAGTGTGGGTGAAGAAGGGT
>NW_004444027.1:6029953-6057397 GCF_000243295.1 Trichechus manatus latirostris
TGGGAAAGCGTATATCACAAATTACTGGAGCTCTGCAGCCCCTCAGGAAGAAGCAAAGATGGCGCACGGAGCCAGGTATTTGAGCGAAAGGAGGGGGAGGTGGTGAGAGGTAAGTAAGAAGTCAAAAGAAGCAGAATAAAGCAACACCAGCAGCCAACAAATGGCACTGAGAGAGCCGGCCTGTTAAGGTGTGTGGAATCCAAGCAGCTGGTGTTTCCCGGTCAAGAGATTGTGGCCGCGGGAGGCAGAGGAGGCGGAGTCGGGGCGAAGAAGGGTGGGGATGGGAAAGCGTATAATGTAAATTACCGGTTGTTTTGTCTCTGTCTGGGTGCTCCGTGAAGCTGCTTTCTCGTATCCCATGTTTGCTGGTCTCCGATAGGAGTCCAAGATGGTGGATCTGCACTGCGTTAGCTGGTGGGGGATCTCTGCATGAATCTCTCCTCACTCTCCATTCTCTGTCAGTTTTTCACTCCGTTTGGTGCTTGGTTGAGTTCTTTATCTCTTTATTTGATGTTTTAGGGTTTCAGGATTATTGTATTCTCTCTTCGGCTTAGTTTTTCGGATCTTTGCTGTGGAGGGATGGCGTGATTTTTGCCGGAAGCGGTGAATTATTTTTTTTATTTGTTGCTGAATTCTATTGGCTAGAATATTGTTGAGGATTTTTGCATCAGTGTTCATGAGGGATATTGGTGTGTAATTTTCTTTTTTTATGGTGTCTTTACCTTGTTTTGTTATGAGGGTCATGTGGCTTCATAGAACGAGTTTGGGAGTATTCCTTCCTGTTCTATGGTCTGAAATAGCTTTAGTAGTGGTGGTGTTAACTCATCTCTGAAAGTTTGGTAGACTTCTCCAGTGAAGCCATCCGGGACGGGCCTTTTTTCGTTGGGAGTTTTTTAATCACCTTTTTAATCTCTTCTTTTGTTACAGGTTTATTTAGTTGTTCTACCTCTGTTTGTGTTAGTTTAGGTAGGTAGTAAGTTTCTAGAAATTTGTCCATTTCCTCTAGGTTTACAAATTTGTTAGAGTACAATTTTTCATAGTATTCTGTTATGATTCTTTTAATTTCAGTTGGGTCTGTTGTGATATTTTCCATCTCATTTCTTTTATGGTTTATCTGCTTCCTCTCCTGTTTTTCTTTTGTCAGTTTGGCCAATAGTTCATTAATTTTGTTGATGTTTTCAAAGCTTTTGGTCTTTTTAACTCTTTCAATTTTTTTTCTATTCTCTATTTCATTTAATTCTGCTCTAATTCTTATTATTTCCTTTCCTCTGGTGCTTGAGGGCTTCTTTTGCTGCTCTGTTTCTACCTGTTCCAGTTGTAGCATTAATGTTTTGATTATTGCCCTTTCTTCTTTCTGGATATGTGTATTTATTGCTATAGACTGACCTCTGAGCACGGCTTTTGCTGTGTCCCAAAGGTTCTGGTAGGATGTGTTTTTATTCTCGTTTGATTCTATGAATTTATTTATTCCATCCTTAATTTTTTCTATAACTGAATAGTTTTTGAGCAAGGCGTTGTTCAGTTTTCATATGTTTGATGTTTTTTTTCCTTGCTTTTTCTGTTGTTGATTTCTACTTTTTTAGCTTTATGGTCAGAAAAGATACTTTGTAATATTTTGATGCTTTGGATTTTGTTAAGGCTTGCTTTATGGCCTAATATATGGTATATTCTGGAGAATGTTCCATGTCCATTGGAAAAGAAAGTGTACTTCGCTGCTGTTAGGTGGAGTGTTCGGTGTATGTCTGTGAAATCAAGTTGGCTGATTGTGGCATTTAGCTCTTCCGTGTCTTTGTTTAGCTTCTTTCTGGATGTTCTTTTCTCCCCGAAAATGGTGTGTTGAAGTCTCCTGCTACTATTATGGAGCTGTCTGTCTCTCTTTTCAGTGCTTAGAGTTGGTTTTATGTATTTTGGAGCCCTGTCGTTGGGTGGGTAAATATTTATTATAGTTAGGTCCTCCTGGTATATTGACCTTTCAGTCATTATATAGTGTCTTTCCTTATCGTTCGTGGTGGATTTTACTTTAAAGTCTATTTTGTCTGAGAGTAGTATTGCCATTCCTGCTCATTTTTGAGTGTTGTTTGCTTGATACATTTTTTTCTATCCTTTGAGTTTTAGTTTGTTAGTGTCTTTAAGTTTAAGGTGTGTCTTTTGTAGGCAGCGTATAGACGCATCGTGTTTTTTTAATCCATTCTGCCACTCTTTGTCTCTTTATTGGTGCATTTAGTCCATTTATATTCAGCATAATTATTGATAGGTATGAGTTCAGTGCTGTCATTTTGATGTCTTTTTTTGTGTGTTGTTCACAGTTTCTTTGTTCCACTTAATTTTCTGTGCTGAGTCATTTTTGTTCATGTATTTTCATCTTTTTCATTGTTGTTGATTTTGTGTTTGCTGAGTCTATATCTTTCTACTTTTTTATTTTGATTTGTAGGATTGTTAGTTTCCTTTCTGGTTACCTTGATATTTACCTTTGTTTTTCTATGTTTATACCAGTCTTTTATTTCTTTATATCGCCTTGCCTTCCTTTCCGTGTGCAAAATCTATGTCTACATTTTTTAAGTCCTTTTTTGTTTAAACGTTGTCATCTTTTACATACTGACATCTGGTTTCCTCTTTTCAGTGTTTTAGCTTTGATTTACTTTTGTGACTTCCCTATCTGGGTTGATATCTTGTTGCTCTGTCTTGTGTTCCAGTCTTGGGTTGTTATCTGATGTTACTGATTTTCTAACCGGAGGACTACCTTGAGTATGTCTTGTAATTTTGGTTTGATTTTTGCAAATTCCCTAAACTTCTGTTTATCTGGAAATGCCCTAACTTCGCCAGCATATTTGAGAGACAGTTTTGCTGGCTATGTAATTCTTGACTGGCAGTTTTTTTCCTTCAAGGCTTTATATATGTCATCCCATTGCCTTCTTGCCTGCGTGGTTTCTGCTAAGTAGTCCGAACTTATTAATTCTCCTTTGTAGATGACTTTTCATTTATCGCTAGCCATTCTTAAAATTCTGTCTTTATCTTTGGTTTTGGCAAGTTTAATTATAGTATGTCTTGGTGACTTTTTTTGCGATCTACCTTATGTGGGGTTCTGTGAGCATCTTGTATAGATATCTTGTCATCTTTCACGATATCAGGGATGTTTTCTGCCAATAAATCTTCAACAATTCTCTCTGTATTTTTTGTTAGCCCTTTTGTTCTGGTATTACAGTCACTTATAGGTTATTCTTCTTGATAGAGTCCCACATAATTCTTAGGGTTTTTTCATTTTTTTAATCCTTTTATCTGATTTTTCCTCAAATAAGTTGGTATCAAGTGCTTTATCTTCAATCTCACTAATTCTGACTTCCATTGCCTTGATTTTGTTCCTATGACTTTGTATAGAGGTGTTTAATTCTGAAATTTTATTGTTAATCTTCTAGATTTCTGATTGCTGTCTCTCTATGGATTCTTGCAGCCTGTTAAATTATTCATTATGCTCTTCTCTAATCTTTTTAATTTCCTCTATTGCGTGTTCTACATTTTGCTTAATTGCCTTCCTAATTTGCTCAAGAGTTCTGTATGTTAATCTTTTGTATTCTGCCTTCAGTAATTCCAAGACATTTTTCTCCCCTGGAAAATTTCTAGATTCTTTATTTTGGGAGCTTACTGAAGCCATCATGAATTGCCTCTTTCTGTGATTTGATGTTGACTGCTGTCTTTGAGCCATCAATAAGTTATTATGTTTATTTATTTTATGTTTGGTTAATGTATCCTGGATTCTTGTTTTGTTTTGATATGCCCGAATAGGCTGCTCATATGAGCTAGTTTGATTATTGGCAGCTTTGAAGCTCTAATTTCCTGTCACCAGGTGTTTACGTCTGTTACTAGGTATGTGAGCTCCGGAGTCTGCCCACTCCTCCTGGATGGATTCGGCTCAGGTGCCCAGGTAGATAGCCACCAAGTGTGTGGTGTAGGCTCTCACTTACAGTCCTAGACAGGCATGGGTGATTGATGTAGGCACAGTCATCTGCCTGCAGCAGGGGGACACACTCTGAGCAAGGCAAGGGGCTGACGGCTACTCCCGAGTGTCCAGGAGGAGGGCATGTCCTGTGTTCCCTGGAGCGGGTAGGTGGGTGCGTTTTGCAGCCGGACTATGAGCACCTAATGCTGTTGGGTGTAAGTATTGGGGGGCACCTCTTATTCTTGGGCCCCTATCGCAGGTGGCTAGGTGGCGTGGGTGGAGTCACCAGTCCTCAGGCCTCTAATGTCCGTAGGTGAGTACCCTGCTTAATGGGCAGAGCAGTGTCAAATGTCAAGAACCTGCCACTTCACAGCTGAAACAGTTGAAGTTAGACTTAAGGTATATACCCTGTTGTACTGCTATAATGAGGACCTACGCTGTTGAGATGGGCCCACACAAGTCTGTGCAGGGGGAAAGGCACTCAAAGTCTGTGGATCCCTTATGCTTGTGCCTAGGCAAAGGAGCTGTGCCTACCCTGAGTTCCTAGCTTATGGCAGCCACTAGTTTATTTTTTCGTGTTTGCTAGTTCACTCTCCAAGGCAGGGAGAATGGCTCCGGGCGTGTGATGGATCCTACTTCCGGCCCAGGGGACTTGGCAATTGCTGAAGTTGGTCTGGGACCCAATGCAAAGCAGAGAGCAGGGAAGTAAATGGAGAGAGGTTTTTCCCTAAGGGGGGTGTTTTTGATCCGTGCAGTAAGCTGTACACAGGTACTTATCTTTCACCAGTGAGGGCTGCTTCTCGCTGGTTCTGAGTGGCTGTGAAGACTTTCTTGTGCTGGGCCTCTCCCAGTGTGGAAAACATGCCTCGTGAGTACCATTGCTTGCCTGCCTCACTGCTTACCCACAAGCTCCTCAGGCCTGAAGGGCTCAGGCTCTCGCCAGATCAGGTCTGGCAACTCCTTGCTGCTTCAGAACCGTCTCTCCCGCCCCCTGCCACTCAGTCTGGTTCCTCAACTCCGCCTTTGATGTTCAGGCCTCCCAGGTTGCTATATGTAATCGAATTACTTGTTTTTTCGGGTCTTTTTTGTAAGAGTGTCCACTGGAAGCATCTGACTACTCTGCCATCTTGGCCCTGCCTCTAAATTGGTTTTCTGATACAAATACTGTCTCCTGCAAGTTTACTCTCCTTAAATCAATTTTTTATTTTTATGCTATATCCCTTTTGAAGAATTGGTTGGTCAAACTTGCAGGGGTGCAAGGCAGCTAACATTTTTGGGTGCCTACTCTAGATCCTTTTTTTGCTATTTCTTGTTTAGTCCTCGTAAGTTATATTTGAGACAATTATTGTCCACAATTCACAGAAGTGGAAGGCAAGACTTAGCAAGATTTAGAAATTTATACAGAATCAAATAGTAAAAAGTGGCAGAACCTGAGGTTTCAAACACAAAGCAGTCTTGCTTTAAATGTGTTACATTTTAGAAAGACAACTTTGTTAACTGTGCAAGAAGGATAAGAATGAAGGTAGGATGGGCAGTGGGAAAGTATTGCATTAGTAGAACAAAAAGAAGGCCTGTAAGTAAAATAGAAGCAGTGAGATTGGAAAGAAGGTCAAGAAAGGGTATGGGGAGGGGTAATTGGCATCAGCTGACTTGGAACATAGCACTTGTTTTGTAGCAGAGAAACAATTCTAGAAGGAACTGTGTGAGACATGAGAAACAGAGGCAAAGTCAGGCACCTCAGAGAAATCTTTATGAGCCACCTGCTTAGGTCATCGGTAGTATTAGAGTGTATTTTTAGCTAATTAATATAAAGAAGCATGAATAGAAAACAAAATACTAATAGATAACATAATATATTTAAATAATAGATAAAGATAACATTACTGGATGGTAGGTAACAAATTTCTGATAGAGTAGTATCATTCAGAAGTTTATACATACTATCTGGTTAATTAAGGATATCAGTATATCATTTACATTTATTAGCTTTGTTGTTCTAAATAGGAATTCATAAATCAGTAATATTAACTTTTTCAGACTAATCATGTATTTCTCTTTATAAAGGAATAATTTTTAGGTAATTTATTTTATTCAGTGATTCAGTAATATTTGTGAAACTGTATTGTGTGCCAGCCACAGAGTATATACCAGTGAACAAAAGAGGGAAAAGTCCCTGTACTCATAGGGATTTATTTTGTAGGGATACATGGCAAACGAAATAAGCAGGTAAATGTATGATATATCAAATGGTGATAACTGCAATGAAAGAAACAAAGTAGGGGGTAGTAGGGAGGATAGAGATTGTATGTGGAAGTGAAACATTTAAATTCAGAGAAGACATCACTGAGAAGGTGATATTGCCAAGCTAACAAATGGTTCTAAAACCTGAAGTAGAAGGATATTCCAATTCATAAGATTAAGAATTTTTAAATGCTTCAGTGAATAAAACTCATAAATTCAGGTGCTCTGAAATGATCTATGGGTAGAATTGGTGATAGTTTGAGATGAAACTTCTTCAGGAAAGTCATATTAAAGGGCAGTCTGTGGTTTTTCAGTTATATCATCTTCCCTTCTGAATCTACTAGTATGAATTTGGATTTACAGTTTGATAATGGGGAAGTAAGTTTTAATTTTAACCTTGAATGCATATAAAAAATATAGTAAAGAGGTGTTATTTTTAACCCAAGCAGGCAGTTGCTGATAGATCTATGACTGTCAGATGATGAAGCCTATTCAAGGGAAAATAGACGAATAAGTAGGTCACTTTTCTTTTATTTCTCCTTTTGAGCCTAAACAGTAGGCTGTGCTGAATATAGTAGAGACCATTGTTCTGCTAGTTGGAAGAGCTGAATTCTTGGGAAGGATCTGAATACTAGATGCCCCTAACATCTAGGTTATAATTTATCACAAAAAAATTGACCCCTGCGAGTTTTTAGTAATATGGTCTAGACTTTTAAAGGCCTTACAGAGTTAATAGAAGTTAGATAATAGATAATGGGAGATGCTCAGAATATGATTCTGACATTCATAAATAATCCTGGACAAGTGGGGATAAACAGGAAGTACCTAGGTGAGCAAGTCTACTAGTGTACAACCTCAACCTGAAATCCAGAAAATGCCTTCATTGTTGGTTTTAGTAAGGAGTGAATTTTTCCAGTAGTGAATTTCACTTTAAAGTTATAACCTAGCAATTGTTGAAGTTACCCAACATTAGTATTTTGGGATATGGCATAAAGTATAAACTCAGACTTTTAAGAATGAATCATTCCTTGCCTTTCATAAGGGATATCCTTAATACGAATGTGCTTGATAGGTATTTTTAAATCTTTACTTTTATTTATGTGTTAACTCATATAAGAGAGGTAATAAAGAGCATGGAATGCAGATTTAGCACATTCTTTATGCTAGTTAGAAATACTATAAAAGAATTCAAAACTGATTTGAGTCTGGAAATTATTCCAAAGATTAAAGAAGTCTTGCAATTTATAATTTGAAGTAAATCCATAGTACAGAGGGTACTCTTTGAGGGCTGATTATATTTGGTAGCATACAATAAATAATTTAAAATATTAATTCCGTATATTTGTAGGGTACAGTATAGTTTATAATTGGTGATATAATTTGAGAACCTATGAGCTTGTCAGCAGATTTCTGAAGGAAATAATTCAGAATAACGAATCTGAAATACATGGAGGCTTCAGAAGATGTAATTGGGATAAGCCGTTATGACTCTGGAATAGAAGACATAATCTTGCTGGGACTGGCCAGATTATGGGGAACATGGAGGAACATGAGAAATAGAGAAAATGTGATGGTTATCTGTAACCCCAGGTTTTGAAAAACTGGAGTGTGAGAAAGCTGTATGCTCCCCAGTGCTGGTAGAGAGCCTTTTCTCATGACTTAAGACGCTTTTTATGTCTCTTTGATGAGACAATATGAAATGTGAGGCCCTAAAATAACTCTATAGTAGACTCTGAGGAATGCAGAGAAATGAACTGTTGTTGTCCTTGGGATGCTTATGATGTTATGAGTATTGAGTAAAGCATAAGTTGGTTCTCTGGAATTTGTTTGACTTTAATTTTTAGTTGTTAAACATTATCTGATTGACCACCTCCTTATTTTGAATTATGTATTGGTGTATCTCTTGAGATGTGGGAGCTAAAACACTTCTTCATTTCTCCTGCAATGGAAAGTATATGAATACTCACATCCTCTGCCTTCTTATCCTCTTTTTGGCACTCACCTCCTGGTAAATTGACAGGATACTTCAAAGCTAGTAATAAGAGTAGATGATGATGCTCTTAGAAGTACAATTTAATGGATTCTGGGAATGTCCAAAAATAACTTCTCCTGATCTGTTGATATTATCAGAAATTTCGCCGTTAGTGATTCATCCTAAGTTTCCTGTTAAATTGGGTTATTCCTAGTAAGGCTATTGATTTAATCTCTGTTTAGATAAAATAATATTTTGTACTGGTTTAATAGAAATTAACTGTAGGTTCCTCTTTGATCTAACTGACCCCCCCCATACTTCTTTTTTCTCATGTCCTAATACTTTCCCCCTTGCTCATTCAACTCTAGCCACATTGTCCTCAGTGCTATTTTTTGAATATGATAGGTCCATTTCTGCCTCAAGGTCTTGCTCTTGAGCACTCTCTCCCCCATATCTACATGGCTTGCTTCCGAATTTCATTTAGGTCTTTACTCGGATGAAACTTTCCCAATAAGGCTTTCTCTGATCACCCTACTTAAAACCGTAACCCCAGCCCCTCTGTCCTTGTCTTCTTTCCCAGCTGTATTTTTCTCTATTCATGATCTGAATGCTGTGTTTTTTAATTTGCCTATCTTCACCATAATAATGTGAGCTGTATATGAACAGAGATTTTGTTTTGATCATTGCTCTATTTCCCAGGGCCTAGCATGTAATAGGGGAGTCCCTGGATGACATAATTGGCTAGGCACTCAATTTACTAACTGGAAAGTTGACAGTTCGAACCCACCTAGAGGTGCCTCTGAAGAAAGGCCTGATGACCTGCTTCCAAAAGGTCACAGCCATAAAAACCCTATGGAGCACAGTTCTTCTACTTGGAAACACATGGGGTCGCCATGAGTCGAAAATGATTTGACAGCAAGTAGTTTTGGGTTTTTTTAGAATGTAATAGGTGCTCAGTAAATATTTGTTAAAGGCATAAGTGAATGAATACAAAATCCTGCAGGATTGTGGCATAAAAGCAGTGCCTATTAGAAAGGGGATACCAAATAATTATCCCATTATACAGTTTTTTTTAAGACAGTATTTCCCCAAATATGTTAAATGTTAATGCCTTCCTCCTCTTTAGGAAATACTTGCCTAGGGCCAACTATGAAGGGCTTCTGTTTGCAGGTTTATAACAATTCTGAGCTCTGACAAAACCTATATGTAACATGCATTTAAATAGATCCTAAACTTCTGAATGACTGAAATTTTTACTCTTATTTATTGTGTAAGTTATAAGACCACTAACCTGGGAATCCAGAAGCCCTGGTGGTGCAATGGTTAAGCACTCAGCTGCTAACCGAAAGGTGGACAGTTTGAACCCACCAGCCGTTCTGCGGGAGAAAAGACCTGGCAATCTGTTCTCTTAAAGATTACAGCCTAGGAAACTCTATGAGGCAGTTCTACTCTGTCATGTTGGGTTGACATGAGTTGGAATCGGATCGACAACACACAACAACAACCACAATAACACTGTGGCTATAGATTGTAAACCAATGATAGGATATCTCTTTAATCCTGAGAACACTCATATTACTTACCGGATTATCAAAAACAAAACTCATTTGTCTTTGTGTCCTTAGTACTTGTGTTGCATTTGGTTTATAGTAGATACTTGATAAAGGTTTATTGACTGTTTTGGAAAGTGTTCTAATTGCATTGTTTTTTATTTAGTAACATAGAACCTTTGGTGCTAATTTTTAGGTTCAGAACCCTTAAGACGATTTTATTTGGGTGACTTGAAAATAGGACATTTTCTTTCATTTCTTCTCTAAGCAAAGATTGATTTACTGCTTAGAATGTTAGCACATTGGTAGGCGCTGGGACTACAACAATGGATTGAAAAACAATCACTACTCTGAGGAAGCTCGCATTCTAGGAAGGAAAAACATATGTATAAAAATTATTGTAATATAGTATAGCAGAGGTATATTTAAGGTACTATACTAGCAGAGAGTTTTTGTAAAGAATGTTTGCTGTATTATAAATAAGAGTTCACTAAGGCTGGTAGAAAGGAAGGGGACAAGACATTCTGTTTTGGAAAGGTTAAGAGCTGCTTGACTGGGGCTAGAGCTTACTATGTGAGAAACAGAGTAGAGAGTAGAGACACTAAACCAGAAATAAAAAACAAACCAAACCTGTTGCCATTGAGTCAATTCCGACTCATAATGGCCCTATAGGACAGAGTAGAACTGCCCCAGAGGGTTTCCAAGGAGCGACTGGTGGATTCAAACTGCCGGCTTTTTGGTTAGCAGCTGAGCTCTTAACCACTGCACCATGAGGGCTCCAGGATCACCTCAGGAGCTGTTTAAAAACATCCTTGGAGCCCTATCTCCAGATATTTTGATTCATTCTGTGCTTTTAAAATACTTCCATGTGATGCTGGTGCAAGCATAATTTGGGAACAAGTACCCTAAACTGACATGAATGTTGGAAAGAAAGTTCTGTCTGCTATAGTATGTCTGTACTATAATCCAGTGAGAATGGAGTAGATTCATGTGTAACTTAACAGTATCATCTCCAGCGGAGTACCCTAAGACGTCCATAGAAGAAAATGCTAAACAATAGTAGCTACTCCATAGATGTGTTTTGAGTTTAAGTGAATTTTTAAATCTGAAATAAAACCACAGAGTATACAACTACAACTCTCAGAAATAATGAAGCCATAAGCAAAGTGGCATCTAAACTGACTGATGTGAAGGTGCTGATGGTTGGAGCCAGTATATTTGAGGCCACAGATAGAGGCAGAGATGGTGGCTCAGCTCTGACCTAGCGTGACACCAACTTAGCATAGTTCAGTAGAGTTTACCAATGGTTCATTGTTAATAGTAGGAAAATCTGTACTTTTATTTTCAGGTTGTATAGTTATTTTAGAATGTAAAAAATAGGACCATATTGAGAGGGACATCAAAAACCACCACATACCTTAAAGTAGTTAAGACTTTTAATTCCTGCACTACATTATCATAGTAGATTTTAGAAGGCATGTGGCAATCATATGACTCTTCTGATTAATTGTGTTTATTGATGAAGCTCCAAGATCATGTAGCAGTGAGGTGTATAGAGACTCCTTTCCAGAACTATAAAGAATATATATGTTTTACCCTCGTCTATCTACTCATGTGTTAATTCTTAAGCGTTAAGGCTGCAAACGAAAAGGTCAGCAGTTTGAATCCACCAGCCACTCCTTGGAAACTCTATGGGGGACAGTTCTGCTCTGTTCTGTAGGGTCGCTATGAGTTGGCATCAGCTCGACAGCAATGGTTTTGGGTTTTTTTTTTTGCTTGTTTGTTATGTTGCAGAAACTTTTAAGAGCACATACAGATAATAGACAGTAGGGGCACAGATACTAGACAGATAAAATCAATAGAAAAAAATAAATTAGAAAAAAAGGAAAGCAAAAAATGCAGCTATTTTGCTTAAACCAAAAAGCTGAGTTTAGCTAAGGGAAGCCTGGCTCACTTGCATCATAGACATTTAATTAGTGTTTCTTGAATAAATATGACAGAGACTTAGTGTTGTCTGTAAGTTTAATATACACAGAAAATGACTGGGTGATGGAAGAGACTATCTAATGTAATTTTAGATCCAGGACAAGGGAACTAATAGTTTCCCTATATTCTGCTCTGGTTAGGCTTCTCTACAGAAATCTTGTGTTGAATTTGGGAAGCCACTTTTTAAGAGAAGCACTGACAAGCACATCTAGAAGAAGGCACTTAGAATAGTGACAAATGAGGAAACCATGTCAAATTGGAATCAGTTGAAGGACTAGGGATGTTTGGCCTGGAGACCAGCAAGGATTATGCAAATATTTAGGAGGCTGCCACGTGGAAGAGAGAAGAAGAAACAGCCTTTATTGATCCAGCTAGACAAGTGGGTTGAAGTTAGAAGAAACAGTTTTAGAATCTATAAAAGGAAGATCTTTATCAGTAAAACTCTCCCATTAAACTTTCCTGTCACTGGAAATGTAGGAAAAGCTACATGAGTACCTATAGGTCCATAAAATTTTGACAAGTAGTATATATAATGATCCTTTTGTAGTGAAAATATCCCTTGATGTAGCATATTTACCTTTGATCATGAATCATAATGAGTAAAACTTAATATAAAAATCATTTGGTATTTAGTAGTGTATCTGATGCTCAACTTGTTGCACAGCACCTGTCACCATTCAACATTTTCTCCAACGAAATGGCAAAAAACAGTATTCCTAATCTTAAATTTTGAAGAAAGGTGAAGCCTAACATAGTAAGTATTTGAACGATCAGCTGATTGACCTTGGGCAAGTAGTGTCTTGCCTTAATTACCTACCTCAGGGGATTTTGAGATTAAATGAGCTCTTATGTATAAAGCATTTACAATGTTTGGCCCAGGGAAGTATTCAAAAAACAGTATTAACTAGTTATTATTTACAGTTTTAAGCTACCTAAAGGCATTGTTTGAGAGATTGGTATTCTAATCTAGATGAGTGTTTCATTCCTAATATCTGTGGTCTGTGTTTTACCCACATATCACCAGTTATTCTTCATCCCCAAACTGTCCATGTGCCTCTCATATCACAGCTAAATGTAGTATAAGGCCTCATTCATCTGGCACTGTTCAGGGAAAAAAATTGACAAGTCAAAGTGAAATACCTCCTGATTAACTTCTTAAAATATACACTTTCCTTTTGCCATTTTTATTTTAAAAACATTTTTGTAAAATAATATAGCCCCTCTTTTTTAAAACAAAGATTTAAATACAACTTTAACTTCTTGATAAGTCACTGTTGTGTGTATCTGTAATCAAGTAGTTGTTTTTATTTGTCCTATTTTCCTCTCTTCTGGCAGCTGTATCTTCCCTCCTCCCCCTACCCTTGTGGTTAAGTATTAAACAGCTATCACAGAGAACCTAAACACAGCTCCTTTAGTCCCTCACACAGAACTCAGTTTTAAAA
The DNA here is from genome assembly GCF_000243295.1 of Trichechus manatus latirostris. Classification (NCBI taxonomy): domain Eukaryota; kingdom Metazoa; phylum Chordata; class Mammalia; order Sirenia; family Trichechidae; genus Trichechus; species Trichechus manatus. Next base: position 6,043,079 of record NW_004444027.1, read on the forward strand.
TATTTATTAAAAATGTGTTAAAATACAGAGGTATACAAACCTCACAATTGTGTAAGGTAGACTCAGGATTTCTGAGGAGTGGCTGGTGGATTTGAATTGCTGACCTTTTGGTTAGCAGCGGAGCTCTTAAGCACTGCGCCACCAGGGCTCCAATACATACATAAATATATGAATAAATAAATACAATACAAGTAGGTTATAAAAAGGTCATAAAATGCAAAGAGAACAAATAAAAAGTAAACATCCCCTCCCTTTAGTTCCCAGTCTTTCTGCGGAATGATAAATACTATTAAGTTTCCTGTGAATCCTTACAAAAATAAAAATCAAAAACAAAATAATACGCGTAGACCTTCATATATCTAACATGTTGCTGTAGTTAAGTGCCATCAAGTTGATTTTGTCTCATAGTGACCTCGTGACAGAGCAGAACTGCCCCATAGAGTTTCAGAGCCCTGGTGGCACAGTGGTTAAGAGCTCGCCTGTTAACCAAAAGGTCAGCAGTTTGAATCCACCAGCTGCTCCTTCAGAACCCTATGGGGCAGTTCTACTCTGTCCGATAAGGTCGCTATGAGTCGGAATCGACTGAACGGCAACGAGGGGTTTTTTTTGGTTAATCTTTACTGGAGCAGATTGCCAGGTCTTTTTCCCTCAGAGCTGCTGGGTGAGTTCAAACTGCCAACCTTTCGGTTAGCAGCCGAGCACTTAACTGTAGTGCCACCAGGGATCCTATAGCTAACAAACAGTTCATTTTTTTTTTTACTTTCTATCATGGAAAATTTGAAACATGTACAAAAGCAGAAAGAACAGAATAGCAAACCTTTATGTACCCATCCATCACTCAGCTTCAACAATCAACAACTCATAGCCAATCTTACATCCCCTCCCCTTCCTCTTTCTCTTCTCTAATGGATATTTTCAGACATCTTATCATTTTCCCATAAAATTCTTAGCAAGTTTCAATATCTGGTTTCCAAATCCAGGGTGTATTAGACACAGCAAATTAGAAAGTGGTTGGGATAGTATGGTACGAAGATATTTGAAGAAGGTAGGTGTACAGAAACTATGAATGATGTCTTGGTGGAAGAGAGAAACGAATTTGGTTTGGGAAGCCGACTATTCATTATATGTCTTTTGAAATTGACTTTTAAAAAAATTTTTTATATTAAAGAGAAAAACTAGTGTAAAAATAGCCTTCTTACCATCTACAGTAATACAGCATCTACAAGTTCTTATTCTTAATGACTTTTCTTAATTAAATTTCTATTCAAAGGTCAACAGTGCTGATAGTAGATTTCTTCATTGTTCAACCTGACTTTATGTAGAATTAACTTTTTGACGTCTCTAAGCCAGTCAATTGGTAATTAAGAGTTCATTTCTGATGGTAGGAATTATTACAATTTTATTATATATATGCCATATCGAATATATACACATACAAATATATACATACATATGTAATTTTATGTAAATGTGGCCGTACACAATATACTTTTTCATGTGTAGTCTTTTTTTCTTTCCTTTTATTCCTTGTCTCCCAAAGCCATTCATACATCCTTTCTGACATTCCATACACACATATATACACACACACATCCTGACTCCATTACCTGTTGACCATCTGTTTTTTCTCCATGCTTATACACTCACATGTATGTGTGTATATGTTAATCTAGGTTAACCTAAAAACTATGTGAAAGGTGTAAATACTTTAAATGTTAATATATCTTGCTAGATTTCTTTTCAAAAGGCTGAAATAATTCACATTTAGACCTGTGCAGTGTGACAGTACCCTTTTCAGGAGATATTGTTAATCTTTTATATTTTTGCCAAAGTGGTATCTCATTGTTAAATTAATTTTTAATTCTTTGACTTCTAATAAGTTTGAATATTTTTTCATGAGCTTGAGAACTTGGATCTGCTTTTCCTCTGCATGTTAAATAATTTAATTGTTTAGCTTGTTTATGGTTTTTTCCATCATGGGAAACTTTTAACTTAGGATTTTTTTTTTTTTTAATTTCTGGCCTTTATTAAGAATTTCTAGATTACAAGTCTTCTAAATTTTGTTGTACACTATTGTTGTGATTTATTTTTTTTTTACATTGGTCTTTAATCCCCCTGGAGTTTTTTTTTTTAAATATGTAATTAAAATAAAAATCTAAGTTTAACAATAGCATCTTAAAGAATAAAGCACCTAGGAATAAATTTAACTAGGAAGGCGAAAGATGTGTACACAGAAGACAATAAAGCATTACAAAAGAATTTAAAGAAGACCCAGATAAATGGAAGGCTTAATATAGTTAAGATGTCAATACTACCCAAAGCAGTCTATAAATTCAACGCAACCCCCATCAAATTCCAATAACCTTCTTTACAGAAATAAAAAAAAACAATTCTCAAACTTATATGGAAGGACCAGGGACCCTGAATAGCTAAAGCAATATTGAAGAAGAAGAATAAAGTAGAAGGACTCACACTTCCTGATTTCAAAAGATACTATAAAGCGACAGTAATTAAAACTGCCTGGTACTAGTATAATAACAGACATACAGACGAATGGAATAGAATTGAGAGTCCAGAAATAAATCTATACATCTGTGGTCAACTGATTTGCCAGGGTGCTAAGTTCATTCAGTGGGGGAAGGAAGAGTCTCTTCAATAAATGGTGCTGGGAAAATTGGATTTCCACATGCACAAGAATGAATCAGAGTCCATGCTTCACACCATTAACAAAAATCAATTCAAAAATATATCAAGGACCTACATGTGAAAACTAAAACCATAAAATTCTTAGAAGAAAATATAGGTGCATGGCTGCAGGACCTAGCTTTTATCAGTGGATTATCAAACATGACAACAAAAGCACAAGCAGTAAAAGACAAAGTAGATTTAAAAAAAAAAGTTGCCATCCAGTTGATCTCCAATCCATAGCGACGCTATAGGACAGAGTAGAACTGCCCCACTAGGGTTTCCAAGGAGTGACTGGTGGATTCGAACTGCTGACCTTTTGGTTAGCAACCATAGCTCTAAACCACTGCACCACCAGGGCTCCAAATAGATAAATGGAACCTCATAAAAATTAAATACTCCTGTTCATCAAAGGACTTTATCAAAAAAGTGAAAAAACAGCCTACAAATTGGAATTATTTTGGGGGAACCACATAACTGATAAGGGTCTAATATCCAAAATATACTCAAAAATTTCTACAGCTTAAACAAAAAAATGAACAATCCAGTCAAAAAAGGGGCAAAGGACTTGAACAGACTTATCAGCAAAGAGGATATTCAGATGGCCATTAAGCACATGATAAGATGCTCAGTATCATTAGCCATTAGAAAGATGCGAATCAAAACTACAATGAGATACTTTTTCATCCCTGTTGGAATTGCAGTGTCAAAAAAATGGAAAACGATGGATGTTGGTGAGGTTGTGGAGAAACTGGAACCCTCATCCGTTCTAGTGGGAATATAAAATGATATAGCCACTGTGGAAAATAGTTTGGCAGTTCCTCCAAAAGCTAAACATAGAACTACCATATGACTCAACAATCCCAATCCTAGGTGAAGCGAGGGCAGGAATGCAAACACAAACTTGTACACCAATGTTCATTGCAACACCTTTCATAATAGCCAAAAGGTGGCAATAACATAAATGTCCATCAACAGATGAATAGATAAACAAAATGTGGTATATACATACAATGGAATACTAAACCCAAACCAAAGCCACTGCTGTTGAGTAGATTCTAACTGATGGTGACCCTGTAAGACAGAGTAGAACTGACCCACAGGGTTTCTAAGGCTGTAAATATTTACGGAAGCCGACTGCCACATTTTTCTCCTGTGGAGCAGCTGGTGGGTTTGAGCCTTTAGGTTAGCAGCCAAGTGCTTAACCACTGTGCCACCAGGGTTCCTTAATGGAAATACTACTCAGCCATAAAGATAAATGAAGTCCTGATGCATGCCACAACTTGTATGAACCTGGGAAACATCATGCTGAGTGAAATAAGTCAGTTGTTGAAATAAGTTGAAGTAAGTCAGGGGAAGTTTTGCATAGAGGGGATTGAGTTTATGTTAATGGTGGTGGAGTGATTTTGAAAAGAATAGTGACAATGGTTGCACAGCTTGAAAAATGTAATCAATGTCACTAAATTCTACATATAGAAATTGTTGAGATGGCATGTTTTGTTCTGTGTATTTTCATCACAAAGAGATCTACATTTATTTTTTTTCTAAATGGTTACCAGTTTTGTGATAACCATTTACAAAAATAATTTATCCTTTCCTGCTAAATTAAGATTTAACCTTTGACATGTACATTTTCTTATATGTACTGGAATCTGTATTTAAATTCTTTATTCTGTTCTACTCATCTTGTGTGTATATTCCTATGCCAGTCATTTTGATTTGATTACAGTGGCTTTTTCCTATATTCTGGTATCTGGTCAGGGAATTCCACTTTTGCTTTTCTTCTTTTGCACGATTTTGTTGGTAGTTCTTAGGACTGTAAGATCATATATTTTTAAATTCCAAGGTTAAAAAAAAATCCCTTTCATGCTTCTTTTCTCTATAAAGTTATTCATCAGTGTTGGAAAAGTTACTATTATGAATGGAATGTTCTTCCCATTGCTAAACCACAGAACATTTTATTAACTTAAAATGTATTGTGTCATACTGCTCGTTAATAATATCTTTTATTAGTTTTAGTTTTTGCTATTGCTTGAGTTTCTAGATATTTTTTCAGATGATTAGTGAGTTTTTTCTTCTTTCTAATAATTGTTAGTTAATTCATTATTTATTTTATTTGATACCTCATAATGTTTGCTATAACCTTTAAGTCAGTGTTGAATTATAAAGGGGTTAGTAGACTTGCCACTCTAATTCCTAATTTTATTAATATGATTTATTGAATATGTAATAACATTCACCTAGTTAAAATAGTAAAAAAAGTTTCCTATGAACAGCTTCCTTCCCACCCCTGTTCCTAATCTGTCCAGTTCTCACCTGCATATTCAAAGTAATCACTGTTATTAGATAACTTCTATAAATAATTCTGTGTATGCAGAAGCAAATTCTTGACACACATACACGTGTGTGCTGTCTTAGTCATCCAGTGCTGCTTTAACGGAAATACCACAAGTGGATGGCTTTAACAAAGAGAAAATTATTTCCTCACAGTAAAGTAAGCTAAAAGTCCAAATTCAGAACGTCAGCTCCAGGGGAAGACTTTCTCTCTCTGTCAGCCTTCTCATCAATCTTCCCCTGGACTAGGAGCTTCTCCGCACAGGGACCCTGGGTCCAAAGGCCACCCTCTGCTCCTGGCACTTGCTTTCTTAGGTGGTATGAGGTCTGCTACTCTGTGCTTGCTTCCCTTTCCTTTTATCTCTTGTAGGATAAAATATGGTGCATACCACACCCCGAGGAAACTCCCTTTACATTGGATCAGGGACATGACTTTAGTAAGGGTGTCACAATCCCACCCAAATCCTCTTTAACATAAAATTGCAGTCATAAAATGGAGGACAGCCACATAATACTGGGAATTATGGCCCAGCCAAATTGATGCATACATTTTTTGGGGGATGTAATTCAGTCCATGACCTGTGCGAATATATACACACACTTACTGTGTGTGTATACAATCTTGATTTTAATTGAAATGGTTTTAGTGTTTTGCAATTTAAGATAATAGTTGCTATTGTTTTTTTTATTAAAAATGTTTGATTTTTTTCTATTCTTCCTTTCCATGGTTTTCATAAAAAATAGCTGCTGAATTTAATCAAATGCCTTTTCAGCATCTATTGATAAGATACGAATTTTTTTTTGTCCATTTGATATGATCATATGATTTTTTTTCCTGCATTTGTTAATGTAACGGATTATGTTGATTCTTAAAAATGAACCTGTGTTGCTGGACTCTATTGTCTAACATGAGTTTTTTATTTAGAAATTTTACATTTAGGTTCATAAGTGAAATTTGTATATGTTATGTTCCCTGGTTAAGGAGCCCTGGTGGCACGGTGGTTAAAGCGATCGACTGCTAACCAAAAGGTCGGTGCTTTGAAACTACCAGTGACTCTGCAGGAGAAAGATGAGGTGGTCTGCTTCCATAGAGATTTACAGCCTCAGAAACCCTATGGGGTGGCTATGAGTTGGAATCGACTTGACGGCAGTAAGTTTTTGGTATGTTCCCTTGTGGCACAGTGATTAAGCGCTTGGCTACTAACAAAAAGGTCAATGGTTCAAACCCACCAGCTGCTTCAGGAGAGAAAGATGTGGCAATAAGGATTACAGCCTTGGAAACTCTATAGGGTAGTTCTCCTGTAGCCTGTAGGTTCTCTCTGAGTGGAAGCGACTCAATGGCCATGGGTATGTTTTGTGTACTGCCTTTTAATAGGTTTGGGTATTGAGTTTTTCTGGCTTCATAAAATTAATTGGGACATTTCCTGTTTTTCTATGGTTTAATATTATTAGAATTATATTTTATAAAAGGTTAAATAAATCTCTGCTGAAAATCTATCTGGTCTTGATGCCTTTTTCTATAGTATATCTTTAATTACTTTTAGCTCATAGTATTTGGTTCTACTCAAGTTTTTCACTTCTTCTTGGGTCAGTTTTGATAATTTCTATTTTACTGGTTAATCATTCTCCTCTTTTAAACTTTCAGGTGCATTGCTTTAAAGTTATTTTTTCTTGATTTTTTGTTTATACATACGTATGGTTGTATTTCTCTTTTCATTCTGAATCTTTATAGTTTTCACTCTCCCACTCACCCACCACCCTCTTTACTGGACTCTGTCTTTTCAAAGAACCAGTTTTGGGATTTATTTGAATTTTTTTTTGAACTTTTTTATTTTACATTAATTTTAAATATTATCTCTTAGTCTTTTTCTTTCTAACTTATTTCGTTATGTGTGTATTAAGTACTAAATTGTGTTTTAGTATTTTTTTATTTAGTTTGCCTTTTAAAAATATTAAAAGCCTTTAAAGCCACAAATTTCTCTCTAATATAACTTTTGTGGGTCACATGGGCTTTAATTATGAAGAGTGTTTCTCTGTTTTTCATTGTTTCTGTGTCCCTTTTGATTTTCTCTCTGACCCATGGATTATCTAGGAGTATTTCATAATTTATCAGTAGTTATTTTTGTACATTTTCCCTAAATTTTTTTTGGATTTTATCTTTGAAATTACTAAAGCTTTTATCATGACCAAATGTATGATCAGTTTTGATAATGGACAGAAGGATGGCTTTGTTAGAGGGTATTGTCAGAGGATTGCAAGGTATTTTGTATCTTTGTGAAATCACGTTTATTGATAATATAAATAATTAAAGATTTTTTCTTTTTCCTTTTATTAAAGGTGTGTATGTGTGTGTAATTTTTGCCTGCACTCTCTACCCCTCAGTTTAATCTTATGAGCTCCTTTAATGCTGGGACCATATCTTACTCATATTGTGACCTTGTGCCTAGGCTAGGGCAAGTAGATACTTAGTATATTTTAACTGAATTTGAGCAGAGATTTGAAAATGTATATTGACCAGTAATCATTTTATGGTTTGGTGGTGCTGTTTTGTCTAGAAAATGCAATCAAGCATTTTCAGTAGATTTTCTTTGTACTTTACATCTCCTCTTTCAGGACAGGCATTTAAGTCAGCAAGAAAATTAACTACAGTAGGAACTTCATTAAAGATACAATTTTGGATATGCAAATACGAACTATTTCTAACTTTACCCTGTTCATTTCGCATATATTATTAGTCACTTTAGATGCTTTGGTCTGGCTTAATATAATTCAGTGCTGAATGCACACTTTAATGTGAGAGTTTTTGACATCAATATTTTTAACTTTTGTCCAATTTATAACCTTAATTTAACATTATTAGTTGCCTCTATAGATTATAATTTGAAACTGCTAACAAGTTCAGTCAGTATACCTGATCTTTAGCTCCTAAACTGTGAATAGTAGATAACATTTTTTGTTTTGTTTGGTTAAGATCTTTCTGAATTGAAAGGGGTTAAAGTGCCTGAATCTTGAATAAAGCATAAAACGCAAATCAGTAGAAGTACTAGACTCCCTCCGTAAACTTATCCTGTCTTCCATAATCTAAATGCAACATAAGTATTCATATCTTTTTAAAATTGGTAATAATAGCCCCTCACCATTCGATAGCTTGCAGAGTGCCTCATCACCACCTCCATTAAAATGAAAATTTTTTTTTTACCTCTATAGTAGCTCTTTGAAGTAGTTATCCCTTATCCCTGCTTTATAGATTTGTAAATTGAGACTTGGAGAAGTTTTAATTCACTCAAGATTATGCTAGTAGTAAAATAAATAGTGTACTTGAAACTGTACCTCAGAGTTTACCCAAGTTTAAGACCTTTAGCTACAGTCACACTGGAGGTGTCATTTGTCTATAGGATTTTACATAAATACCCAGATGCTATTATCAAAAAGTTATCCGAATGTCACTGCAGTATATATTTCACTGCATGTTTCAGTCTGTTTCCCTAGGGGGTGCCAGGTAACAGATTAAACTTCGGAGGTATGATTTTCATTGCTTCTTCCCAGTGAATAACTTGGAAAGCTATCAGTGGTATTTCGCCATTTAAATTTTGCTTCAAACAAATATTTCTGAACATTACTGACATAATTCAGTAATTTTAAAAACATGATTCGTTAAATTATATAATTAAAATTTTTATTCAGTACATGACTAACATAAATATTTCTAAATTTTTTGTCTTTGTTCAGCAGAATGGTAAATAACGCTGATCATCTCTGGAAAGGTTATTGATTCGCCTCATGTAAAGTATGCTCAGTTCCTTTCCAGTGCTGTAAGTATCTAGTCCTTCTCAATTTTTGTCTTCTTGGTTGTTTTATTAAAATGAAGAAATCATTATGATTATGATCCAGATTTGACAGCAGACTCAAATTTGTAGACTCAAAATAATATTTTAGAAGAAGAATTAAATGTTGTGCCTATTTGACATTAAGGTGAACAAGTATAATCATGATGAGAAATGAATTTTCAAATCTATCAACTTTTTGTTTTACCATTCTGTTTTCAACTTTAAAATCTGACGTTAATTTTCAATTGAACATAAAATTACTCTATTTATTATTTTAAACTACTGAAATAACCTAGAAGGTTGTGGAATAGATGGTTAATTATTCAAGAGAGCTAGTGTTCAATTTCTTGTGATAAATAGAATATTGGAACGTGTTACCTTAATGTTGCTTTTTGTGTGCAAACTCCTTGCACCTTAGCCATTTCCCTTTAACCACGGGGGATAATAAGGTAGTTAAGCCTATTTGCTAATGTAGTTGCTAGCCTTTCTCAGGAGTCAGGCAAAAAAATACAAATTGGGATGGTGGTATTATGTTAAAAATGTTTTTGTGCTGGAATATGAACTACAACCACCAGTTCATATTAAATAGACCTCTGAATAAAAGTATTCCGGGAATTTCAGATATTAGAGAAGATAAAGTATCTATTAGCTCATTAAGCATATCTTTAAAGTCTAATGCAGAGTGCCTTTAGCATAAGTATTTTCTAAAATTTGGTACAGTCTAGGTTTTGATTAAATTCCTTCCATTTGGGTTGACAGTTCCATAATCCAGTAAGTAGACATTAGGATAAGTTTTTCTTATTTAGGTTTTTCCATTAAAGTTTTTCTTTCCCTCTCATTGACTCTGATCCAGTGAAGTCTCTGGAATAGACCCAGAAAATGTGAACTGTATATAGCCTTAGTTTTCCTTTTCCTATGTATTTACGAATGGCTTTTCCAATAGCCATAAGCCTGTGAGCAGTGTGAGATCGGGAATTTTTGCCTGATTTGTTCCTTTTGAATGTTATGTGCCTTGTACAGGGTCTGGCATGTAGTAGGTACTCATTAAATATTAGTTGAATAGTTTTTTTTTTTCCCTAAATGGTCTCCAGTCTCTGACTCCAATTCTAACTTACATTTCCCTTTATAAACTTGCATGTTTTTACTTGGATTTTTTGTTCGCATAGGTGCATAAGGTGGCTACCAATGTACAGTTAAAAAGAAACCTCAATTTTAGTTGTTATTGACACATATTAGAACATAATCCTACTCTTCTTAAAGTTCTTTTGTTATGAAAAGAACATTTTTATACCATAATCTACAATTATAGCCTCTATTTTATGTGTTAGTTCTCCTGCTGACTTGAACTATAGAATCGTTTTCACCACACTATCAAGCTCAATCCCCATTAAATCTTCATTTCTTATTTAATCTGGCCTCTTGTCATTGTCTTCCTTGAAGACTGCCAATCCTTTGATAGTACTGATAATTGAGAAAGAGAGCAGTGTGCTATAAATAGTAATAAGGGGCAGAGTACACCTTTAGTTGATGAATATTGTGATTGATTCCAGGCTGTATTAGATTAGCATGCAGTCAATACCACGTATGCAAAGTGAAACTAAGTTATTTTGCCTAGTTACTGTAGATAAAAAGATAAAGACATCGGAATCAAGTTGAAGAAGAAGCTTTGTTATTCAGTAAAATCTTATTAACTGTTGATGCTTTACAAGTAATGTAATAATGTCCTTTTTGCCCATGTGATTTCAAGGTTAATCATTTGTGAATATATTAACCTTCTTTGCTTCACAAGTTTGTGGAATTGGGTTTAAGAAAGTATGCTTAGATCCCATGCCTTATCCAAGAAAGATGTACGTACATATTCAAGAAGTGATAACATTTGTGGTATGCTAGGTTTACTAAAGACAGTCTCATAGTATGATTTTTTAATTTCTGAATGTAATTGTTCTTTTATGCTTTAAACATTGCCTGTGTTACTGCAGTGTAGAGATTCTTTTCACACAATTTTCAATTATTGTTGGCCTGAGTTTGCATTCAGATCGGTAATTTAAAGTGATAGATGTTCTTTACCCTGTGAACAATCCCTGTGCTACGTAAGAAAATTAGTTCCATTCTTGCTTACGTGTTATCTTTTTTTGTTATAAAAGAATGACTGGTATCATGGACTTAGATGACCTTTGTAGGTCATTTACTGCCATAATTCCATGAGTATGTGCTTGAACTAGGTAAATTGTCAAAAATAAAATTTGGAAATGACAGAATGAATGCCTTTGTTTATGTTAATGACATTGGCATATTATTCTGTATATTCAAGAGTGCTTCTAATCCTGGCTTTTCCTCAATAAAATATTGTATTTCTAGTGTCACATACATGATTTGGTCCTCCTTGTTATATCCTTATCATTCTCCTCTATAGTGATCACATATTCCTTTCAAACAATTGTGGATCTTATTGCTTTAGATATTATATCTTTGTACTAGGGGCCTCTGTTGGTGTAGACATCTAATTTTAATGAGGATAAGCATAAAGGGAAATTTATTCTTTCATGTAACAAAACAGCAGGATGGGCAAGGATGTAGCAGGGGCTGAGGAATTCCTGAAGGAAGGGATTCTGAGATCCTTCATCCAGCCATTTTTATACCCCAAAGTCTGCATGACACGCTACACGGACAAGTATTAGGCCTCAGAGGGTAGGGGGTGGTCATGCCTTCTCCCTTTCTGACGCCTGTTGCGAAGGTGATGAGTTGGGTACTCTTAACTTATCTGTATATGTTTAAGTGTTGCCTGGCTGTTGTATAAAACAAAAGTCCTTTGACTGTTCAGGAAATTTTGAGAAACCAAAGACAAAAGGCCAAACCAAGTTTGTTGTCCCACAAATACTGATAGTCATGATGTTCTTTTTAAGTTGTTTCTTATATGTAAAGTTTTTTATTTTTCTTTTTTGCCTTCACTAATTATTCTTTCATTTTCCTTGATAAAAAGCCACTTAAAAGTTATGAATGGATTAAAAGCCAGTTTAAGTTATAAATGTCATTGTGAGAAAATATAAAATAAGATCTATGTTTATTTTGGACATTAAATATAAATCCTTGAAAACCCCCTCAATCTTGTTAAAAAATTTAATTTTGCTCTATCCCTGGAATTTGCTCAATGCTCTAACTCTAAATGAAGTATTTTTATTGTATTTTGATATTGTACTTAAAGTAAAACTAAAATGTGGTTATTTACAGAGCATTGGTACTTAATTTTGTTGCCATGAGTTGATACCCACAGCGGAACAAATTGTCTCAGTCTTTTGAATAGTCATTATTTAAAAGGGCAGTATTTCTTTTTAGGCCTTGCAATGTTTGTTCACATCACTTGTCCATTTTCTAATTGGGTTGTTTGTATTTTATTGTTAAGTTTTGAGAGTTCTTTAAATATTCTAGGTAATAGTCCTATTTCAGAGATATGATCTGCAATTTTTAAAAAAAATTTATTGTTTTAGGTGAAGTTTATAATGCAGATTAGTTTTTCATTCAAAAAAAGAAAATTATAAAGAAATTGTTTTGTGACATTGGTTGCAATCCCTGCAATGTGTCAGCACTATCCCCCTTTCCCTTTCCAGTCTGGGTTCTCCGTGTCCCTTCATCCAGTTTTCCTGCCCCGTCCTGCCTTTCCGTCTTTGCTTTTGGGCAAATGTTGCCTATCTGGTTTCATATACTTGATTGAACTGCAAAGCACATTGCTCACGTGTGTTATTGTTTTATAGACCTGTCTAATCTTTGGCTGAAAGGTGGACTTCGGGAGTGGCTTCAGTTCTGAGTCAGCAGGCTGTCTGGGAGCCATAGTCACAACGGTTCTGCCAGTCTTTGTCAGACCAATAAGTCTGCTCTTTTGTATGTGTGTGAATTTAAATTTTATTCTACATTTTTCTCCCGCTCTGTCCAGGACCCTCTATTGCGACCCCTGTCAGAGCTGTCAGTGGTGGTAACTGGCCACCATCTAGTTCTTCTGGGCTCAGGCTGGTGTAAGCTGTGGTTCAGGTGGTGGGTTGCAAATATTTTTGTGATTGTCAGAGTTCTTTTGACATTCATTAAGTACTTTTAGAAAATGTTTCTAATGTTTTACTTTTTTAAAAAATCCTTTCACTGTCTTAGCCAAAATTCAGGTTATGTTTTCATTTCTTAGGGATAGGATTGACATTGAATGTGATAAGCAAAAGAAAAATTTATTGACTTTTACTTATCATATTCTTTAACTGCTGTATTGGAGAGTCAGTTTCTAAAACAATTGTTTTCATGCCTCAAGAGAGTAATTTACCTTATGAGTATAGGAGAGCAGTCCCGAAACTTTTTGTAATTTTCTTTCCTGTTTTAATCAGAAAAATTAGAAGGTTCATTGTAGCCCTTAGAACCATATTAAATGCAATGAGTTTTGCATCCATCAAGTGCTTTTTCTCTGTTAATATTTGGTATTTTAGCAAAGGCTATTTAATTCTTAAGCCATGCCACAATGAGATCTAGGATATAAGAGCTTTTAAAAGACCCATGAGATCTCTTTATATAACTATTCATTTTTCTATTTTATACCACTGGTAAAAGTTAATTAAATTAATCCTCAATAGATTAAGGAATATTTACTTATTAACATTTCTGTGTATACTTAATTTCATTTATTCATAAATTACACCCTGCCTATTTTTTAAAGGATTTATAAGACAAAATAACAAATGGAACAGAATAGGGAATCCAAAAGTAAATCTGTATTTTTATGAAGGTTTTATATATGGTCAAGGTGACATTACAGATCGGAGGGCAAGAGATATATTATGCAATAAATTTATTTTGAATAATTAGCTGTACATTTTGGAGAAAATAAAGCTGAAAACCTTTTCCCCCTCATTAACTCACTGCTGTCAAGTCAATTCCGACACTTAGTGACCCGGTAGACAGGGTAGAACTGCCCCATAGGGTTTCCAAGGAGCAGCCGATGGATTCGAACTGCCATCTTTTTGGTTTGCAGCCGTAGCTCTCACCCTCATTAATTAAATATAAATTGTGGTTGGAGCAAAGATTTTAAATGTAAAAAACTATTACTGGAACCTCTAGTCCATCAGTAGTTAGAGTGGTTTTATGTAGGTGATTTTAAATGGAGACCTAAAAGAGTACAATAGTCTTATGTTTCAACTCATAGGATTCCAAAAAAATCCTACTATATACTGGAAAGCAGAATGAGGTATGCTTTTAGAAGCTATAAGATCTAGGCTTAAATACTTTTTCTACTTGTTACTCAGACTTTCTGCAAAATCTAAACTGTTGTGAGCCTCAGGTTCTTCAACAATCCATCTAAGTTAAAATAAAATGACTAATAATTTCTACGACAGAGGGTTGTTGTGAGGATTACATGAGACTACGTTATTGGAACTCTTACACAATGGTTGGCTAGAAGTGAATGTTCAATAAATTTTTTATTAATTATTTCTTTTTTTTTTTT
>NW_004444027.1:6059295-6064696 GCF_000243295.1 Trichechus manatus latirostris
CCCAGTCTGTAGGTTCTCTTTTGACTCTTTTGGTGAAGTCTTTTGAAGAGCATAGGTGTTTGATTTTTAGAAGATCCCAGTTATCTAGCTTATCTAAGTTCAATAAATTTTTAGCAAAGAGGGATGCAGAAACAGCTAAAGGGAACTGGTCCAGAGCAGTAAAGGATGAGAAAATTCTTCAGCATCCATTTCAGTCAGTGAACAGTATTGAGAACCTACTGCATGCCATGCATCATATTTGATGCTAGAACTATGAAAATAAAAGACATTGTCACGTTTAAAAATCTAAAATAGGAAAGTCAGGTTTTATAAGAAAAAATTTTGAGTGGTGAGAATTTTTATACTTGACAAGTCTCTTAATATTGTTATTCACTCTAAAAAGACATTTTCTGGTGTGCTGTAGTATCTTGTGCTAGTTAAAAGAAACGTAGAAGCAATTTCTGAAGAAAAATAAGTAGTTCAGTTTGGCTACAACCATGAAAGATCAATGTCTCAGGATAATTATTAAGAGAGAATGTATTACAGAGATGAAATACTTATGAAGTTGCTAAGTAGTTGAGGAAATGTTGCTTTAGTAAGTTATTAATGTAATTCTCTTTAGTGTTTGCTTGGGCTAGTTTAGCAAATCATTCGTTTTCACTAAATGAAATTATGGAGTTTCTAGTTCAGGTTTTGCTAATACTTGTTTAGTAAGGGATGATAATACAAGCTATTTCTTCAGCAAGGTTTCATTACTACACTAATCTAGAATAATAAATTTGAGATGGAAAAAACACCTGTGAGTTATCACATAGCTTGGCCTTAATTCACTTTATGAACCTAATCTGTTGTTTTTGGAATTATTGCCATAACTGATATTTTGGTTCAGGTATTTACCAAAATTGAGGAAAATGTAAATTGTATGTCATATGAAATTAGATTTTATGTTATCCCTAATGTCAGCAAAAAAAGAGGAAGACTCTCAGTGAGGTGGATTGACACAGTGGCTGCAACAATGGTTTCAAACATAGCAATGATTGTGAGGATGGCACAGGACTGGGCAGTGTTTCATTCTGTTGTACATAGGATTGCTACAAGTTGGAACTGACTCAGTGGCACCTAACAACAACGTCTGTCTGCTAATAAACTCAATATCTTTACCAATCCATTTGCCATGGCAAAAAACATTTTACCAGGTGACATTCCTTATTATTTTCAAGAAAGAAGTTGATGTAGCTTTATATGTAGAAATATTGCATCTTTTGCTGAGCATTCTCTATAATGATATGTTCCTTGGTAGATTATTGTAAATAAAGGGATTTCCATTTTTTATCTTTTAGTTTGCTGGAAACCATGTCTCACTATACAGATGAACCCAGATTTACCATAGAGCAGATAGATCTGCTTCAGCGCCTTCGGCGTACTGGAATGACTAAACATGAAGTTCTCCATGCCTTGGAAACTTTGGAACGTCTCGATCAAGAGCATAGTGACAAGTTTGGAAGAAGGTCCAGCTATGGAGGAAGTTCATATGGGAATAGTACCAACAATGTTCCAGCATCTTCCTCCACAGCTACAGCGTCCACACAGACGCAGCATTTGGGAATGTCCCCATCACCCAGCAACAGTTATGATACCTCCCCACAGCCTTGCACTACCAATCAGAACGGGAGGGAGAATAACGAGCGATTGTCCACCTCCAATGGAAAGATGTCACCAACTCGCTATCATGCAAACAGCATGGGTCAGAGGTCATACAGTTTTGAAGCCTCAGAAGAGGACCTAGATGTAGATGATAAAGTGGAGGAATTAATGAGGTTAGTGACTTTGCTTTTTCAGAGTCCCCAACAAATATATATGTCCTTAAAATGTTTTTTGAATAATAAGTTATTTCAGTTCCTTATTTATAATGACTGTGATTTCTCCCCTTCTTTTGGAAATGAAAGAAAAAAAATTCGAATTTTATGTTTTAAATTTTTTTTCTCTTTTACTTCAATCCTTTCTCTTTGCTGTTTGACAAACGTTTTCCATTCTCTCTGTTTATCAGAGTTTAGCCTTTTCTTTGTGGCTCTAATTGCTAACTTCTGGCTAACAGCTATATTTTAATCCTTAAGTCCATTATATGTACTTTTTCTGAGGGCTAAGATTATTTTATCATGATACAGAATATGTACACTCTTAATTTTTCCCTGCGACATTCCAATCAACAAAATAATTTGAGCACCTATTATATAAAAAGTAGTGTTCTTAAGAAGAAAAATAGACATGATTTCTGCCCCTAAAAGCGTAGAATTCTGATTTTGGCTGTAGATACCCACTGTCATCAAGTTGATTCCAACTCACAGCGACACTATCTGTAGGACAGAGTAGACCTGCCCTGTCAGGTTTCCAAGGCTGTAAATCTTTATGGAAACAGACTGCCACATCTTTCTCTCGTGGAGCAGCTGATAGGTTTGAACCTCCCTCCTTGCAGTTATCAGCCAAGCACTTTAACCACTGTGCCACCAGGGCTCCTTGACAATAGATATGTATATATTTTAATATAATTGTTATCAGATAAGTGCGAAGTACCTAGAGTTTTAATCACTTAGAAAAGAAGAAGTCCACTTTCAACAGAGGTAGTAGAAAAGGCTTCACACTGGACCTGGAGCATTTTAAGGGCAGGAACCATGTCTTATTCATTGTTGTGACTCCAGAATCTAGAACTGTCCTTGGCACATGGCAGTTGTGCCAAGTGAATTTGACCTAAACCTTAAAGAATAGCTTCAGTTTTAAAATGTAGGAACTTTATTTAAAGTTGCTATTAGCAGGTAAAGAAGGCGAGGCATATTTAGTGTGACAATGATTGTAGATGGGCTAGACTATGGTAATAAGAATATTAGGAGATAGTACCAATTTTGGAAGGCTTTGAGTTCCATACTAAATAGTTTATGTTTAATTTGGTTGTAATTAAGGAGTTTTTACAGGTCTCTAGGAATAGAGATAATAAAAGCATTGTTTTCAGAAGATTGTCACTACTATAGAAGGAAGTGTGTATTGGGGGAGAGGCCTGCAGACAAACTAGGTAGAGTAGATGATGAAACAATATATAGAAGGAATTTGTCAGAGAGAAAATTAAAACCTATAATTTCTGAATTCTAGTTCTTTCTAATTTTCAGACTTAAAAATAGTGTAATAGTGACATAATATTGCCACGTGGAAGATTCATCCTGTATTACTACAAAAGTGAAATATCCTTTAAAGAAATGAACTGTCCTGAATTAATTTTAGGGTAGAACTGCCTTATATTGAATTATGGGTCAAATGAACTATTACTTCTAGTTTCCAGTGTAATTCCTGTAATGAGTAGTTTCATAAAGTAGTCACAGGACCTTGTTACATTAAGCTTCTAAAATTTAAAAATAGATGAATTTGACTTTGATTTTGTTTTTACTTGTTAAAGCAGCTGGCCAAAGTTCAGATGTTGCTTTTGAATTTAACTTAGAAATCATTGTCGAAAGTAAAAGGTAGAACCATTTGGGCAAATAAAAGTTATTTCAGTTATTGAAATATACACAATTAGCTTCTAATTATCCTGAGTTGAGAGGATAGTATCAACAAAATTTATTTCTTAGAATGCTACCCTGTTGTTGTTATTATTGCTATTTTGATAAGCTTTGGACATAACAGTTAATTCCCAAATATATATTAGACTAACAAGAAGTTTGGGAAAACCTTATTTTTAATAAGACTTCAGAAGATTGGTTGGTCTAATGAGGGTCTAAAAACTTGACTATTAACTTGTAGTTAATAGTCCTCAAAATAGACAGAAAACCCACTTACCAACGACTAGGATTTGTAGTTAAATCCCATTGTAACACACATCCAGGTTTCAGTGTTAAACATATACGTGTTTTGTACCTTGTTATTTACATATAAGCTGCCACTTGTTCATAGCTAGGAAACTTTATCTTCACTTTCTCTGGTTCTTTCTGAGAACTTCTCCTTTGTTGTCCTCTAAACTTGTAGGGGTCTCATTGGGCTTTTTGGCTTTCTTTGGTTCTCTACCCTCACACCCTTGCCCACAGCTACACTCCTTCACTCCCCCAGTGCACCCCATCTCTCATTTTTCTCAACATTACAGTTGATAGTTATCCTTCTAAAGTCAGTGGGGGAAGTATGTTCAATGTCTGTTCCCACTTTTAAAGATTACAACCGTCTTACAAGGTTGGTCAGAGATAAATGAGATTCACAAAAATTAACGAATTTGTCCAAGAAAATTTAAATATTAATGGCAGAGCTGAATTCTAGCTTGCGTATTTATTACACGAGTCGCTTGTATCTGTTGCCTCTGTAAACAAATTTTTCATGTCTATAGAAAGTGCAAATGCCTTAATGGGTTTACTGTCCCAGATGGTATTTGCCATTTCAAATCAATCACTTATTAATTAAGTCAATTTTTATTTGATGGAATGTTAGAGAAAATTTTAAGCAGTGATTTTTGCTGAGTATCCTGTGGCCACTTAGGGCTATACTACTCTTGCTGTTCACTCAACACTATGGTGCTATTATAGTGGCCTGGATTTGGTGGTCTCTCAATGGGGGATGGAAACCCTGGTGGTGTAGTGGTTAAGTGCTATGGCTGCTAACCAGAAGGTCAGCATTTCAAGTCCACCATATGCTCTGTGGAAACTCTATGGGGCAGTTCTATTCTACTCTGTCCTATAGGGTCACTATGAGTTGGAACTGACCCAACGGCAGTGGGTTTGGATTTTTTTTTTTTAAGGTTGGGTAGAATGGGTACCTGAATTCCTCCTCACATTGTTTTCTACATATATAATTCACCTCTTGTTGCTCACATTCTCCAACCTCTAAGACACTCAACAAGAAGACATACTTCTTTCAGATCCCATAACCCACTGAGTCCACAATTTAACTCCTAACAATTTCAAGGTAAATAATGGAAATTTTTTTGTAGAACTCAATCAAGTTATAACTGTACACCTGATTAGCTCGTTAAGAGTCAGAAAGAAACTGCTACTTTCTCCATTTTTGAGTTGGAAAGCATAAAAAAAATGAAAGAGCTAGTAAATTCTCAACAAATTGTTGAGTATAACATTTTACAGAGGATTTTAAAGTTAAGAGCTAGAAAGAAGATCCATTTCACATTTTAATGTTTGGAAAATGTAGCTACTAATATGGTAGCATTGGTGGTGCAGTGGTTAAAGAGCTTTGCTGCTAACCGAAAGGTCAACGGTTCAAACCCACCAGCCAATCTGTGGAAGACAGATGTGACAATTGGCTCCTGTAAAGATTTACAGCCTTCAAAACCCTATGGAACAGTTCTACCCTGTCCTATAGGGTCACTAAGTCAGAATTGACCTGGTGGCAGTGGGTTTATATATATACACACACACACACACATATAAATACATATATCTAT
>NW_004444027.1:6064796-6074935 GCF_000243295.1 Trichechus manatus latirostris
TATATATATAAAATTTATTTTTTGCTTTTTAAACAGGTACATAGGCTCTTTTGTTTAATAGTAGTTAAAAGAGGAAAATGTCCAGGAGGAGTAACCATGCTCTTTCCACATAGGTTTTCCATTAACCATGTGGCCCATCTGCATCAGTAACTTTATTAGTGGAGTTTTAAAGAAAAGAGTTCCCTTTAGAGTTAAAAATGAACTTTCTTAAATTTCCTCCATAAATGTGCATCTATTTGTGCAAAATAAAAAAGTCATTTCCCAAAATATTAGTGAAAAATAATTGTGATCACAGGCCAAAAAAAAAAAGAGGCAACTGAAGCCACCAGGAAGAGTCCTGGGAAAAGGGAAACTAAGGTAGGGAAATCTCTGCAGCATGCCCCAGGAAGTGTGCTCAGAGGCCTTATGAGGAAGGTCATGGCCGATGGCAGTCTTGGGAGATGAAGGGCCCTGGGTCTGGGTCTTGCTGAGAAAGCACTTCTGAAGTGTGCAGTGAAGCTAGGCTGGCCTGGAAGACTGTTGGCTTGGTATGCAATGAAAACACTGGTGGGCACTTCTTGGAAGCTGTCCATTCACTTTGCCAACAGGGACTCTCTGCTGGTTCCAATTTCTAGATCCTGTTCTTCCCCACCTCCAACAACATTTATAGTCTGCTCAAAGAGATTTTCCCATGAATGTTAAAACTATGCAAGATGCCTATATTGCTACTGAAACCCACTTGGGTCCAAAACCAGACTGCTGTTTCAGGAACATGGACCTGGTTTCCCCAAGAACTTGGCCAGGGGTTCATACTGACCATAAGGCAGCCACCCATGTTCTCACCTTCTTATTGAAGGTTTCAGGCCATTTCTATATCTTTGGACATTGGAGGCCAAATCTTAGCAGTCTAAGGGTCACGGGCACACATGCTTAGCACAGGTCCTCTCAAGGCTGGGTCAGCCTTAAGACAAAAGACTAATGACAAAAGACTAAAACATTCCAGTTCACCAACTTAAATAACTTTGACATTGCTGGCCCCCTTTTTTACCTTCCTCTGACCACCAAGACTCTCTACACAAAACTGAGTAGCATCATGTTATTTTCTGCTAGGGAGGAATGAAGGCAGACTCAAAGGAAGAGGAAATACATCAAAGGGGCCATCCATATAAGTCTTGAACTTGAATAAGCTTTTCTTTTAGAGGGACTTCCGTGTGAAAGGTGCAGGGTAATCCCCATTTCTCCACTGTATTCACTTTTTCCTCTACAGCACAGTTCTTCCAGTATATGTATAGGAGCCTTGTGGCGCAGTGGTTAAGAGCTTGACTGCTAGCCAGAATATCGGCAGTTTGACAGTTCAAATCCATCAGCTGCTCTTTAGAAACCTTATGGGTGAGTTCTGCTCTGTCCTGTAGGGTCATTATGAGTCATAATTGACTCAACGGCAGTGGGATTGATTGATGGGTGTAAACACACACAGACACAGACACATACATATGTATCTGGTAACAGTGAACATTTACTAATGGGTATATATTATAAAATAACAATCCAAATGACGTTGATCAGAATTAATAATCAATGGTAAACATTAAAGATATTATTCTTAACTACCTGTTTAGTAAATTTTATGAGTGTATTAGTATTTTGTAGAAACTTCCAAGACTTTCTTTCTTCTAAGTTAGTTATCTGTTGGCCTAACAATAGGGCATTTACTTCTGTACGTAGGGTATTTTGTTCTGTACGTAATAAGATGATATGGTCATGATATGTACTTACCATGTCATTTATACAGCTAGAGTAGTTTTCCTTTTAGAGGTATCTTTCTAAAATTTTAAATTATGTTTTCTTTATCTCCATGGAAATTAAAGGCAGCAGGCTTTTATTCAAACATGAAAGAATTTATAAGTAATTATATTTTTTCAACTGTGAAATAGTCTGTCTTGGTAGATATTCTCTATCTCTGGAAATCTTTGAGATAGAGGACTACCTTTAGGGGTAAAGTATGGATAGTGTATATTAACTAAAAGCATATGGAAGATCTTAAGTGTACCACTTTTACATTGGCAATACTTAGTATCCTTTAGTCCAGAAAAGCAAGAAATGTTTTTATGAACTAATATTAATAACTCCTTTCCATTCTGATTTGGGGAGCTTAAACATATTTAAGAATAGAATTAGAATTTAAAACTGTTTTAAACATTATCTAGATTGGATTTTCCATTTTATAAAACCTTTTATCTTATAGATTTTTTTTCATTCGTTGAACAAATTAAGCTCTTCTACTCTTGTACAGACAAAGCCCACAATGAATAAGACACAATCTTTACAGGCTAGTAGGAGAGATAAGACAAGATCAGGAACAATCATACAACAGAATAACATGTATTGCATTAACATGTGAGTAGTATAATTGAAATGCTGAAGTTAACCATTGGAAGAAAAGATCCTTTTAGCTGGGGAAAACAAGGAGAACTCTGAATAGGTGACAGATAAATCGTGTCTTAAAAAGGGAGTGTTTCTATAAAGAGGCATCACAGATGAATTCATCTGGATATTAAGAAAGGTCTGGGTAACAATGGAAAGTTTAGCAAGCTTTAAAAATAACTGCAGTGGAATGTAGAAAGAAGGAATTTCATCCTTATGTTGAAATCATCTAGATAGATGAATCCTGCGTTACAGTGATTTGAAAAGGGTAGTAGGGGGAGAAAACATGGACTTCAAGTGGTAAATGCAAATAAAGAGTGCTGGCTTATCTTGGAAGTAAGGTATGGAATCAGAGGAAAGGTCAGCCTGCCCTTCACTTTAATTCCATTAAGTCTTGAGGTATAGAAATCATGAAGAGTGTGAGATTTGTATAAGAGAAAGGGTGAATAAGGGATTCATTCTCTTTAAGGGGAGCCCTGGTGGTGCAGTGGTTAAGAGCTTGGCTGCTAACTAAAACATCGGCAGTTTGAATTCACCAGCCACTCTTTGGAAACCCTGTGGGGCAGTTCTACTCTGTCCTATAGGGTCGCTATGAGTTGGAATCAACTTTATGGCAACGGGTTTTTTTTGGTTTTTCTTTAAGGAAGATGTAAAATCTCAGATGAAGAGAGGAAGTAAGAGAAGAGAATTAGAATTGAAATAAATGAAGGGGTTTTTGTGCTAAAAAACTGGTGACTTCATAGGATATAATGTAAACAGTAGGAGAGAGAGGTCATAAAAGAGGGCCGAGTGAGGTGAGAATAAGGGGAAATGTGTGGAAGTTTATGAGGCATTGGTTCAGTGGTAGAATTCTTGCCTTCCATACGGAAGAGCTGGGTTTGATTCCCGGCCAATCCACCTCACAGGCGTCCATTATCACTGGAGGCTTGCATGTTGCTATAATGCTGAACAAGTTTCAGCAGAGCTTCTAGACTAAGACAGACTAGGAAGAAAGGCCTGGTAATCTACTTCAGAAATATCAGCCAGTAAAAATCCTATGGATCACAACTGTCCCATCCCATTGTGAATGGGATCTCTATGAGGCAGGGGCCTACTAGACTGCAGCTAGCAACAACTTCAACAACGTGAGAGTTTAAATAACAAAGCTAACCCCAACCTTAAAAAAACCAAACCCATTGCTGCCGAGTCGATTCCGACTCATAATAACCCTGTAAGTCGGAAAGCTAACCCAGTAGAATGTAAATCTTTGAAATACATTAGGGAATTGACCACAATGAAAGTTGAATGCTGTTTCTAATTTGATAGTACTTGGTAAAACCGACTAAATGGCATATCACTGATTGTATCTAAGTTGACTTTACTGAAGTCTTTTCATGGTGCCTCAAATTATCTGATACAGATGTTTACCTCTATCTTATATGGTTATAGAGAATCATTTGTTTCTACTTTTCGTGGTATCTTTTCTGAGGTTTTATAAAATAAAGAGTCAGTGTTTATTACTGTTTTTGTGGTTTCAAAGATTTTTATTTTGAAAAATTTTTGATTTTGTTATATACATACAGACATTTAATATTATTTAATTTCAGTTATTGGAGAAAAATTTTAAAACCCTGTGAAAAGATTATTAGTGCTCTCGTTTTACCAGATGATGAAACCAAGGCCCAGCTTGGTTAAATGACTTGCCCAAGCGTACCTTTATCTTTTAAGCCTTACGTTTTTTCTTCAATATGAAAAAACTTCTCTGTAAAGAGTATGTTGTTTTGTTTTGTTTTGCTTTTTTTTAACTCGTTGTGGGTTCTTAGAAACTTGTCAAGTATCTAAAGATATAGTCTATGAAAGGGTAAGTGAATTCCTGCTATCTTGCAGACTTTTGGGCTTCCTTTTATTTGCTGCAGCCTTTGATAATATTATACTGCGAAGTTGTGAATAATTCACAAACTGGATAATTCCCTGTTAGAATAGTTGAGTGTTATCTCCTCTGTACGATTTACTATCTACTCTAGGTAAATTTGAATTAAACTGTTTTAAATTAAATTAAATCGACAGTCAAGAAAATACCATTTAATCATTTTTATCCACAAAACACATTTTTTGTTTAACCTTAATAAATATTCTCTTAAATTCAATTTTCATTTTCCTAGAATATTCTATATATTGAAATATAATATTATATTTAAATTTTCTGTCAGATTAATTTTGCATCTGTATCAGAAGCCAAATGATTCGTTTATTTTATTTATATAGCCAGTTGAGATAGATACTGGTAAAGATACTGATTAGTAATGGATATTTGAGAACTGTTCTACATTACCTGTATTTTAATCAGCAGTTATTTTGTTTGGCTTTAAAATATATTTATTTGTGTGTATTTTGTTTTTCAAATACAAAATCCTGAAATAAAATAAGAATGTGTGTTTTTCAAAGAAATATTTCAAATACAAGCATATATTTTGGGGGGAATCTAGCCAGTATCTAGGTCAGAATCTAGCTTAGTATGAGAAATTTTAAATACTGGAATAGGCAGCTATTTTCTTCCTTTAGGAATCTTCTTGATCAGGGTTTCCAACCAGCAGATCAAGAATATACTGTATGGCTCCAGAGTCGAAGCTGTCACCACTATTACCTTTCTACTCTTCCAGAATTTCCAAAAGGGAGCATGGAATCCACAAGCATATAGCCCCTTCTCACCAAGAAGTTGAAACACCTGATTTAGATTATATCACAACTGATTCTTTTCGGATAGAATACTTTTCATTAGTTTCTCCAAATGATCTACAAAGAAATTTGAGCTCCTATAAAGAGTTTGGGTTCCATTCACAAAACGATTTATAAAGGTTTAATAACTCTCGTGTCATATTAGATCAGAGTTGGCAACATTTTTTATTTTGTAACACAGGTCTACTAATGAAAGGAATGGACTATTTTTGGAAGGGGTCATATTTTGCCTAGTTGGGTTTAAAGATAGTGTTCCCGTCATGAAATTGATCGTAAATGTTCGCCTGTGGACCAGTCTTAGCTCATAGGTTGTAAAAAAACAGGCTGCAGGCTGGATTTAGCCCATAACCCATAGTTTGCTGACAGGAGTATTAGATAATAAATTACCTGTATTAGATAATAAATTACCACTATTATGTGTTATTTTTGAGGTTGAACAAAAATCGGTGCTTTATTTATGTAACCTTTGTGAAAATATAGCATTCAAAGACAAACTGGTCAATTTTAAAGGTCAGTCTAGTGAATGTCTAGTCTTCTGAGAATTTGTGGAGTTTTTAAATAACTAAAAATTTCTAATGGGCATCTTACTGCAGGAGAAATGAAGTCTGTAATATATAATCCAGAGGACACAGAATATAGTGTAGTTTTAAATACTAAGTATTCTGACTTA
This sequence comes from Trichechus manatus latirostris, assembly GCF_000243295.1. NCBI lineage: Eukaryota > Metazoa > Chordata > Mammalia > Sirenia > Trichechidae > Trichechus > Trichechus manatus. The sequence goes on from NW_004444027.1 coordinate 6,070,585, forward strand.
CGTGTAATAGGAAATTAATAAGTGCCTTTTTAATATTAAAATTTTCTGTTCAACCCATGGCACTTTAAATAGTTTTTTATTTACACAAGAAAAAGAAGGAAAATTAAAGGGCAAAGCATTTCTTAAAATGGCTGATATTTTAGTAGTTGTGAGAATGATGATGAGATTTCTGTTTATTATCTTAGCAAAGGTTTTAAAAATGAGTATCATTTATGCACTTGCATAATTAACATGTGAACCCAGAGTCTATTCACATCTGATTTTTGTTGTTGTTGTTGCTTTTTATTTTTCTAGGATTTCTGTCTGTGTAAGATATATTCATTTCCCAGTAATGAAACTTTGTATATACCATATGGCTGCCTTGTTCCTAATGTGAATTATACACAGCATGTGATTAATTATCCTTCTGGTATGAGACTTAAACTACTGTGGCATTCACTAAAGTGTCTGTCTGATGATGAGATGTTTTAGGACTTGAATATTTGGTGTTTCTTGGTTTGTTTTGATTTCATATTTTTATACATTTGGTCTGTTTAGCTTTTATTTTTGTGTCTTTTCTTTCTGTGTTCTTCCCACCTTTCTACTTCACCTTTCTTAGCAAAGATGAGGATTTCTACCTTCAACATACATTGTTGGTCTTGTCTTCTGTTTTTGTTAGGAGGGACAGCAGTGTGATAAAAGAGGAAATCAAAGCCTTTCTTGCCAATCGGAGGATTTCCCAAGCAGTTGTTGCACAGGTAACAGGTAAGAGCTAAAGAGCCCTTTATTCTGGAATCATGTCTAATCTCTGCCAACTGGTGCAGATGTTGGAATAGTGCTTGCATTTCTGCATCACAGTGCAGATCTGTCAATTTAGGCATAATAATGTATGCCTGTGATTTAAAACCCATTGTGTCTGATATCATGAAATTTCTCTAGTGATTTTTTTTTTTATTTGTGCTAGTAAATTTCATAGCCTTTAATAAGCACAAATTTCCCTATTTTATGACTAAAAAAGGGTTTATCTAGTTTCTTTTAATTGTCAAATGCACATCCAGCTGCTGTCTATTTACTCTATTTTTAAAAGCTTGGAATCCTCCAAATTTAATTCCTGAGTTTACCAATTAAAAAATGATTCACAAGGATAAAGGAAGTTGTGTTTTTAACCACTTTCCTGTATATGAAAGTTTTCCTCAAACCATTACTGAGAAGATGATAGTTAAATGGCTATTACCATTGTCTTCTCTTTGTTCTTTATTTCCCATCCCATTACCCTTGCCACCTTACCCCTACTCTAGACTCATCCCTAGTATATGGTGTATATGTGCCATTCTCTATTCAGATTGCATTTTTTTATGAAATTCTTAAATTTGGGAGTAGCATGTCTGTTCTTTGTTGGTACGTAGCCTTCCCTTTCTTGGATCTCAGTGATTTATAGGACCCTTAAAAAAATTAACTGTGCTTTGGTCATTAGAGGAGCCAGAAACACTTTCAGCTACATTTTGTAGACTAAGATACAATGATAGATATGAAAATTAATTTGCTCCTCTGCCTCCTTTTTTTTAACATGTCATTAGAAAGCTATGTTTCATTAGGCTTTTCAGCCTCTATGTCTCAGTTTTATCACCTCTAGAATGAAATCCAAGTAAAATGAAATCCTTGACAACTTCAGTATTTTCTCTGTTTATCATGATCTTGCTTATTGGTCCAGTTGTGAAGATTTTTGTTTTATGTTGAGGTGTAATCCATCCTGAAGGAAGGCCATAGTCTTTGTTCTTCATCAGTAAGTGCTTCAGATTCTCTTTGTTTTCAGGAAGCAAGGTTGTGTTATCTGCATATTGCAGTTGTTAGTGAGTCTTCCTCCAATCCTGCTGCTGTTTTTCTTCATATAATCCAGCTTCTCAGGTTATTTGTTCAGCATACAAATTGAAGAAATATGGTGAAAGCAGCAGTCAAAATCAAATGACATATTGCATTGGGCAAATTGGCTGCAAAAGACCTATTTAAAGTGTTAAAAAGCAAACATGTCACTTTGAGGACTAAGGTGCATCTGATCAAGCCATGGCATTTTCAGTCATCTCATATGCATGCTAAAGCTGGACAGTGAATAAGGAGGACCAAAGATGAATTGATGCCTTTGAATTATGGTGTTGGCGAAGAACATTGAATATATCATGGACTGCCAGAAGAATGGAAAAATCTGTCTTGTAAGAAGTACAGCCAGAATGCTTCTTAGAAGCAAGGATGGCAAGACTTCATCTCAAGTAATTTGGACATGTTATGAGGAGGGACCAATCCCTGGAGAAAGACATCACGCTTGGTAAAGTAGAGGGTCAGCGAAAAAGAGGAAGACCCTCAATGAGATGAATTGACACAGTGACTGCAGCAATGGGCTCAAGCATAGCAATGATCATGAGGTTGCCACAGTGTTTTGTTCTGTTGTACATAGGGTCACTGTGAGGTCGCTACGAGTTGGAACCAACTCGACAGCATCGAACAACAGCACTGAAATAGTTGGATTTGATCTTCAGCAGTACCTTCCAATTTTAAGATATTATTTCTGTCTTCCAGACATTAATGCATATTGAAGCTAATTTACCAAAAAGGTTGCTATTAACCATTAATTTGGTTAGAAATGAAACGAGTCTTTAATTTCATCCTAAGAATCTAAGGTCTGCCAGTCTTTTATGTGTCTGTGCGCATATGCATACACATACAGACATACAATATATTTTTTATAAATTACACCTATCTTAGTGATCTGGTACTCCTATAACAGAAATACCACAAGTGGATGGCTTCAACAAACAGAAGTTTATTCTCTCACAGTCTAGTAGGCTGGAAGTCCAAAATCAGGACGTCAGCTCCAGGCGAAGGCTTTCTCTGCCTGTTGGCTCTGCAGGAAGGCCCTTGTCATTAGTCTTCCACTGGACTAGGATCTTTACAGCCCAGGGACCCTGGGTCCAAAGGACAGGCTATTCTCCTGGCTCTTGTTTCTTGGTATGAGGTCCCCAGGTCTTTCTGCTTGCTTCTCCTTTTTATATCTCAAAAGAGATTGATTTAAGACATAACCTAATCTCGTAGATAGAGTCCTGCCTCATTAACATAACTGCCACTAATCTTACCTCGTGAACATCATAGAGGTAGGATTTACAACACATAGGAAAATCACATCAGATGACAAAAGGGTGGACAACCACACAATACTGAGAATCATGGCCTAGCCAAGTTGACACACATTTTGCGGGGACACAATTCAATCCATAACGACACCTTTGTTCATGGTAAGACTTTAATTAAATGTATGCCTTTCAGTACAGAAATCTTAAAAAGTACAAATCTTAAATTGTTGTAATCTTCAGGTATTCTTCAATAGGGTATTTTCAAACAAGTTGTTTCCTTTATCTTCAAGGATTTAGTTATGATGCTAAAGATACTGCGAGAGCAAGTAAGCAGGTTTTACTGAAACCTATAGATATGTATGGTGAAAAGATGCAGTGTTGTCATCTAAGCACTTTTCTTCGGCCTTAAGATTAGAAGCAATAATCTTTTCTAATTTGTAAGCCTAAAAAATGACAAAATTTTAGTGTTATAGAACAGCATTACAAAGTTAATTTTTGTCCTGGGGGGAGGGGAGAACATGTCTGAATATCTTGAATACCCTGAATCTTAAATCATCTTGGATTTTTAAAATATTAGCTTTTGAAACTCATCCAATATTGATGGAAATCATTATAAAATACCTTAGAAAGGCATTTCTTAGGCATGTCTAAGAGCATTAGTTAGATGTACTTTAATGGGTTAAACATAGTATATTAAGTATTACCTTTTTGAAACGGGAAACCGAGAGTTATGTTCTAACATCTTGTACTCAAAATATAGTCCATGGAACAGCAGTTTTGGCATTACCTGGGAGCTTGTTAGAAATGTAAAAATAGAGAGTACCACCCTAAACCTACTGAATCAGAACTTGCTTTTTAACCAGATTCCTCAGTTTTAGGTTTGAGACCTACTGTTCCAGTAGGCTTTGGTTAGCTTTCCTGACATTAATGTCAATGGATTGGCAGTGTTTAACATTGTCTCAGTCATCATGACATTATTGAAAATAAGACTTGAAAATATATTTACACATTTATTTGTTTATCATATGCTCCTTCCTTTTGCTACCCTAAAGTTAACTCTATCCTAATACTATGGAATGTAGTATTTATTTCGCTTTTTGTTTTTTTTTTTGTTTTTTTTTTTTTAATTGTACTTCAGGTGAAGGCTTACAGAACAAATAGTTTCTCATGAAACAGAAGTACACATGTTGTTTTATGACATTGGTTAACAACCCCACAACATATCAGCCCTCTAACTTCTCAACCTTTTT
>NW_004444027.1:6076622-6095320 GCF_000243295.1 Trichechus manatus latirostris
ACTCTTTTGGTGAAGTCTTTTGAAGAGCATAGGTATTTGGTTTTTAGAAGATCCCAGTTATCTAGCTTATCTATTGGGTTTTGTGCGTTGATGGTTATGGTTTGTATCCCGTTAATGCTATGTATTAAGGCCTGAAGTGTTGGTCCTATTTTTTCTTCTATGAACTTTTGGAATGTAGTATTTAAACTCATATATTTAAAACTTTAAAATAGTTTTGATGATCTTTCTCTGCAGTTCTTTGAATTTGTCTCCCTTGAAACTTATCTGTCACTTTATTTCGAGTTATATCCTTGGGATATCTTCTTGTGCTTTTGCCCTCTTAAATATTGTCACTTGAATGTCTACCATTATTTTACTAACACACAACACCCCTACTTCCCCATCTTTCTACCGAATACCTTCTCCATATTGACCCTTTTTGATTTTCTTCTAACAATTCTATGTTTGCTTCATATTTATTTTGTAAGTGCCTCCGAAAGATGTGATCTTAGTCATTTGCCCTTTCCTCAGAGAGTAGAGTTCTTTAATTTATCTTCTGAAAGTTTCAACTCCCTTGTGAAATTGCTTTATAAAACTCTATTTTAGAGCTATAGATATTTGTCATCATCATCAAAACTTCCAGCTGTCACTTCTATTTTGATAACTCTTGAAGTTGCATATTTGAGCCTGACTACTTTTAAAAAAAAAACAAACTTTTTTGTATTCTAGTGTTATATTTCCTTCCATTTCTCTTTTATGATGTTTTTACTCAGGCTACCTATCTTTTCAAACACAGCATGTTTAAAACTGAACCTATTATTTTGTTCTCCAAACTGGTTTTCCTTCCCAAATATGTTGCTTTTGTCAGTGTTAGAAATATTCTTCTAGCCTCTTAACTTAGAAAAAGATTAATGCTGTTTTCAGTATTGGCTTTTATTCATCTTTATCTGTATTTTCCTATATCCATAACAGCTTTCTCTCATCACTTCAGATTCTGAACCAAATTCTACCTTTTTCACACTTAGCAGACAGCCTATCTTCTTGCTTCTCCATCTGTTGTGAAGTCTTTAACTTTCTTCCCTTTAACTTTAAATCTTCTACTTATCTTCTGAGTACTCTTCTTTTCTTTTTTAAGATTTATTTTCATATTATTACCTTTTATTTCTAATAGGCTGCTCAGTTAGCCTTTCTCCCCTTTGTATGTTAAATTTCTCCCTCTGCACTGATCCTTCTCTTTAACCTATGAACATGCTTGTTTTCACAGCCTGAACATTTTTTCCATTGACTCTACTTCTCTGTGGTTATTCTCCTTACTTATATGTAACCTTTTTTGGCAAAAATTCCTAAGAAAGTAATCGTGCAATTAACTTCTTCCCCCCTCTTCTCCCATCCCTCATTGACTTCATACTCTTACAAAATTTGACTTCTACTAGCCCTACCAATGTATGGAAACTGCCTCTTGAAAGCTCACCTATGATTGTTACAAAACCAACCACCTCTAAGATTAAGTCAGAAAGAATGCTTTGAACTTAACTTTCTTTCGTTTTATAGGTAAAGAAACAATGGTCCAAATAGTTTGTTATCTGCTCAAAGTCAAATAGTGAGGTCATGTTAGAGTGGGACTCATAGCATACTTCTGCTGATGTCCAATCTATTATTCTTCCCACTGTGTTGCGATTTTATAAAGCCAATACAGAAATATTTGATGATACATTAAATATCAGCACCGCTTTAATATCTTTTCTGTTTAATAATTACAAATAACCAAAGCAAGTTATGGTGGATTCATTGAAATCTCAAATAATTTAAGTAACTCTTTTGAATTGAAATAAATGAATTTTATTGTATAATTTCTTTAAGTGAATATTAAAATATTCCTAGTGTAATCAATATGATCAGCATATTACCTTATACATTTTAGATTGAATTTTGTTGGGAATTTTTAAAATAACATTTACTGTAAGTGATTAAAAAAATATAAAGCCCAGTACGTTATGTTCTTTATGTATGTTTACATTTCTTTTATCAAAATGAGTTTATGTTGGTCTTAAAAATGAGAGTTCCTACTTATAGCATAAGTTGTCTTTTTTTAAAAAAAGGGTTTTTTTTTTTTTTTTTTTTTTAAGTATTTCTTTTGTGCATTATTTGAAATCCAATATGGTCTTACTTCCTACCCTAACCACAGGATTTGATGCTGTTAAAATCATCTTCCCCCAATTTCAGCCTCATCCCACTTGTTCTTCTCCTTCATTCCTAGACTAAAAGCATGCATTAATCCTCCCTTGATCAGAAGTGTTTGATTTGATGCTTCATCGTCTGAAAAGTGAAACGTCTTATAATATGACTTCCAGCTTCCTTTTTTATTGTCATCTTCTATTCGGTATACTCCCTAGCTAAATTCACCTACCATTTGCAAGATTCTGCTCACTTGGATGCTTCGAAATTGTTGGTTGTACCTAGGGTGCCTTTCTCCTCCTCACCTCAGCTTTATCAGTTCCTGTTTATCAAGATTATCTCGGCTATTATCGTCATTCGGCCTTCTTTGACCACTTTAGCCCGTGCACAGGCTCTCTTTATTTATTTTTTAGTTAGTTACACTTAGTCCACTATCCTGAAGTTTGGCACTCATTTCAGTTTCACATATTAGAATAATGTTATCAAATGCAATAACTTCTCACTCATCCCCAAAGAATCTTGCATTGTACGTGTATTCTGAACATTTCATATTTACCTAGCTGCCTTGTAGAATGAAAGGACTGACTGTTGTTAATGCCAACACCAAGTTACACATGTGAACAATTGTCCAGTATGATTTTGTCCTTTGATGCTCCCTTTCCACAAATAATTATTCACTTGTTCAACAAATGCTTCATGAATTTCTGCCCTTAAGGAACTCACATTTTTCTTTTGTCTATTTTAATTCAGATATTTATATAAGGCAGGGGAAAGAAGAGAAGTGAGGATGATTGATAATTAGATTGGTTCATTGTCCTGTTGGGGAACTTACCGAATTCATGTGTTTCTTATGTATTCTTGTGTTACATTTTTCTCCCAGCCCATCCAACTATTGTGCTAAAATCAGTTGCTGGGCTTCCCATTCTAGAGAAGAGATCCAGCTAGAGAATAGTAAGTTAGTGAGAACAAAAATAAAGTCTGGCCCTCATAATTGACACACCTGGGGTAAAGCGTGCCTGTGTAAGGGAGCATCTAGGCATCTAGAAGTCATTCACTAGGGTACCTGATCAGTATACCAAAAAAAAAAACCCACCAAACTGGTTGCTATCGAGTCGATTCCAACTCATAGCGACTCTATAGGACAGAGTAGAACTGCCCCGTAGAGTTTCCAAGGAGCAGCTAGTGGATTTGAACTGCTGACCTTTTGGTTAGCAGCCATAGCTATTAACCACTGTGCCACCAGGGCTCCCCTGATCGGTATAGAGACACATCTTTTTGTCTTTAAAGAAATTAGTCAACTGTATCTTAGAAGACTATCTGCCTAATGAAATCTACCCTAAAATATAGTTTAGGATGTGATGCTCCAGAATCTTGCCTTGTAATGAACTTTTTTAAAGTTGATTAAGTTCAGCTCTAATATGTGAAATAATGAAATAAATCAACCTCAAGATAAAAATAGAACGAGTGGTGCATAACAAAAGAAAATACTAAATGAAAAAAGTGTAGTGAGATGCAAAATTATAACACATGTTCATGTTCCAGAAACAAATACAGAGGTTTCTTTTTATAGATTTGGAGGATTTCTATAATAAACAAGAAGTTCATGGGTGGGGTCTGTATAAATAATGTCCTACTGATAGGAAAAATGACAGTATAAACAGGATATAATAATAGTGCCTGCTGAATTTCCCAGCATGTTATTTGTAGCTTCTTTCGCAGTCACAGCTGCTCCCACCAAGGATGGAATTTTACCTCTTTAAGAGGACTGTCAGGATTCTGAAGTCTCACTAACAATGGTAGGGGTGATGAGAATAGCCTTTTGTTTTGGTAATGAACATGTGTGTTCTGCATTCCCTTTCAAGGTAAAACATTTTCCTGCTTCTTCCAGCAGCTTGTTCCCCTTGTAACGTGTCTATTTCCAAAATACTAGGCTGTTTTAGAATTCCTAAAACATGATTATTATTTTTTTAAATAAATGATCTCTAGGAAAAATCAAGAGGGTAGAATAAATGAGTAAATGAGCAGTGCTTGAGTGGGTGTGTATCAGCCAAAGAAATATAGTAATTGGAATCATGTTCTCTTAAATAGTAAATTATGGAAGAACGGAAAAAAATAACATCTCTGGAATTAAAGAAATTTATCAGAATTGTATTGTTTTCTTAGGTCATGGTAGCATAATGGAAGAGCAACAGAATACCAAGATTCTAGCGCTTTTACCACTAAATAGGCTGTGACCCTGGGGCAAGTCATTTAGCTTCTCCAAGCCTCAGTTTCCTTATTTATAAAATGAGGAGCTTTGACCAAATATTTTCTAAGTATCTTTTGTAGCGATAACATTTGTTTTTAAACTGTAAGTACATTTAACGGGTATGTATCTTATCTGTATTTAGTGATTTTCATTCCCAAAATATAAGAATTTGTGTAAAAAGAAACTCTGAACTGGTTTTAGAAATGTTCCAGCTATACTCATATCACCTCCCTTTTTAAATTTACCTTTAAAATGAAGAATAAAAATACTGCATGTCTAATGATAATTTCTTTACATAGATGGATATGTATTGATCTTCCACCTAGTCAGAGAACTTCAGACCAGATACTAAAAACCAACTAAAGTGTCAATATACTTTTAAAAACTTTTGGCATTGTAACTGTCAGATACCTCTGATTTGTTTATTCAAATCAATTAACCTAGAATACACTTGAAACTTGTGGGCTTATTATTCTTCGGTATCTCCCTGCTAAGTTTAGTCTTCAGAAAGTAAAATGAAAAATTATATGAGCCCAAAAATGCTGGTAGAAAAATTGTTAAGAGACAGGGAACACAGTCCCTGATGGAGCAGGAGAAAGGTGGGGTGCAGAACTCAAATTCTAGTAAAAAGACCAGACTTAATGATGTGACTGAGACTGAAGGAACCCCGGGGAGCATGGCCCCCGGATTGTCTATCAGCCCAGACCTAAAACAATTTCCGAGGCCAACTCTTCAGACAAAGATTGGACTGGACTGTCGGACATAAAATGATACTCGGGAAGAGTGTGCTTTGATAAATGGGTAAAGGTGTTTGTGACAATTTACTTCAACAAATATTTATCCAGTGCCCCATGTTCTCTGGCAGGTACTGTGCTATGGCAACTGTGTAGGGAAAAAAAAAAAAAAAATTACATGGGTATGAATGAGAAAGAATCTTGAAAAATTTATAACAGTATATTTGTTGGGGTGATGGAATGACTGTAAGTAATTTTTTAATTTCTATTTTATTTGTACAGTTTCTAAAATTAAATTTTAAAAATATTCATGGTTAGGGACTCTAAGTAATTTAAATTATTTCTTGGAATAGAGACAGTAATGAATGCCACAAAATCTAATTTAATTAAGACATTGTCTCTCCTTGTCAAACTCAGTTTTCTGTTTGTTTCTTTTTCCTTCCATATGGCTCAGTTAATAACCTCACTGCCACTAGAAGATAAGTCAGAGGAAGGTTAGCTCCTTTTTCCATTAATTATATATCAAATCTAAAGTGACCGTAAGTGAAAAGATACAGATATGCTAGACGTGAGTGTAGTTAAAGAAGTTTGGATAAAACTAATATTTGGGACTCCATATACTTCCTCTGAACTCTCAGGTATCTAAACTCTTGAGAAGAATGCTGAGTGTGAGCTCAGACTCATACCAACTTGGCTTAAGTAGTCTGGACATTATGAATCACCAAGTCTTAAAACCATCTTCCGATTTATCTACTTCTACCACCCAATGTTTCTTCTAATTTTTAATTTATGCACAAAAGGATTTGCTACTTGAGCAAAAAACCCTGAAGAGCACAGAAATTTATCTGACGTATTCAATGACATGCATAATGATTCATGTTACATGATTTTTTCCTCCTTTCATTCTAAGGCCAGCCTGCTGATAATTTCATCTACTTGATTCTATCCCAGTGAAACACATTTTAGGGTGGAGATGAGTCTTAAGATACGAGTCTCTTGTGGAAGTCAGTACCTGGGATGGAGATGACTCCATTTCTTTTGTTCAGGTAAACAAAAGAGTAGAGACTGAACTTGGGAAGGAGTTTGATGGTTACAGTAGCTAAAATGGTTAAAAGATTTCTATGAAATAGCTGTGAGAAGAAGAGAGACGGTTATTTGGACAGCTCTGTCTATAACTCGGAAGGAACAAGTTCTTCAGCATGGTGGATGTTGCTGCTTCTCCCAGCAGCTTGTTCCCCCTTTTAACAAGCGTGTCTATTCCAAAAATATTGGTAGATCAGAAGAACTATTCTTATTTATTCTTGTTTAAGTTTGTTTGGCCTCATAATGGACTAGTTTAATTGTTTCAAGGGAGAATTTTTGGAATATGAATGCCTTTGGTTGGAGGCAGGACTAGTTAGGTGGTTTTAGGTGGCTTTGAAATACTTCAAACCTAGGCATTTTTGGGGAGACGGCAACAGTGTGTTGGGAGATAGGAGAGGAACAAAGAAAAAGACTGGCAGAAAATAAATTTTATTGAAATTTTTATACAGTTTGCTGGCCTTGCCCCCTATTATTCTCTCAAAAACCAACTGAAATAACAAAAAGACAAACAACTCAGTTAAAAAATAGGCAAAGGATTTCAACAGACATTTCTCCAAAGAAGGTATGTAAATAGCCATAAACACACAAAAAGATGCTCAACATCATTAGTCATTAGGGACTAAATGCAAATCAGAACCACAGTGGTGAGGATGTGGAGAAATCGGAACCCTCATGCATTGCTGGTGGGTATGTAATGTGATGCAGCTACTGTGGAAACAGTTTGGTGGTTCTTTAAAAAGTTAAACGTAGAATTACGGTATGACCCAGCAATTGCACTTCTAGGCATATACCCAAAAGACGTGAAAGCAGGAACTCAAACATTGTACAGTGGTGTGACCATTACCACAATTAACATATAGAATATTTTCATTATTTCAAAAAGTTCTCTTACACCTCTTTGCATTCCAGCAGCCCTCCTTGTCCTTTGCCCCTAGCAACTACTAATCTGCATTCTATCACTGTAGTTTTGCCTTTTTCTATAATTTCATGTAAATGGAATCATACAATACATACCTTTTATGACTGACCCTGCTTTCACTCAGCATGGTGTTTTTTGAGCTTCATTAGTGTTGCCGCATGTATTAGTAGTTCTTAACTTTTAAATGCTGAGTACTCTTTTATTGAATAGATAAAATTAATTTATCCATCAGTCAGTTGAAGGACATTTGAGTTGTTTCTAGGTTTGGGCTATTATGAATTAAGCTGCTGTGAACATTTGTCTACAAGTTTTTATGGGGAAATACGTTTTCATTCCCCATGGGTAGATATCTAGGAATGAGATTTTGGCATTGTTGGTTAAGTAAGTAAGTTTAACTTTTTAGAAAACTGGAAAACTTTTCTAAAGTGGTTGTACCATTTTGCATTCCCTCCTGCAATATATGAGATTTCCAGTTGCTGTGCATCCTCTTCAGCGCTTGGTATTTAAGTTTAGGTATTCTAGTGTGTATATAATGGTATCTTATAATTTTATGTGTTTTTTCCTAATGACTAATTATGTTGAGCATATTTTCATATGTTCATTTGCCTTTCATATAGCTAAGATGAAGTGTCTGTTCAAATCTTTTGCTCACTTTTTTTTTTAAATCAATTAAGTTATTAAGAGTTATAAGATTACTTATTACGATTACTGTGTGTTGTTAGGTGGCATCAGGTTGACTGATAGTGAACCCATATGACAGAAAAGAACTGCCTCATAGGGTTTTCGAGGCTGTAATCTTTACTGGTAGCCCTGGTGGTAGAGTGGCTAAGAGCTCAGCTGCTAACCAAAAGGTCAGCAGTTTAAATCCACCAGCCATTCCTGGGAAGCCCTATGGGGCAGTTACAAAGTTACATATAGGGTGAAGTTTTTCGTTTTTGTTTTTCTGTTTTTGTAGTGTTCTTGTCTAGTTCTGTTATGATAATGCTTGCCTCATAAAATGAGTTCAGAAGTATTCCCTTCTCTTCTATTTTCTGGAAGAGTTAGTGTAGAATTGGTATTATTTCTTCCTTAAATGTCTTTATTTTGAGTCAATGCCTGTTTTATTACAGTGAATGTCTTACACTGGATCTAATCCTGTTGGGCTTATACCCTGTACTAATGTCAACAGAATAAAATAGAACAGTAGAGATTATTGGCTCCTTAAAAACCCAAAGTTTGCCAGCATTGTACTACATGATTTTGCCCTTTGCAGGAATGTTTTTCTTCTACCATTTGCCTGAAATAACAGGATAACAACAACAACAAAAAAAAACAAATTGAATTGTCTTTTGATTCAGTCCTAGCCCTTCCCCTGCATGCTTATGATGCCTTGCTTAAACTATGAGATTTTGCTTCCTGTAGCAGTCGACACAATGGCAACTGTTTTTGAGGGCAGTGATGATTCAATAGTTATCTTAGTTCTCTAGTGCCACTGTAACAGAAATACCACAACTGGGTGACTTTACACAGATTTCTTTTCTCACAATTGAGGAAGCTAGAAGTCTGAATTCAGGCTACTGGCTCTAGGGGAAGGCTTTCTTTCCACTTCACCTCTGGGCAAGGTCCTTGTTTGTCTCTTTTCAGATTCTCTTTCTTGCTTCCTTCCTGATCTTCGTGTGGTGTAGCATCTGTCTTCCCCTATCTCTGCTCTTTTATATCTCAAAAGAGATTTACTTAAGACACACCCTACATAATACTGCCTCATTAGCACAACAAAGAAGAACACATTTTCAAATGGAATTATAACCACTATAGACAAACAAACAAACAAAACCAACTACCTTCCTATGGATTCCAACTCATAGTGACCCTATAGGACAGAGTAGAAATGCCCCACAGGGTTTCCAAAGCTGTAAATCTTTACAGAAGCAGTCTGCCACGCCACATCTTTCTCGTGCAGAATGCCTGGTGGGTTCGAACCTCCGACCTTTTGGTTTGCAGCCAGGTGCTTTAATCACTGCACCACCAGGGCTCCTTATAATCGCTATAGGGGTTAGGATTTACAACATATATTTGTTTTGGAGGGGAGGGAAACAGAATTCAATCCATAATGGTAGTAGAATTCTCACCTTCCATGCAGAAGACCCAGGTTCGATTCCCAGCCAGTGTACCTTAAACTCAGCCACCACTCATCTGTCAGTGGAGGCTTGCATGTTGCTATGATGCTGAACAGGTTTCATTAGAGCATCCTAGGAAGAAAGACTTGGCGATCTACTTCTGAAAATCAACCAGTGAAAACCCTATGGGTCACAGTAGTCAAATCCCGTTGTACATGGGGTCACCAAGCGCCGAGGGCTGACTCAGCAGCAGCTAATAGCAAAAACAGTACTTTTAAAAAGATTGAGTGACCTATCTCTAGATCTCCAGTTTGAGCATTTTGATTTTAAGGTACATGTTCAATATAATATTGCCCCAGACATGGTAAGAAACTAAGAAAGGATTTTTTATCAACATTCTTAATGTAATGTTTTGAGCCATTTTAAGAACTAGATTATGCCATTTTCTTAGATGTGTTTTTTCTTCTTCGGCATTTTTTAACATAACAGTTGTCTGTTGCACACAGTCCTTCTATTGCTAAACAATTTTTGTAGAACATTTATTACTAGTTTGTCTAGATTTTTCTAGGACATAGAGAATATCTTTGAAATACTTGATTGCTATATGTTAAAATAATTATTATTGCACATAATAGTGTTTAGTAAGAACAATACTCTTAAACTTTGGATCATCCTTTTTTCAATCTTGAACTCACATTTGTCGTTGTTCTAAATACCTACCAGGTTAACAGATAACCAGGTTAACAGATAACTCATCTAAGTGAGTTATAGATGAGTAATGGCTCTGCTTTTCACTAGCGTGCACTCTGTTAGCTAAACTTCTCTTTTTGGAGGGTTTTTGTTTTTTAGTAATAACTTATTTGACACTTATTAGGTGCTATATTCTGTAGTGTTTTATATTTGAGAAACAGATGTTAACCTTCTCAATTACAGATGAGAATACTGATGCTAAAGTAGATTTCGTTATTTGTCCATAGTCACTCAGCTAATTGCTGTTTTGACTGGCTGCAAACCCAATGTTCTTAGCATAACAATTCACTGTACAGAAATAGTGTTCTGGAATGGTCAAAAGCATGAGTCTGATGTTCATGGTAGCGAAAAGATGGAAACAACCTAGGTGCCCATCAGCGGACGAATGCATAAACAAATTATGGTATATTCACACAATGGAATACTATGCAACGGTAAAGAACAGCGATGAATCCGTGAAACATCTTATAACATGGAGGAATCTGGAAGGCATTATTCTGAGTGAATTTAGTCAGCCGCAAAGGGACAAATATCATATAAGACCACTATTATACGAACTCAATAAAAGGAGAAAATATTCTTTGATGGTTGCGAGGGTTGGGAGGGAAGGATATGGGTATTCACTAACTAGATAGTACATAAGAATTATCTTAGGTGAGGGGAAGGACAACACACACTACAGACAGAGTCAGCACAACTGGAATAAATCAAAGCTGGGAAGTTTCCTGAATACAACTAAACACTTCGAGGGACAGAGTAGCGGGGACGGAGGTCTAGGGACCATGGTTTCAGGGGACATCTAGGTCAATTGGCACAACAAACTTTATTAAGAAAATGTTCTGCATCCCACTTTGATGAGTGGTGTCTGGGGTCTTAAAAGCTAGCGAGCAGCCATCTAAGATGCATCCATTGGTCCCAACCCACCTACAGCAAAGGAGAATGAAGAACATCAAAGACACAAGGAAAGTATTAGCCCAAGGGACAGAAAGGGCCACATAAACTAGAGACTTCATCAGCCTGAGACCAGAAGAACTAGATGGTGCCCGGCTACCACCAATGACCACCCTGACAGGGAATATAACACAGAGTCCCTGATGGAGCAGGAGAAAAATGGAGTGCAGAACTCAAATTCTAGTAAAAAGACCAGACTTAATGGTTTGGTTGAGACTGGAGAGACCCTAGAAGACATGGCACCTGGACTCTCTGTTAGCCTAAAACTAAAACCATTCCCGAGGCCAACTCTTCAGAAAAAGATTAAACTGGACTATGGGAAATAAAATGATACTCATGAAGAGTGCACTTCTTAGATCAAGTAGATACATGAGACTAAATGGGCAGCTCCTGTCCAGAGGTGAGATGAGAAGGCAGAGAGGGTCAGGAGCTGGTTGAATGGACGTGGGAAATCCGCAGTAGAAGGGAGGAGTGTGCTGTCACAGTATAGGGAAAGCAGCTAGGGTCACATAACAATGTATGTATAAATTATTGTATGAGAGACTAACTTGAGTTGTAAACTTTCACTTAAAGCACAACAATAATTAAAAAAAATATCTTTTTGGGGGAAAAAAACTACCGGGAAAAAAAAAAAAGTTCTGCATCCCACTTTGATGAGTGGCGCCTGGAGTCTTAAAAGCTAGCGAGCTGCCATCTGAGATGCATCCATTGGTCCCAAACCACCTAGAGCAAAGGAGAATGAAGAACACCAAAGACACAGGAAAATATTAGCCCAAGAGACAAAAGGGCCACATAAACCAGAGACTCCATCAGCCTGAGACCAGAAGAACTGGATGATGCCTGCCTGCCACCAATGACTGCCCTGACAGGGAATACAACAGAGATTCCCTGACGGAGCAGGAAAAAAGTAGGGTGCAGAAATCAAATTCTAGTAAAAAGACCAGACTTAATGGTCTGAGTAAGACTGGAGAGACCCCAGAAGACATGGCCCCCGGACTCCGTTAGCCCAAAACTAAAACCATTGCCAAAGCCAACTCTTCAGACAAAGATTAGATGGACTGTAAGACATAAAATGATACTGTCTGATCTTTGGCTGAAGAGTGAATCTAGCAGTGACTTCACTATTGAGTTAAGAGGGTGTCTGGGGGCCATACTGTCAGGTGTTCTCCAGTCTCTGTCACACCAGCAAGCCTGGTCTTTTTCTGTGTGTGTGTGAATTTGAATTTTGTTCCATATTTTTTCTCCCGCTCTGACTCCCTATTGTGATCCCTGCAGAGCAGTTGGTGGTTGTAACCTGACACCATCTAGTTGTTCTGGGCTCAGCCTGGTGGAGGTTGTGATAGTTGTGCTCTATTAGTCATTTGGACAAATCTTTCCCTTGCGTCTTTGCTCTTCTTCATTCTCCTTTGCTCCAACCAGATGGGACCATTAGATGTATCTTAGATGGCCGCTTGCAGGCTTTTAAGACCCCAGTTGCTACTCACCACAGTCGAATGTAGAACATGCTCTTTATAGACTATATTATGCCAATTGAGCTAGATGTCCCCCCAGACCATGGTCCTCAGCTCAGTCTCTTAGGGCGTTTGGATGTGTCTGTGAAGCTTCTATGACATTGTCCTGGTCAAGTTGTGCTGACTTCCCCAGTATTGTGTACTGTCTTACCCTTCACCCAAGTTGCCATTTATCTACCATCTAGTTAGTGTTTTTCCCTCCTCACTTCCCCACCCCTTGTAACCATCAAAGATTGTTTCTTTCCGTGTGTAAATCTTTTCATGATTTTTTATAATAGTGGTCTCATACAGTATTTGACTTTTTGTGATTGACTTATTTCACTCAGCATAATACCCTCTAGATTCATCCATGTTATGAGATGTTTCAAAGATTCATCATTCTTCTTCATTGTTGTGTAGTATTCCATTGTGTGTATATACCATAGTCTGTTTATCCATTCATCTGTTGAGGGGCATCTAGGTTGTTTCCATTTTATTGTTATTGTGAATAATGCTACAATGAACATAGTTGTCTATTTGTGTAATGGCTCTTATTTCTCTAGGTTATATTCCTGGGAGTGGAATTACTGAATTGTGTGGTATTTCTAGCTTTTTAAGGAAGCGCCATATTGTTTTCCAAAATGATTGTACCATTTGGCATTCCCACCAGCAGTGCATAGGAGTCCCCGTCTCCCCATAACCTCCCCAGTATTTGTTATTTTCTGTTTTTTTGATTCATGCCATTAATGTCAGTGTGAGATGGTATGTCATTGTAGTTTTGACTTGCATTTCTCTAATGGCTAATGATTTCAAGGATTTCCTCATATGTCTGTTGGCCATCTAAGTGTCTTCTTTGGTGAAGTGTCTGTTCATATCCTTTGCCCCGTTTTTAACTGGATTTTTTGTCTTTTTATTGTAGAGATGTTGGATTTTCCTATAGATTTTAGAGATTAGACCCTTGTCAGCGCCAAATTTTTTTTTCAGTCTGTAGGTTTTCTTTTTACTCTTTTGGAGAAATCTTGATGAGCGTAAGTGTTTAATTTTTAAGAGATCCCATTTATCTATCTTATCTTTTGGAGTTTGTATATTGTTAATTATGGTTTGTATGCTCTTTCTGCCATGTAATAGGCCTCCTAGTGATGACCCTATTTTTTCTTCCACGATCTTTATATTTTTTGGTTTTGTATTTAGGTCTTCGATCCATTTTAAATTAGTTTTTGTGTATAGAGTGAGGTATGGGTATTGTTTCATTTTTTTTACAGATGGACTTCCAGTTTTGCCAGCATCATTTGTTAAAGAGACTTTGTTTTCCACACTTCATGGACTTTGGGGCTTTGTCAAAGATCAGGTGGCCCTAGGAAGATGGGTTTACATCTGGGTACTTGATTCTGTTCCATTGGTCGGGGTGTCTGGTGTTATACCACTACCAGGCTGTTTTGACTACCTCAGCTGTGTAATACATTCTGAGATCACGCAGTGTGAGGCCTCCTACTTTGTTCTTTTTGTTCATTAATGCTTTACTTACCTGGGCCTCTTTCCTTTCCATATAAAGTTAATGATAAGTTTTTCCATCTCTTTAAAGATTGATGTTGGTATTTGGATCAGAATTGCATTGTATTTGTAGATTGCTTTGGGTAGAATTGACACTTTTCACAATGTTGATTCTACCTATCCATGAGCATCGTATGTTTTTCCATTTATATAGATCTCTTATGGTTTCTTGCAGTAGTATTTTGTAGTTTTCTTTGTGTAGGTCTTTTACATCCCTGGTTAGATTTATTCCTAAGTAGTTTATTTTTTTAGGGGCTGTTATAAATGGTATTGCTTTCCTGGTTTCCTTTTCGTAGTGTATAGGAATCCAACTGATTTTTGTATATGGATCTTGTATCTTGCTACTCTGCTGAATCTTTCTATTAGTTCCAGTGGTTTTCTTGTGGAGGCTTTAGGGTTCTCTATATATAGTGTTGTGTTCGAACAGAACAAGGACATACTGTGTGGTTTAAAGTCAGAAAAGGTGTGCATCAGTGTTGCATCCTTTCAGCATACTTATTCACTTTGAACACTGAGTGTATAATCCGAGAAGCTGGAGTATATGAAGAAGAATGAGACATCAGGATTGGAGGAAGACTCAACAACCTGCATTATGCACGTGACACAATCTTGCTTGCTGAAAGTGAAGAGGACTTTAAGCATTTGTTGGTGAAGATCAAAGACTATAAACTTCAGTATGGATTACACCTCAACATAAAGAAAACAAAACTCACATCTGGACCAATAAGCAACATCACGATAAATGGAGAATAGATTGAAGTTGTCAAGGATTTCATTTTAATTGGATCCACAATCAACCCATGGAAGCAGCAGTCAAGAAATCAAATGATGCATTGCATTGGGCAAATCTGCTTCAAAGACCTCTTTAAAGTGTTAAAAAAGCAACGCTGTCACTTTAAGGACTAAGGTTTGTCTGACCCAAGCCATAATATTTTCAATCACCTCATATGCATGAAAATGCTGGACAATGAAAAAGGAAGACCAAAGAAGAAATGACACCTTTGAATTATGGTGTTGGTGAAGAATATTGAATATACCATGGACTGCCAGAAGAACAAACAAATCTGTTTTGGAAGAAGCACAGCAAGAATGCTCCTTGGAGGCAAGGATAGCAAGACTACGTCTCATGTACTTTGGACATGTTATCAAGAGGAATCAGTCTCTGGAGAAGGACAGCATGCTTGGTTAAGTGGAAGGTCAGCAAAAAAAAAAAAAAGAAGACCCTCAACGAGATGGATTGACACATTGGCTGCAGCAATGGACTCAAGCATAACGATTGTGAGCATGGCGCAGGACTGGGCAGTGTTTCTTTCTGTTGCACACAGGGTGGCTATGAGTCGGAACCAATTCTGCGGCACCTGACAACAACAACAACATGTATAGTATCGTATCTTCTGCGAGTAGGGATAGTTTTACTTCTTCCTTACCAGTTTCGTTGCCCTTTATTTCTTTTTCTTGCCTTATTGCTCCAGCTAGGACTTCCAGCACAGTGTTAAATAGACGTGGTAATAAAGGGCATCCTTCTCTTGTTCTGGAAACCCTGGTAGCATAGTGATTAAGAGCTACGGCTGCTAACCGAAAGGTCAGCAGTTTAAATCCACCAGGCACTCCTTGGAAACCTTATGGGGAAGTTCTGCTCTGCCCTATAAGGTCACTATAAGTTGGAATCGACTTGACGGCAACGGGATTTTTTTAGTTTCTTGTTCCACTTCTAAAGGGGAATGTATTCAGCCTCCCTTCATTGAGAATGATGTTGGCTGTTGGTTTTGTATAAAAACCAAAAACCCTTTGCCTTCGAATCAATTCCGACTCATAGAGACCCTATAGGACAGAGTAGACCTGCCCCATAGAGTTTCCATTGAGTGCCTCGTGGATTCAAACTGCCGACCTTTTGGTTAGCAGCCGTTACATTTATCTACTACACCACCAGGGTTTCCTGGTTTTGTATAGATGCCCTTTATTTTGTTGAGGAATTTCCCTTCTACTCCTGTCTTGTTGAGAGTGTTTATCAGGAATGGGTATTGGACTTTACTGAATGCCCTTTCTGGGTCAGTTGAGATGATCATGTGATTCTTTTATTTATTATGTCAATTAATTTTGTAGTGTTGAACCATCCTTGCATAACTGGTATGAATCCCACTTGGTTGTGGTGTATTATTTTTTTTGTATGGTGCTGAATTCTGTTGGCTAGAATTTTGTTGAAAATTTTTGCATCTATATTCATGAGAGATACTGGTCTGTAATTTTCTTTTTTTGTGGTGTCTTTGCCTGGTTTTGGTATCAGAATTATGCTGGCTTCATACAGTGAATTTGGAAGTATCCCTTCCTTTTCTGTGTTCTGAAATAGTTTGAGGGGTACTGGTGCAAGCTCTTCTCTGAATGTTTGATAGTGCTCTCCAGTGAAACCATGTGGGCCAGGGCTTTTTTTGGGGGGGGGGATTTTTTTTATTACCTTTTCAATATGTTATCTTGTTATTCAGATTTTCAGCCTCAGTTTGTGTTAGTTTATGTAGATAGTGTGTTTGTAGAAATTAGTCCATTTCCTTCAGGTTTTTCAATTTGTTGGATTTCAGTTTTTCATAGTACTCTGTTACGACCCTTTTTATTTCAGTTGAGTCTGTTGTAATGTTCCCCATTTCATTTCTTCTTTGGGTAATTTGCTTCCTCTCTTGTTTTTCTTTTGTCATTTTGGCCAATTGTGTATTGATTTTTTTTTTTTTCCCCCAAAGAGCCAACTTTGGATTTTGTGGATTATTTATTTTTTATTCTTTATTTCATTTTATTTCTGCTCTGATCTTTATTGTTTCCTTTCTTCTGGTGGTTCTGGGCTTCTTTTGCTGTTCTTTATGTTTGTTTGAGTTTTAGGGCTATAACATTTTGAATTTGTCCCTTATTTTTTGATGTTTGTGCCGATTGCTATAAATTGACCTCTGAGCACTGCCTTAGCTGTGTCCCATAGGTTTTGATATGATGTGTTTTTTTTCGCATTTAATTCTAGAAATTTTTTTATTCCATCTTTGATTTCCTCTATTACACAATGGTTTTTCAGCAACGTTTTAGTCACTTTCCGTGTATTTGATTTTTCTTCTTTGGTCTTCCTGTTATTAATTTCTACTTTTATGGTGTTGTGATCAGAGAAGATGCTTTGTATTATCTCAGTGTTTTGAATTTTGTTAAGGGTTGCTTTGTGGTGTAAGATGTGGACTATTCTGGAGAACATTCTGTGTGCATTGGAAAAGAGTGTATACTTTGCTGCTGTTGGATGGAGTGTTCTGTATATGTCTGTGAGATCAAAATGGTTGATTTTGGCCCTAAGATCTCATGTATCTTTGCTGAGTTCCCTTCTAGATTTCTGTCCTTTAGCAGAGTGGTGTGTTGAAGTCTTCTAGTATTATTGTGGAACTGTCCATTTCTCTTTTCAGTGCTTTCAGAGTTTATGTATTTTGGAGCCCTGTCATTGGATACATAGATATTTATTACGGTTATGTCCTCATGGTGGATTGTTCCTTTAATCATTGTATAATGTCCCCATTGTGTTTTTTTTTATGTTTAATCTTTTATTAATAAACATTTTCAGTGAAATTAACTGTCTTTTCTGTTTTGTAAAAACTCAGTCTTCTGACTGAGTGAAGCATGTGGATACATTGTATGAAACATTTTGACTATGACAAAAACCAGAAAGGAAAACAAACAAGAGTACAAAATAGTATGCAGAGCTAATCTTTTTTTAAAGAAAATACACAGAAAATGTAATTTTTGAATATTTCATAGTAAATTAGTTCAACTATATGCCTAGTTATACAAAACTTTATCAAGAAGCATACCATATTTTAACATGTCATGTTTTAAGTTACCTAAATGCAAATTAATAAGGTGTTTTAAAAGTATGACAGGTTATTCTGTTATTGCTTAAAACCTTTAACCACGCATACTTAGCACTAGTAAACATACAATAGTATGTAGATTAGAAGCAAGCTGAATAAACAGTGTTCAAAAAGGCATCTGGTTCAATTTGGAAGTCAAGCAGTTCTATCAGAATAATTTAGGAACGTGAGACATAAACTGACACAGGAATCTAGAGGGAGTCTTATCTTGTTTTTTAGGTATGAATTCAGAACTCTCCATTGAATTCTGTTCTTTTATCATCTCTGATTTTGCCACATGGACCATTGGAAGTAAACCAAATTGGGGCCATTGATCTTAATTCATGCTCTTTCTGACGCCTTTGTGAGTCTTAAATTCTTGCTTGCAAAACAGTGTTGAAGAATGTGCATGTTAAAATAAAGCTTGATTTTAAAAAATGCAGATAACTCAGAATAAAAATCTTTCTTTTATAATGTCCAGATTATTATATTACCTAAGTTTTCTTATTTTAACTTTTTTTTTTTATTTTATTGTACTTCAGGTGAAGGCTTACACAACAAATAGTTTCTCATGAAACAGTAGTACACATGTTGTTTTATGACATTGGTTAACAACCCCACAACATATTAACGCTCTTAACTTTTCAGCATTTTTTTTTTTTTTTATGGTGAAAATACACATAGCCAAAGATACACTTTCAAAAATTTCTACAAACACAGTTCAGTGACATCGACTATGCTCTTCCAATTGTGCTGTTATTCTCACTTCAGATGAAGGCTTACAGAACAAAATAGTTTCTCATTTAACAGTTACTACAAATGTTGCCCTATGACAACAGTTAACAATCTCACAACACAT
>NW_004444027.1:6102123-6103379 GCF_000243295.1 Trichechus manatus latirostris
TGTCCCTTTTTTAAAAAAAAAGATTTGACTATGTGTGTGCAGGCGGACTGTGTATTCTTTGTTGTTTGCTTGTCTGTGCGCTCAGTACTTTCCGCCTCCTTCTCCAACTGGCAGGGTCAGTCACTCAGATATGGTACAGCAGGGCAAGTCTAGCTGAAGAGGAGTTACTGGGATGGGTTGTTTGCGGCACTTACTACAGCCACCAGGGCGGGTCGGTAATCACTGCAGGGCAGGTTCCAGTACGCCGTGCCTGTGCTGCTTGGTGGTGTGATGTCAAGCGCACGGTGCAGGTAGGCCGGATGTAGCAGGGAGACTGTTATGTGTCGAGCTAAGATGGATATGGGAGAGAGGAGAGAGGAACAGGAGCCAAAAACATTCAAACAAACAAGAAAGTATGCTAGCGGAGCTTGCCGTTGGAATGGAGAGATGAGCAACTATGATATGGAGAAAGAAACGGGAAGAGGAAGAAAAAAAAAGAATGAATAAATAAAAATCAGAAAGGTTAAAGAACCGCAAAGTTCCCAGGGATCCTACCGATGCAGCTATGAGGTCTGGGGAAGTGGCTCTCAGGTGTTGCAGTACAGCCTGACTAGAAGGCGTAGAGGTATACAACGCCTGGTATTCAGGGATCAGAAAGAGAAGATATAGAGAGATGAGAAACTGAGCAATGAGGAAAGACAGAAAGGGAAAAAGAGGGAAAAGAAAACAAAACAAATTAACAACAACAAAAAAAAACGAAGAAAACAAGAAAGGCCCCCCCAGAAAAACAGATAGAAAAAAAAACTAATGAAAAAAGAAATGCTGTCAGGGATCCCTCTGTAAGTCTGTGGAAGCTGAAGGGGAGTTCCTTGCTCTGCCTGGCCAGAAAGTGCTCCCAACTGAAGAAAAGGAGAAGAAAACAGACAAACAATTGAAAACGAACAAAAGCCCCGGGATCCCACCAGCGCGGTAGCCCAGACCGGGAAGGAGCTCCACACTCGAATGGAGCTCCACAGCCCCTCAGGAAGAAGCAAAGATTGTGCACGGAGCCAGACACTCGAGCGAAAGGAGGGGGAGGCGGCGAGAGGCAAGCAAGAAATCAAAAGAAGAAGAGAAAAAAAAAAAAGCAACACCAGCAGCCTACAAATGGCACTCAGAGAGCCAGCTAGTGGGGGCTGGTGTTTCTGGACATGAGACTGTGTCCGCGGGAAGCAGCGGAGGCCAAGTGTGGGTGAAGAAGGGTAGTGGATGGGAAAGCGTATATGACAAATTCCCGG
>NW_004444027.1:6103902-6108302 GCF_000243295.1 Trichechus manatus latirostris
CGGCTTAGTTTTTCGGATCTTTGCTGTGGAGGGACGGCGTGGTGCTTCTGCCTAGAGCGCCATTTTTAAGCTAATCTCTCCCCATTGTGTTTTAATGTGATTTTGTTTTAATGTCTGTTTTGTCTGAGATTAGTATTACAACTTCTGCTCTTTTGTGGTTGTAGTTTGCTTGATATATTTTTTTCTGTCCATTGATTTTTAATATATTTATCTCTTTGTTTCTAAGGTGTCTCTCTTGTAGACAACATATTGATGGTTCATGTTTCTTTTACCCATTTTGTCACTGTCTCCTTCCGGGTTCATTTAGGCCATTTACGTTCAGTGTGATTATCCATAGGTGTGAGTTGACTGCTGTCATTTAGTAGTGCATTTTTTGTGGTGCTGACATTTTCTTTGTTCTTCTTACTCTCGTATACTGAGTTCTTTTGTTTGTGAAATTTCTTTTTATTTCTTTCGTTATTGTAGGTTTTGTTTACTGAGACTTTATGTTTTTCATCATTATTTTGATGAGTAGGTTTGTTAACCTTTTTTGTGGTTACCTTAGAATTTACCCTTATCTTCCTAAGATTGAACCAATCTTTTATTACTTGATATTGCCTTGACTTTCTCACCAATTGAAAGTTCTATACCTACACCGTACATTCCCCTTTTTATTGTTCTGATGTCGTCATTTACAGATTGATGTCTCTAGTTCCCTGTTTTGAATCTTTTAGTTTTGCTTTATCCTTGAGAGTTCATTACCTAGATCAGTAATACTGACCTGTGTCCTAGATTCAGATTATTGTCTGATGTTGCTGGTTTTCTAACTGAAGGACTCCCTTCAATAATTCTTGTAAGTTTGGTTTGGTTTTTACAAATTCCCTTAATTTGTTTATGTGGAAATATCGTAATTTTGCCATCATATTTGAGAGAGTTTTGCAAAGTATACTATTTTTGATTGGCCTTTTTTTTTTTTTTTCTTTCAAGGTTTTATATATATCCTCCCATTCCCTTCCTGCCTGTATGGTTTCTGCTGAGCAGTCAGAGCTTAGTCTTATTGCTTCCACTTTGTATGTGACTTTTCATTTTTCTCGAGCTGCTGTCATGATTCTTTATTTGTCATTGGTTTGGAGCTGGTGGAAAGGTTGGATTTTTAATGGCTGATTTTTTCAGAAGTATGCCAAACGTTTCTTCTAAGATGCTTCTGGGTAGACTCAATCCTCCAACCTTTTGATTAGCAGCTGGTCACGTTAACTGTTTATACCACCCGGTGACTACTCTTCTGGAAAATGGGGATAATGTTATTACCTACTGTCTTAGTTATCTAGTGCTGCTATAACAGAAATATCACAAGTGGATGGCTTTAAGAAAAGTAAATTTATTTTCTCACAGTCTTATAGGCTAGAAGTCCAAATTCAGGGCATCAGCTCCAGGGAAAGGCTTTCTCTCTCTGTTAGCTCTGGAGGAACATCCTTTTTGTCAATCTTTCCCTGGATTAGGAGTTTCTCCACACAGGAACCTGGGTCGAAAGGACATCCTCTGCTCCTGGTGCTTATTTCTTGGTGGTATGAGGTCTCTTGTAAGATAAAAGGTGGTGAAGGCCTCACTGCAGGGAAACTCCCTTCACATTAGATCAGGGTTGTGACCTTAGTAAGGGTATTGCAATCTCTCCCTAATCCTCTTTAACATAAACTTAAAATCACAAAATGGAAGACAACCACATTGTACTGGGAATCATGGCCTAACCAAGTTGACACATATTTTTGGGGGGACACAATTCAATCCATGACACCTACCTCAAATGGTTCTTAGGTGGAGTAAATGAGTTATGTAAAGTTTCTGGCACATAGTAAATGCCATAAAAGTTTTATTTTATTATCGTTAACTATGACACTTAGCTGTTTTATTTTTAGCCAACAATCATTTCCCATTTATTGCTCTCCAATTTGACTTCTCTGAGCCTAAGCTTCCTAAGACTATATTAGTAACAGTATTTTTTTCAAGCCTTATACCAGTTAATAGCCAACTTTTTAAAAATAAACATATTACCTTTTTATTTTAGAAAATATATTCATATAGTTCAAACTTCAGAAGGGCATGAGAGTATATGGTACGAAATCTCTCTGCTCTCTTTGTCTCCCAACCATAGTCCACTTTCCCAGAAAAGACCAGTGTTACCAGTTTCTTCAGAGATATTTTATGCATTTATAGGCAAATAACAAAAACCAAAACCAAACCCATCACTGTCGAGTTGATTCTGACTCATGGAAAGCCCATATGTTACAGAGTAGAACTGTTCCATAGAGTTTTCTCGGCTGTGGTCTTCACGGAAGCACATCACCAGGGCTTTCTTCTGCGGTGCTGCAGGTTGGGTTAGAACCACCAACCTTTCAGTTAGTAGTGGAGCACAAACCCTAAGGACCTTTATAAGCAAATAGGAATATCCCTAGTCCTTTTTTCCTTTTTGCCAGATAGGTGATATGCTCTATAAATTATCCTACGCCTAGCTTTTTTTTAACTTGGAAATCGTCTCGTATCAGTACATAAAGAGCATTATTACTATTTTTAAAAAGTGCAGAGTATTCCATCTTTTAGATACTACACTTTTTAATAAACTATTGACATTTAGTAACCTGTCTAAACCAATTTTTGTCTTTCTTAGACAGTAGGCACTTACTAAATACTTTTTTAGTAAATTGAACAAAGAAGATCATCTAGAATTTTCCCTTTTCCTTCCATCCCCACTGCAACCAACTTCTTTACTTCACATATTTTTCCCACAGTCCCTTATTTGTCTGTTTACTGCCTCTCCCCTCCAATGTATTCTCTATATTCTAGATCTGCTTAAATGCTTCATCTTGTCTCTCCTCTTCTCAAGAACTCCCTTATTCCGTATAGTCTACCACATCAGTTATGAACGCTTTTGTGTAAGAATCAAGCACTTCAATCAAACATACCTACTAGTCCACTAAATGCAATCATTATATAAGTAAATATTGAGTACTTAAAGTAGCCTGTAATTATAATGCATGGTACGTGTTTTCTAAAGCTATACTTGAGTCAGGGTGTGTGTGAGAGATGCAAGTTATAATCACATAAAAACACAACACAATGTATAATTAGCCCAAATAATGTAAACAGAGTTATAATTCCAGGAAAAAAAAGAAGTTAATATGTAAAAAGAGTCGAGAAGCTTTAATGTACAAGATGTAATTTAAGCTAGAAAAATGGTGCAGGCAGAAGGAATAGCCGGATGAAAGACATGGAGGTGGGAGTATGGGGATAGTGCAATCCAATGCTGAATGGATTAGCTTGCCTGAAACAGAAAATTTTTGTAGAACCATAGAGAAATGCTGACTAAATGAAGAAGATGGATCTGCTTTGCATTTTACAGCAAGATAAATTCCAGATAGAGCAAAGATTTCAGTGAGAGTGAATCTCGATAAAATCGAACTATATTTTAAACACAGTTACACCTGAGGGAGAAAAGCATTTGAACACAGTCAAAAATACAGCAAAAACCAATTAGAGAGAGCTAGGTTCTTAATAAGGAGCCCTGATTAAGCACTCAGCTGCTAACGAAAAGGCTCCATGGATTAAAGACCTGGGTATCTGCTTCCGTAAAGATTACAGCTTAGAAAACGCTATAGGGCAGTTCTACTGTGTCACATACGGTCACTTTGAGTCAAAAGTTGACCTGATGGCACTGAACAACAACAACCACAACAGATTCTTAGTATATAAAAAGCTCATAAAGAAATGAGAAAAACAACAATCCAACTTAAAAAAAAAATAGGCAAAAGATATGAAGAGATGATCCAGAGAAAATTGCACTCTAACTTTTAGGGAGCTATTCACCCTTAAACTCATAAAAATGTAAATGCACAGTAAAACTACAAGAAGCTGTTTTTTCCCTAAGAGATTAGTTTAGGTTAAAATGTGGTAATTAATTTGTTGATATCTACCAAAATTAAAATAAAATGCATATACCCATGCAAAAGGCTCTACTTTAGCATGCTAATAGTAGTTTTATTGTTATTCTTTAAAATGTGTATATTGTTTTGTATGTGTAACATAGTTCTTTGTGTGTGTACAGTCCCTTTATAAATCATCTTGTAGGAATTTGTCCTATACAATTATTTGCTTATGTCTAGAGTGATGAATGTACAAGAATATTTATTACAGCATGTTAATATGATAGCAAAAAGGTGTAATTAACCTGTGTCTGTCAGTAGCAGTCTAGTTAGGTAAATTATGGTACATGCGGAGTTCCGGCAAAATGGCGCTCTAGGCAGAAGCACAGCGCCGTCCTTCCACAGCAAAGATCTGAAAAACTAAGCCGATCAGAGAATACAACAATCCTGAAACCCTAAAACATCAAATGAAGAGATAAAGAACTCAGCCAAGCACCAAATGGAGTG
>NW_004444027.1:6109631-6110990 GCF_000243295.1 Trichechus manatus latirostris
ATCTCTCCACTCCAACGGCAAGCTCCCCTAGCATTGTTTTTTGTTTGTCTGTATGTTTTTGGCTCCTGTTCCTCTCTCCTCTCTCCCATATCCATCTTAGCTCCAAACATAACAATCTCGCTGCTGCATCCTGCCTATCTTGACATCACACACCAAGCAGCACAGGCACGGCCTACTAGAACCTGCCCTGCACTGATTACCAACCTGCTCTGGTGGCTGTAGTAAGTGCCACAAACAACCTGTCCCAGAAACTCCTCTTCAGCTAGACCTGCCCTGCCATAACATATCTGAGTGTCTGACCCTGCCAGTTGAAGAAGGAGGCGAAATGTATTGTGCCCACAGACGAGCAAACAACAAAGAACACACAGTCCGCCTGCTCAGACATAGTCAAATTTTTTTTAAAAAAAGGGACGAAACAAACAAATCTACAATCAATAAATGAGAAAAATAACTACTGAATGCCCCGAAGACAGCAGACAATGTCAAAACATTTACAAAAACTGGACAGGATGGTTCAAGTAGGCATCCAAAATAAAACACCAGATGACTCTCCAGTGGAAGAAAATGCACTAGAACTACCTGAGAGGGAATTCAGATCTCTAATACTCAGAATTCACAAAGAACTGAGGCAAAAAGCTGACAAACATGAGGAAAAAATAGAGAAGTTCATGGAAAATACGGACAAAATATTGGAAGAATTCAGGAAAATAATGCAGGAACAAAATGCCAAAATAAATTCACAATTAGAAATTATGTAAAGACAACAATTAGAAATCCAAAAGATAAACAACAAGATTTCAGAAATGGATGATGTCGTAGAAGGGCTGAGCAGCAGATTTTAAATGGTGTAAGACAGGATCAGTGGAATTGAAGATAAACACTTGAATACAACTCTGTTTCAGGAAAACTCAGAAAAAACAACAAAGGAAAATGAAGAGGCCCTGAGAGTTATGTGGGACACAATCAAAAGCAAAAATCTGCAAGTGATTGGAATTCCAGGACAGGGGGAGAAAACAGAAAACACAGAGAGGATCACTGAGGTACTGCTGACAGAAAACTTCCCCAGTATCATGAAAGATGAAAAGCTGGCCATCCGAGAAGCTCAACAAACCCCATGTAGAAGAGACCCCAAAAGAAAATCACCAAGGCATATAATATTCACACTCACCAAAACTAAAGACAAACAAAGAATCCTGAGAGCAGCTCGTGAAAAACAAGAAGTCACATACAGAGGAGAAACAATAAGATGAAGCTCAGATTATTCGGCAGAAACCATGCAGGCAAGAAGGCAATGGGATGACATATATAAAATCTTCAAAGAAAAAGATTGTCAGCCAAGAATAATATATCCTGCAAAAC
>NW_004444027.1:6111090-6116993 GCF_000243295.1 Trichechus manatus latirostris
ACCACCACTGACTGCTCTGACCAGGATCACAACAGAGGGTTCTGGACAGAGCTGGAGAAGGATGTAGAGCATAATTCTAACTCACAAAAAAAAGACCAGTTTTCCTGGCCTAAAGGAGACTGGAGAAACCCCGAGAGTATGGTCCCCAGACACCCTTTTAGCTCAGTGGTGAAGTTACCTCCGAGGTTTATTGTTCAGCCTGGGAGTGGACAGCCCCGTACAACAGAATGAGACTAACGAGGACAGGAGTCCACTGACAAGGGTCAGAAAGCAGAAGGGGACAATGAAGCTGGTGATCGGTAACCCAAGGTTGAGTAAGGATACTGTTGATGTGTTGTGAGATTGTTAACCATTGTCATAGGGCGACATTTGTAGTAAATGTTAAATGAGAAACTGTTTTGTTCTGTAAGCCTTCATCTTAAGTGAGAATAACAGCACAATTCGAAGAGCGTCGTCAATGTGACTGAACTGTGCATATAGAAATTTTTGAAACTGTGTATCTTTGGCTATGTGTATTTTCACCAAAAAATAAAAATAAAAAATTTGAGAAGTTAGAGTGTGGATATGTTGTGGGGTTGTTAACCCATGTCATAAAACAACTTGTGTACCTCAGTTTCATGAGAAACTATTTGTTCTGGAAGTCTTCACCTGAAGTAGAATAAAAAAATTAAAAAAAAAATTATGGTACATGCATGTCATGGAGTACTGTTCATCCACTGAAAGAATGATACAGCCCTGTTATGTCTTAGAGTGGAATGAGAAAGGGAATGTGTTGTAAAATGAGGAAGGGTGATGACTTATTTTTGTACCTCTTGAATTTTGTACTCCATGTGTAAGGTCTCTATCCGCTATTTGTTTACGTGGTCAGAACAAATAAAACATGGTCGCACTGGCAGATAGATATATCAGTTGTACAGAACTGAGTTCAGAAATACAAGATTGTGTATATGGAAATTTAGCTTAATTAAAGGAAACATTTTAAATTCATAAGATGGTATTTTACCACAGGTTGTCTATATGAAAATAAAAACAGATCCCAACATCACACCAGAAACAAAAATCAGTTCGAAATGGATAAAAGCTAAACAGAGATCTTTTTAATGTGAAACAAAAGTCTACACTACTGTTAGAAGGAAATATTGAATATTTTTATTATTTTGAAATAAGATTTTCGTAAGCAATACATAAAAGCGAAAAGATAGTTGAATGGATTTGACGGTATAAAACTTTTAAGCATATGTTCAATAAAAGGGGACACTGTAAATAAGATTCCCACTGAAGGATACTTACACCATATAGAGTAAAGGATTGGTATCTATGATATGTCAAAAGAGGTCTTACAGATTATTATGAAAACAATAACAAATATCCCAGTAGAAAAATTTGCAAAGGATATTGCTATGTAATTTACATAAAAAGAAATATAAATGTCCAGAAATCATACAAAAAGATTTCTAACCTCATGGAAAATTAAACAAGAAAAATTAGCTGCAAGTTCAGTTTTTAGATTGGCAGACTTTAGAAGGTTGAGGGATACTGCTGGTTAAAAATAGAATAAAATTTTTCTCTACTTCTGTCCCTAAAAACCCAAAAAATAAAAGTAGAAAAACACCCTCTGTCTTCAGTGAAGCAGTAGCTAGAACCGTAAAGGCTAGACTAAACCAAATATGAATTCTAGACTATAACAGAGGAAAATGATGGGTTGCTGACGCAGGCCTTCTCCAACTTGGAGGAAGAAATCAGTTTCCCTAAAATTAGTATCTTAGATAAGAAAGTGTGATCCATGATCTTTTGGCTTAGGCTAACCATTCTAGGGAGAGGGGGCAATAAGAATAATGGCAATGTTCCTGTATAGATATAGTTCAGCATAAAAAGAAACCATGTGGACATGTCATTTCTATTGTTTACTCACTGGTTTTCTAGCCAAGAATGACTGCCAGAAACAAAGAAGGGAATTGGACACAGTTGCCAACTTGCAACACAGAGAAAGAATATCTGACCTATGAGGCTTTGCTGTGAGCCAGGCTATCATCCTGAGTGTTGAAAAGTTAGTGATGATTTCTACCTTCCCCTGCTGAAGGAAATAAGACCTTACAGAAACTTGTTCAAGACAAGACCATTCTCAAGACCATGCCCAAATCCATCTCACTGTTGTTCTGTGTATTCTGCACTTGGCTAGCTCCTTTCAAAGGTCAATGATAATTAGAAATAAAAGCTAGCATCAAGTCTGTGTTAGAAACTAAAATAAATAAAGAAGGAGGAAGAAGTTGGGAGTTTTAAAAAAGCTTATAGCACATGAAAAATACAATTCACAAAAGAATTACTTGAATAAAAGTGGAAAACTTTAAGTAATTCCTAATGGTGTCAGAGAAATCTATTTAAAAAAAAAAGTTGAAGAAGAATATAAAAGGGTTAAAAAAGAGATTATAGGAAAACAGAAGGATACGAAATGTAAATTGACAAAAATAGAGGGGAGAAAGTAGAAAATTATAGAAAAAGAAGTCACAATAGAAACAACCAAAAGTTGAATATTTTCCACTAAAAACAATCAGGGATATTTTGAGCTACCTAGAGGAAATCACATAATAATGAAATTCTAAAATATTTAGAAAAGTTGATAGATGTGGAAAACACATGGAGCTGATTCAACAGAAAAAAATGAGAAGAAAGAAACTTGACTATGCAGATTAAAATCTCATTGTTTCTTGGAAAGTAATTAATAATAGGATATACCTGGAGAATTTACTAAACTTCAAGGATAGTTACGTGAATGCCCAGATAAAAAAAAGGCAGGAGAGCAGATTGACCTTAGATTTCCCCAAGGTGAATGCTAAATGTCAGAAAGTAGTATTAAAAAAAACAAAAAACCCATTGCCATGGAGTGGATTCTGACTTGTAGCGACCCTATAAGACAGAGTAGAACTGCCCCATAGGGTTTCCAAGGAGCACCTGGTGGATTCGAACTGCCGACGTTTTTGATTAGCAGCCGTAGCTCTTAACCACTAGGCCACCAGGGTTTCAAGAAGATAGTATAGTAAAGTCCAAAACAGTTTTTTTTTTTTTAATTGAGATATAATTCCCATACCATAACTAGTGGTCAGTTTTTATGTGTCATCTTAACTAGACTCTCTTGTTGTTGTGTGCTGTTGAGTTTATTCTGACTCTTAATGACTCTATAAAACAGAGTAGAAATGGCCCAATAGGATTTCCTTGGCCGTAATCTTTACGGGAGCAATTTGGCAGGTCTTTTCCTCCTACCTTTTAGTTAGGAGCAACTGCTTAACCATTGCATCACCAAGGGCTTCTTGGCTAGACTATAATAATAATCTGGGTAGGCTGGATTCAATCAGTTGAAAGGTCTTAGGAGCAGAACTGAGACTTCCAAGAAGAAGAAATTCTGCCTATGGACTGCAGCCTCAGTTTATGCGCTGGAGTTCCAGATAGTTTTACTTTGTCCTCTCCAATTTGAATGCCTGTTACTTATTTTTCTTGCCTACTTGCTCTGGCAAGAACTTCTACTGCAGTGTTGAATAGCAGTGATGAAAGTGGACATTCTTACCTTATTCTGATCTTAGGGGAAAAGTTTTCAGTCTTTTACCATTGAGTATGATGTTAGCGATCATGTGATTTTTGTCTTTTATTGTGTTACTATGGTATATTATATTGACTGATTTTCATGTATTCAATCATCCTTGCATTTCTAATATGAATCTTACTTGGTCATAATATGTAATTTTTTTCTTATTGTGCTTTTAGTGAAAGTTTACAGTTCAATTACGTTTCTCATACAAAAATTTATACACACGTAGCTGTGTAACCCTAGCTGCTCTCCCTATAATGTGACAGCACACTCCTCCTTTCCACCATGGATTTCCGTGTCCATTCAGCCAGCTCCTGCGCCTTTTGTCTTTGCATGTCGTCTTTGGACAGAAGCTGCCAATTTAGTCTCATGTATCTACTTGAGGTAAGAAGTACTCTCTTCATGACTATCATTTTATGTCCCATAGTCCAGTCTGATCTTTGAATAGGTAGCTTCGGGAACGGTTTCAGTTCTGGGCTAACAGAGAGTCCGGGGCCATGTCTTCCGGGTCCCTCCACTCTCAGTCAGACCATTAAGTCTGATCTTTTACTAGAATTTGAGTTCTGCACCCTGCTTTTCTCCTGCTGTCAGGACCTCTCTGTTGTGTTCCCTGTCAGGGCGGTCATTGGTGGTAGCCAGGAGTCATCTAGTTCTTCTGATCTCAGGCTGATGGAGTCTGTGGTTTATGTGGCCCTTTCTGTCTCTTGGGCTAATATTTTCCTTCTGTCTTTGGTGTTCTTCATTCTCCTTTGCTGTAGGTGTGCTGGGACCAATTGATGCATCTTAGATGGCTGCTCGCTGACTTTTGAGATCCCAGACACCACTTACCAAAGCAGGATGCAGAACATTTTCTTAATAAACTTTGTTATGCCAAATGACCTAGATGTCCCCTAAAACCATGGTCCCCAGACCCCCGCCCCTGCCACTCTGTGCCTCGAAGTGTTTGGCTGTATTGAGGAAACTTCTTAGCTTTTGGTTTAGACCAGTTGTGCTGACTTCCCTTGTTTTCTGTGTTGTCCTTCCCTTCACCTAAGATAATTCTTATCTACTATCTAGTTAGTGAATACCCATCTCCCTCCCTCCCCATCCTCGTAATCATCAGAATGTTTTGTTCTGTGATTATAATACTGGTCTCATACAGTATCTGTCCTTTTGCGACTAACTAATTTCACTCAGGATAATACCTTCCAGATTCATCTATGTTATGAAATATTTGAATACACCATAATTTGTTTATCCATTCATTCGTCCGTTGATGGGCACCTAGGTTGTTTCCATCTTTTTGCTGTCTTAAACAGTGCTGCAATGAACACGGGTGTGCGTATATCTATTCGTGTGACGGCTTTTATTTCTCTAGGATATATTCTAAGGAGTAGGATTGCTGGATCCTATGGTACTTGTATTTCTAGCTTTTTAAGGAAGTGCAAAATCGATTTCCAAAGTTGTACCTGTTACATTCCCACCAATAGTGTAACATTTCTTATTTTGTGTTTTTTGGATGAATGCTAGCCTTGTTGGAGTGAGATGGTATCTCATTGTAGTTTTGATTTGCATTTCTCTAATGGCTAATGATCATGAGCGTTTCCTTACGTGTCTGTTAGCCACCTGAGTGTCTTCTTTGTTGAGGTGCCTGTTCATATACTTTGCCCATTTTTTAATTGGGTTGTTTGTCCTTTTGTAGTTGAGATTTTGCAGTATCTTGTAGACTTTAGAGATTAGACGCTGATCGGATTTGCTGTTGACAAAATTTTTTCCCAGTCTGTAGGTTGTCTTTTTATTCTTTTGGTGAAGTCTTTTGATGAGCTAAGTGTTTGATTTTTAGGAGCTCCCAGTTATCTAGTTTCTCTTTTGGTGCTTGTGCATTGTTTCTTATGGTTCGTATTCTGTTTGTGCTATGTATTAGGGCTTCTAGAGTTGTGTCTATTTTTTCTTCTGTGATCTTTATTGTTTTCGATTTTATATTTAGGTCTTTGGTCCATTTTGAGTTAGTTTTTGTGCATAGTGTGAGGTATGGGTCTTGTTTCAGTTCCTTGCAGTTGGATATCTAGTTATGCCAGCACCATTTGTTAAAGAGACTGTCTTTTCCCCAATTAATGAACTTTGGGCCTTTGTCAAATATCATCTGCTCATAGGTGGATGAATTTGTGTCTGGATTCTCAATTCTGTTCCATTGGTCTATGTATCTGTCATTGTACCAGTACCAGGCTGTTTTGGCTACCATGGTGGTATAATAGGTTCTAAAATCAGGTAGTGTGAGGCCTCCCACTTTGTTCTTCTTCTTGAGTAATGCTTTACTTATCCGGTGCCTCTTCCCTTTCCATAT
>NW_004444027.1:6117093-6174408 GCF_000243295.1 Trichechus manatus latirostris
GTTCTTCTTCTTGAGTAATGCTTTACTTATCCGGTGCCTCTTCCCTTTCCATATGAAGTTGGTGATTTGTTTCTCCATCTCATTAAAAAATGCCGTTGGAATTTGGATTGGGATTGCATTGTATCTGTAGATAGCTTTGGGTAGAATAGACATTTTCACAATGTAGAGTCTTCCTATTCATGAGCAAGGTATGTTTTTCCACTTGTGTAGGTCTGTTAGTTTCTTGCAGTACTGTCTTGTAGTTTTCTTTGTATAGGTCTTTTATGTCTCTGGTTAAATTTATTCCTAAGTATTTTATCTTCCTGGGGGCTATTATAAATGGTATTGATTTGGTGATTTCCTCTTCGAAGTTCTCTTTGTTGGTATAGAGGAATCCAGCTGATTTTTGTAGGTTTATATTATATTCTGATACTTTACTAAAATCTTCTGTTAGTTCCAGTAGTATTCTCGTGGATTCTTTGAGGTTTTCTGTGTATATGATCATATCATCTGCAAATAGATCTACTTCTTCCTTACCAGTTTGGATGCCCTTTGTTTCTTTTTCTGGCCTAATTTCTCTGGCGAGGACCTCCAGCACTGTTTGTTGTCTCTCTGTGGATTCTTGCAGACTGTTTAATTTGTCATTATGCTCTTGTATAACCTACTTAGGGTTCTCTATTGCTTTGTCTGTGTGTTCGTTGGATCATTCTTCATTTTACTGATCTCCTTCCTGATCTCTTGAAGAGTTCTGTATATTAATCTTTTGAATTCTACCTCTGATATTTCAAAGAAGTTCTCTTCCTCCGGAAGGTTTAATTAGTCTTTCTTTTGGTGGCTTGCTGAAGCCATCATTGTCTGCCTCTTTATGTGATTTGATATTGCCTGTTGTCTGTGAGCCATCAATAAGTTATATTTATTTATTTTATGTTTCCTTGTTTTGTCCTGTCTTCTTTTTTGTTTTGTTTGTATATACCCAAATAGGCTGATCTTGTGAACCAGTTTGATTTTTGCCATCTTGTAAGCTCTCTGTCCTACCTATAGGTGGCTATAGGTGTTGCTGGGTACTTAAGCCCCAGAGTCTGTTTACTTTTCTTGTTTGGATTCAGCTCAGGTGTCCAGGTCGTTGGTCACCGACTTTGTGGTGCAGGCTCTCACCTGCCGTCCTGGATGGGCAGGAGTGATTGAAGTAGGCACAGGTATCTGTCTGCAGTAGGGTGTCATGCGCTGTGCAAGGCAGGAGGCTGACAGCTGCCCCTGAGTTTCTGGGTGAATGGTGTGTCCCTGTTCCCTATAGCATGTAGGTAGGTGGGTGTTGCAGCTGGACTGTGGGCACCCAGTGCTGCTGGCTGTAAGGACTGGGAGTCAGCACTTAGTCTTGGACCTCTGTCGTGAGTGGGTCAGTGGAGTGGGTGGAGCCACCAGTCCTCAGGCCCCTGATGTGGGTAGGTGAAGACCCTGTTTAGTGGGCAGGGCAGTGCCAAATGTCACAAATCTGCCACTCCCCCTTATACATGATACAAATGAACATAGTCTTTAGGTATGTATCCTGTTGTACTGTGCTGATGAGGGCCTATACTGTTGAAATGAGCCCACACAGATCTATACAGGGATGAAAGGCATTCAGTGTCTGTGGACCCCTTATGCCTGTGCCTAGGCAAAGGGGTTGTGCCTTCCCTGAGTTCCTGGCTTAGGGGAGCTAGCTGATTAATTTTTCCTCATTGTTAATTTGTTCCCTCTCCTAAGCTTGGAGAATGGCTCAGGGCACTCAGTGGTCCTACTTCTGGCCCAGGGGGTGCAGCTGTCACTGAAGCTGGACTTGGACCCAGAGCAGAGCAGGGAGGAGGTGGGTAAATGGGAGAGAGGTCCTTCCTATAAGAGGGTTTTTGTTTTTGATCCCTGTGGTAGGTTAGACACATGTACTTACCTTTCACCAATCGAGCGCCACTTCTTGCTGGTTCTGGAGGTTTGAGAAGACTCTCTGCCACTTGATCTCTCCCGTTGTGGAAAACGGGGCCCGAGCAACACTGCTTGCCTCACCATGCATTCCAGCCATTCCAGCCTGCAGGGTGTGGGTGCTGGCCAGGTCAGGTCTGACAACTCCTCACTGCTTCTGAACCATCTCTTCCTCTCCCTGCCATTCAGTGTGATTCTTCAACTTTGTCTTTGATGTTCAGGGCTCCTAGGTTGTCATATGTAATCGATTCACTGTTTTTTTAGGTCTTTGTTGTAAGAGGGACCACAGAAAGCATCTGACTACTCCACCATCTTGGCTTCACCTAAGACAAGTCAGTTTTGTTGATCTAATCCTATTATTTGCCCCCTTCTGCTTGCTTTGGATTTAATTTGCTCTTTTGCTAATTTCTTTAGGTTGTTGATATGAGATCTTTTTTCTTTTTAGTAGAGCCATTTATAGATACAGATTTTCCTCTAAGCACTGCCTTAGGTTCGTCTCGTGTCTTGGTATATTGTGTTTTTGTTTTTGGTTATCTCAAAGTATTTTTAAATTTCCCTTGTGATTCCTTCATTGACACATTGTTTATTTATGAGAGTGTTGTTTAATTTCTACATATTTGTGACTTTCCCAATTTTTTCCTGCCATTTCTAATTTTATTCTATTGGGGTCAGAGAACATACTTTGTAGGGTTTCAGTACCTTTAAAATTTTAAAGACATGTTTTATGGCCTTTCATATGGGTCTATTTTGGATAATGTCCCGTGTGCATTTGTGAACAATGTGTATTCTGCTGTTGTTGGGTGTTATGTTTTCTAGATATCCATTAAGACTGGTTGGTTTATAATGTTGCTCAAGTCTTTTATTTCCTTGTTAATATTTTTTTTAGTTGTTCTAAGTGTTATTGAAAGTGGGGTTTTGACATTTCCAGCTATTATTGTTTAATTATCTATTTCTTTCTTTAGTGCTGTCAGTTTTTGCTTCATGTATTTTAGGGCTCTGTTATTAGGTGTGTATGTATTTTCAGTTGTTATATATTCTTCATGGATTAACCCTTTTGTTATTATACAGTGTCTTTTTGTCTTAAAAGTCTATTTAGTCTAACATTAGTATAGCTACTCCAGCTCTCTTTTGGTTACTATTTGCATGATTCATCTTTTTCCATTCTTTTACTTTCAACCTATTTGTGTCTTTGAATCTAAAATGTTTCTCATATAGCCAGCATATAGTTGGATAATAGTTTATTGTTATTGTTGTTCTTTTATCCATTCTGCCAATCTGTGTCTTTTGATTGGCCTGTTTAATCCATTTAAATTTAATTTAATGTAATTAGTAATAAGATAGGGTTTACATCTGCCATTTTGCTACTTTTTGTATGTCTGTGTCCTTTTTATTTATCTGTTCCTGTATTACATTCTTTTTTGTGTTAAATAGATGGTTTCTAGTGTGCCATTTTAATTACCTTGTCGTCTCTTTTACTATATATATATATTTTTTTTTTTTTTAGTTTTTTTCTAAGCGGTTGCCCTGGAAATTCCCATTAACATCTTAAATTATTAACACTCTATTTTGGATTAATATAAACTTGATATCAGTACTATAGAAAAACTTTGCTTCTGTGTACCTTCATTCCGTACTCCCTTCATTTTGACATTCTTATCATACAAATTACATGTTTGTCCATTGTGTGCTCATCAACTTACATTTATAAATATTGCATTGTGGTCTTTTAAATTAAAATAGGGGAAAGGAAGAATCACAAACAAAAAAATACATATATACTGTCTTTTATATTTTCTTAAGTAATTATCTTTAATGGTGCTCTTTGTTTCTTCATGTGTGTTTGAGTAACTATTTAGTGCCCTTTTATTTCAGCCTGAAGAACTCCCTGCAGTATTTCTTATAGGACAGGTCTGCTAGCAACAGATTCTCTCAGGTTTTGTTTATCTGGAAATGTCTTAGTGTCTCCTTCATTTTTTAAAGATAGCTTTGCTGGGTATAGAATTCCTAGTTGATAGTCTTTTTCTTTCAACACTTTGAATATATCATGTTATTGCCTTCTGGCCTCTGTGATTTCTGGTGAGAAATTAATTGTTAATCTTATTAAGGATTCCTTGTACATTATAAGTTGCTTCTCTCTTGCTGCTTTTGAATTTTAGTAGTTTGATTTTGATGTGCTTAGATGTGGATCTCTTTGAGTTTACCCTACTTAGAGTTTATTGAGGTTCTTGTATGTGTAGATTAATTCTTTTTTATTCAATTTGAAAAGTTTTCAGCTACACTTGGCCATGTTCCTTGGGTCTTTGATGCTGTATTCAATTTTCATTTTTTGTTTCAGAATAGATAATCTCCATTGACCTATTTTTAAGGTTGCTGATTGATTTTTCTACCAGCTAAAATCTTCTGGTGAGCCTCTATAGTGTATTTTCCATTTCAGTTATTGTACTTTTCAACTCCAAACTTTGTTTGGTTTCTTTTTATAATTTCTATCTTTTTTTTTTTTTTTTTCCTTCTTCTGCTTGGTAAGCATTATTTTCATACTTTCCTTTAGTTCTTTAGGCATGTTTTTCTCTAATTCATTGAATATATTTAAAGTAACTAATTTAAATCTTTGTCTAGTAAGTCCACCTGTACAGAAGGCAGTCTGAGCCCAGCCAGCCACCTTTCTCTGTGTCCCTAAAATGACCCTTGTACTTAGGAACAGATGTATCAACCTGATTTCTTGGACAGGATGAGAATGTAGGCTGACTCCTCTTCCCAGGTGTCATGACTCAAAACACATCCCATAGTAGCTGGTGGGCTATCAGCCCCTCTTGTCCTAAGCACATGTCAACATTCTCAGAAATTGCTTAACTAAGTGTGTGTGTGTGTGTGTCTGTGTCTGTGTGTCTGTGTCTGTGTGTCTGTGTGTCTGTGTTATATGTCACCTGGCCAGCATAGTTTCTATATCTTTTCCTGGCAGGGAGGGAACAGGGTCTCTCTACTGTGGCATAAGAAGGATGTGTACATCCTATCAGCCGTGTGTTGACTGTAGGGAGTGATGTGCTAGCCATGGGAGACTGGCACCAATAGTTGAAACTAACCTTGCACTGTCTCTTCTCTATGTGAGTAAAGTGGTGTTTTGTTGACTGCCTATGTGTAAGCTGTGCTTTTGCTGGCAACCCCAGACCTTGTACCTTGGCTTGACAGTTTGACACGTTTGGCACAGCAAATAGGGTCAATGGTTTGACACCAAAATCTGCACTTCTTCAAGGACAATTTCTGTTAACTGCTTCTTTTCCTATTTATGGGCCATACTTTCTTGCTTCTCTGAGTATCTCATGAGTTTTTTGATAACTGAAAAATTTAAATAATACAGCATGACAGCTCTGGAAATCAGATTCCTCTCCACCCTTGGATTTGTCATTGTTGCTGTTTGTTGTTCTTGTTGCTGCCCTTTGTTTAGTGACTTTCCTTAACTTTTTTCCAGTATTGAACTGAATACTTTTCAGTAGTGTTTGCCATGTTTAGCCACTGAAGTTCCTACCCAGGTATCTTAGTGGTCAGCTAATTATTGTACAAAAATTTCCTTAAATGCCTGGAACCAGTGAGTCTTCCAGCTTTTGCTTAGATGCTCTATATATGTATTGGGGCATGCCTTCAATATTCAGGCAGGCAGTTTACACCTCTACCCTTTCCTTCACTTTTTACTTGTGAAGGATCCCAAGGTCAGCCAGAGGTGAAAGCCTCAGGCTTCCAGGGGTTTTTCTTGAACATGCATGTAGTTCTGGACATGTGCATAGCCCTAGGCGTGCTTACAGCCCTATGCATATACATGACCCTCTAGGGTCCCAGGAATATGCCAAAGCTTTTCAAATCCACTTGTGTACATCTTATTTGTGGCTTTTCCTTTTATATTTTTTGGTTAGCTTCTTGTTTACCCCAGCTGTTATAGTTGCCAAGGCAGCTCCAATGTTAACTGATTACCAGTAATTGTTTTCAACAAAACACTTCGCCCCCTTTTTCCTCTACCCAGGAAAAGGCTATTCACACAGAATGAGATCTGAGTCACATCAAAGAAATACTGCTTTGCAAATGGGGGTTCCAGAGAATTGCCAGATAGGTTAAATAATAACAATTCTCTTAGAATAGTATTTTTGAAAACTCCAAACCCATTCTGCCCTTTCCAGTGGTTACTAGGCGACTGATCTTCACCTAATGAGCCCTGATGGTGCAGTGGTTAAAGCACTCAGCTGCTAACCAAAAGATTAGCAGTTTGAACCCACTGACTGCTCCACAGGAGAAAGATGCAACAGTCTGCTTTCATAAAGATTTACAGCCTTGGAAGCCGTATGAGACAGTTCTACTCTGTCCTATAGGGTCACTATGAGTCAGAATCGACTCGACAGAAGTGGGTTTTGTGTGTGTGTGTGTGTGTGTGTGTGTGTGTGTGTGGTCTTCACCTTGATTGCAGTGATGTTGGTTTTCAAGTCGGCGGTGGAACTCGAAAGACAAGCATGACACTAATCAAAAAAAAAAAAACAAAAACAAACCAAACCCATTGCTGTCAAGTTGATTCCAACTCATAGCGACCCTGTAGGATGTAGAACTTAAATAACGACTGTAGAGGGAAAAGAGAGACCTTTTAGGGGGCATCGAAATAGCCTGTATCTTTATTTCAGTGATAGTTACATGGTTATATGCATTTGTCAAAACTCACTGAACTGTACACTTAGGAGCAGTATGTTTTGCTCTATGTAAAATATACCTCAATTAAAAACAAAGACAAAAAATTTAGGAATGGAAAACTGGGTAACTTTGTGGTGATCCTTGAATCTGTTTAAATATAGAACTGTGCATAAACTATGGGGATTTATGAATTCTGAACACATTATAAATGTTTACTATATAAAAATATCTTACAAATTATCAAGAGTTGGACATAAAGACTAGGATGGGAGATGGGGAGAGTATAATATAAGCATGTATATTAGTAATCCTATTGCTGATAAAAAGTTATGTCAGAATTTAGCAATTTGAAATATAATCCTTTATCTCACTCAGTTGCTAAGGGTAAGGAATCCAGGAATATTTTAGCTAAGTTGTTGTGGTCCAGGATCCCTCATGAGGTTGTCATCATCTGAAGGCTTGACTGAGGCTAAAGGATCCTCCTCCAAGATGACTCACTTGCATGGCTGTTAACAGAAGGCCTCAGTTTTGTGCCATCTGGACTTCTCCATAGGACTGCTGGCATGTATGTTCCCCTAGAGCCAGCGATCTGAGAGAGAGCAAGGCAGAAGCCATGCTTTTCATGACCAAGCCTCAGAAGTCACACAGCATCATTTCTACCATATTCTATTGGTTGCAGGGACCAACCCTGCTTCATTGTAGGA
Source organism: Trichechus manatus latirostris (assembly GCF_000243295.1). Lineage (NCBI taxonomy): Eukaryota > Metazoa > Chordata > Mammalia > Sirenia > Trichechidae > Trichechus > Trichechus manatus. The sequence continues at coordinate 6,124,395 of NW_004444027.1, forward strand.
GATTATATAAAGGTGGGAATACTAGCAGGATGGGGGGTTTATTGAGGGTCATCTTGAAGGCTGGCTACTTCCGTATGCTAATTTTCTCAGCGTTCTTAGCCGGGAGCCATTAGATACTGTCTATAAGTTTAAAAATAATGCTTCTAAGTTCCTAATGTTTTTGTATAATTATTATTTTTTTACTTTAGAGGGCTCTTTTAGGAACCTCATTTCCCCCTGTAAAGGCATTTATTTAAGTTTCAGTTGATCTTTCTTATTCATCCTAGTTTAATTTTTTTGTTGTTGTTCTTACCCTGTAAGTGGAATATTGTGTGCCTCAAACTATATTTGGATTTAATTCTAAAGATGGCTTTTTTTTTTTTTTTAATTCCCCATTGTGCCCTCTCCGAGCCTGTGGTAAAACACTAATCTTCTTCTGTCTTAATGAATTTGTCAATTCTAGAAGTTTCATAAAAATTAAATCATACATCTGGAGGGCATTATGCTGAGTGAATTTAGTCAGTCACAGAAGGACAAATATTGTATAACACCACTATCATAAGAACTCAAGAAGAAGTTTAAACACAGATGAAAACATTCTTTGATGGTTACGACGGTGGGGAGGGAGGGTGAGGGTTATTCACTAACTAGATAGTAGACAAGAATTATCTTCGGTGAAGGGAAGGACAGCACACACTACAGGGGAACTCAGAACAACTGGACTAAAAGCTAAGCTAAGAAGTTTCCTGAATACAATCAAACACTTTGAGGGACAGAGTAGCAGGGGTAGGGGTCTGGGGACCATGCTTTCGGGGACGTTTAGGTCAATTGGCATAACAAAGTTTATTAAGAAAATGTTCTACATCCTACTTTGGTGAGTGGTGTCTGGGGTCTTAACAGCTAGCAAGCGGCCATCTAAGATGCATCAGTTGGTCCCAACCACCTGGAGTAAAGGATAATGAAGAACACCGAAGACACAGGGAAACTATTAGCCCAAGAGACAGAAAAGGCCACATAGACCAGAGACTTCATCAGCCAGAAGACCAGAAGAACTGGATGGTGCCTGGCTACCACCAATGACCGCACTGATAGGGAACTCAACAGAGAGTCCCTGATCGAGTGAGGGAAGGGTGGGGTGCAGAACTCAAATTCTAGTAAGAAGACCAGACTTAGTGGTCTGACTGAGACTGGAGGAACCCCAGAAAGCATGGCCTCTGGACTCTCTGTCAACCCAGAACTAAAACAATTCCCGAGGCCAACCCTTCAGACAAAGATTGGACTGGACTGTGGGACATAAAATACTTGTGAAGAGTGTGCTTCTTATATCAAGTAGATACGTGAGACTAAATGGGCAGCTTCTGTACAAAGGTGAGATGAGAAGGCAGAGAGGGTTAGGAGCTGGTTGAATGGACACGGGAAATCGGGTGGAAAGGAGGAGAGTGCTGTCATAGTATAGGGAGAACAGTCAGGGTCACATAACAATGTATGTATAAATTTTTGTATGAGAGACTAACTTGAATTGTAAACTTTCACTTAAACTACAACAATGAATAAATAAAGAATAAATGCAGTGTTCCTAGGCAAAAAAAAAAAATCATAAATTTTTTCTTTTTTTGTAGTCAAACTAAATTTATTGTTGTACTATAGTTTTATATATTTATTAATTTTGTAATTATTATAGTTTTAAAAATTCTGTTTATAGTATGATCCCGTTAATCATTTCTGCCTATTCTATGTTTGTTTATTTTTGAGGTAATCTTGAAATGCATGTTGTTATTTCTAAGTGCTAAGAATTTGGGTGTGTGTGGCTTTTTTTATTTTTGTTTTATTGTACTTTAAATGAAGCTTTACAGAACAAACTAGCTTCTCATTAAACAATTAGTACACATATTGTTTTGGGATATTGGTTACCTACCCCACAACATGTCAACCCTCTCTCCTTCTTAACTTTGGACTCCCTATAACTAGCTTTCCTGTCCCCTCCTGCCTTCTGTCCTTGGCCCTGGGCTAGTGTGCACCTTCAGTCTCGTTTTGTTTTATGAGCCTGTCTTATCTGTGGCTGAAGGGTGAACCTCAGGAGTGAGTTCATTAGTGAGCTAAGAGAGTGTGTGAGGCCATACTGTTGGGATTTCTCCAGTCTCTGTCAGGCCAGTAAGTCTGATCTTTTTTTGTGAGTTAGAATTTTGTTCTACTTTTTTCTCCTGTTTTGTCCAGGACCCTTGATTGTGATCCCTCTCAGAGCAGTCGGTGGTGGTAGCTGGCACCATCTAGTTGTGCAGAACTCAGTCTAGTGGAGGCTGTGGTAGTTGTGATCCGTTCGTCCTTTGGACTAATCTTCCCTTGTGTGTTTGGTTTTCTTCATTCTCCCTTGCTACAGATGGAGTGAGACCAGTGGAGTATCTTAGACGGCCACGCACAAGCTTTTAAGACCTAAGACGCTATTCACTGAAGTAGCATATAGAACGTTTTCTTTGTAAAGTATATTATGTCAATTGAGCAAGATGTTGCCTGAGACCATGGTCCCCAGATCCCTCAACCCAGTAATTCAGTCCCTCGGGGAGTCTGGATGTGTCTATGGAGCTTCCATGACCTTGCCGTAGACAAGTTATTCTGGCTTCCCCAGTGTTGTGTACTGTCTTAACCCTTCACCAAACTTACTACTTATCTATTGTCTATTTAGTGTTTTTCCATCCCTACCCGCCCCCCATAACCATCAAAGATTGTTTCTTTCTGTGTGTAAACCTTTTCATAAGTTTTTATAGTAGTTTTCTCATATAGTGTTTGTCCTTTTGTGATTGACTTATTTCACTCAGCATAATACTCTCAGATTCATCCATGTTGTGACGTGTTTCGCAGATTCATCATTCTTCTTTGTTGTTGTGGAGTACTCCGTTGTGTGTATGGATCATGGTTTGTTTATCCATGTATCTATTGAAGAGCATCTAGGTTGTTTCCATCTTTTTGCTATTGTGAACAATGCTGCAGTGAACATGGGTGTGCATATGTCTATTCATGTGATGGCTTTTATTTCTCTAGGATATATTCCTAGGCGTGGGATTACTGAATCATATGGTATTTCTATTTCTGCCTTTCAAAGGAAGCGCCATATAATTTTCCAAAATGATTGTACCATTTTGCATTCCCACCAGCAGTGCATAAGAGTTCCAGCCTCCCTGTGGCCTCTCCAACATTTGTTTTTTTTAATTCGTGCCAGTAAGCCAGGGTGAGATGGTATCTCATTGTGGTTTTGATTTGTATTTCTCTAATGGCTGGTGATCACGAGCATTTCTTCATCTGTCTGTTAGCCGCTTGAATGTCTTCTTTGATGAAGTGTCTGTTCATTTCCTTTGCCCATTTTTTAATTGAATTACTTGTCTTTTTGTTGTAGAGGTGTTGGATTTTCCTGTAGATTTTAGAGATTAGGCCTTTGTCAGATTTGTCATTGCCAAAAATTTTTTCCCAGTCTGTAGGTTTTCTTTTTACTCTTCTGGTGAAGCCTTTTGATGAGCAATTTTAGAAGATCTCAGTTATCTAGCTTATCTTCTAGAGTTTGTTTGTCTTTAGTTATGGTTTGTATCCTGTTAATGTTGTATATTAGGGCCTCTAGTGGTGATCCTGTTTTTTTGTTCTATGATCTTTATAGTTTTGGGTTTTATATATAGGTCTTTGATCCATTTTGAGTTAGTTTTAGTGTATAATGTGAGGTATGGGCCCTGTTTCATTTATTTGCAGGTGGACATCCAGTTTTGGCAGCCCCATTTGTTAAAAAGACTGTCTTTTCCCCCATTTGATGGACTTTGGGCCCTTGTCGAAGATCAGGTGACCTTAGGTGGATGGATTTACGTCTGGATTCTCAGTTCTGTTCCATTGGTCAGTATAGCTCTCATTGTACCAGTACCAGTCTGTTTTCACTACTGTAGCTTTATAATAGGTTCTAAGGTCAGGTTGTGCAAGTCCTCCTACTTTATTCTTCTTCAATAGTGCTTTACGTATCTGGGACCTCCCCCTTTCTATATAAAGTTAATGATTATTTTTTCCATCTCTTTAAAGAATGCTCTTGGTATTTGGATCAGGATTGCATTGTATTTGTAGATTGCTTTGAGTAGAATTGACATTTTCACAATATTGAGTCTACCTATCCGTGAGCATAGTATATTTGTCCATTTATATGATCTCTTTTGTTTTCTTCCAGTAGTGTTTTGTAGTTTTCTTTGTATAGGTCTTTTACATCCCTGGTTAGATTTATTCCTAAGTATTTTATTTTTTTAGGAGCTATTATAAACGGTATTGTTTTCTCAATTTCCTTTTCATTGTTCTCTTTGTTGGTATCTAGGAATGCAACTGATTTTTTATGTTTATCTTTTATCCTGTGACTCCGCTGAATCTTTCTATTAGTTCCAGTAGTTTTCTCATGGAGTCTTTTGGGTTTTCTATGTATCATATCATATCACTGAGTTTCTTTCTAGATGCTCTGTCCTTTACTGAGGGCAGTGTGTTGAAGTTGCCTACTGTTATTGTGGAACTGTCAGTTTCTCTTTTCAGTGCTGTTAGAGTTCATTATTTTGGAGTCCGTAGATATTTATTATGGTTATTTTCATTATGTTTTCATGATAGATTGTTCCTTTAATCATTATATAATGCCTTTCTTTGTCTTTTATGGTGGATTTTGTTTTTGAAGTCTTTTTTATCTGGGATTAGTGTTGCCACTCCTGTTCTTTTTTGGTAGCTGTTTGCATGTTTCCATGGTGCTTCTGTGTATAGCGGCATGTTGGCTCCGCCTCTTGTGTGTGGTGTTTTTAAACTTTCTTAATATTTCCTCTTTCCTCTGAATTGTTTAGATTTTTTCTACAATGAGCATATATTATGTTTATAAAAAGAAAGACAAAGTTTCAATAAACAATTTCATAATATTCAGTAATGGTGAGAATATAGGGAAAATTCTCATCATTATTAGAGCATAAGATTGGCTAGAACCTTCTTTTGGGTACAGTTTGGTAGTAATTTTGGTAGGCAGTTTTGGTAGTTTAAATGCTGCTTATACAATATGAGTCAAAAATTCTACTCCTGTGAATCTGCCGTAAAGATATATTTATTTCATGTGCACAAAGATATGTATAAGGTGTTCATTGTATCATTTATAATAGTAAAACATTAGCAACAACTAAAATCGCCAATAATCATTAAATGTTTAAATTAATTATGATATGATTGTGATATAGAATACCAAGTAACCATTAGAATGAGGAAGATTTATAATATTCCACATGGGAAAATACCAAGACATTATGTAAGAAAAGTAAGTTATTTACTGTCTTAGTCATCTAGTGCTGCTATAATAGAAATACCACAAGTGAATGGCCTTAACAAAGAGCAATTTATTCTCTCACAGTCTAGGAGGCTAGAAGTCCAAATTCAGGGTGCCAGCTCCAAGGGAAGGCTTTCTGTCTCTGTCAGCTCTGGGGGAAAGTCCTTGTCATCAGTCTTCTCCTGGTCTAGGAGCTTCTCCACACAGAGACCCTGGGTCCAAAGGACACGCTCCGCTCCTGGCACTACTTTCTTGGTGGTAGGCAGTCCCTGTCTCTCTGCTGGCTTCTCTCTTTTTGTATCTCGAAAGAGATTGGCTGAAAACACAACCTAATCTTATAGATTGAGTCCTGCCTAATTAACATAACTGCCTCTAATCCTGCCTCATTAACATCATAGAGGTAGGATTTACAACACATAGGATAATCACATCAATTGACAAAATGGTGGACACTCACACAATCCTGAGAATCATGGCCTAGCCAAGTTGACACACATTTTAGGGGGAAACATTTCAATCCAAAACACTTACTATCTGTAGAAAACCCCAAATATGTGTGTGTGTTTAAAAAAATACTAAAAAAGAAACAGAAAAACAAACCCATTGCTGTTGTCCATTCCAACTCATAGCGACCCCATAGGACAGAGTAGATCTGCCCCATAGGGTTTCCAAGGAGCAGCTGGTAGATATGAATTGCCGCCTTTTTGGTCAGCAGACAAGTTCTTAACCACTGCGCCACCAGGGCTCCAACCAAACCCGTTGCCGTCAAGACTCTATAGGACAGAACTTCCCCATTGGGTTCCCAAGGAGCAGTTGGTAGATTCGAACTACCAACCTTTTGATTAACAGCTAAGCTCTTAACCTCTGCTGTGCCAGTGTAAAACAGCAAGGAGTGGCTGGTAGATTCCAACTCCCCACCTGTTGCTTAGCAGCCAAGCTCTTAAACGCTAGACCATCAGGTTTTCTCAATAAAAAAAAAAAAAAACCTAGGTGCATATATATGTACATGCTTGTGTATTAAATACATAAGAACAAGTCTGGAAAGATTTCCACCATGTAACCTTTAGGATAGGGTATAAGAGAAAGGGCCAGATAGAGAAAGAACTTTTTTTTTCTACATGTGTGTGAATTCTTTCACTCTTAGTAGAATGCAAGTGTTTTAAATTATTATTACTTTTCAAAATATAACTCTGGTTGTACTGTGAAAGGTGAATTGTAGAGATGAGAGCAGTTCTCAAGTAGAAAATTCATTGATGAAGGCTGTTTCATTCTTTCAGCTATGAAATAATCTAATTAAAAATGACCTAATCATGAGGATTTTTATACTTTGTGTATCTTAGATGGTTTGTTTTTTACATCAGTGTCTTAGACTGTGTTCTCTAAAGAAGCAAAACCAGTAAATAGTATAAATATATAGACAGAGTGAGATTAAGGAGATGGCTCACGTGGTTGTAGAGGCTGGAATGTCCCAAGTCCATGGGTCAGGCTGGAGGCTTCTGATTCACATAGCCACAGGGACTGGTGAACCCAAGATTAGCAGGTCAGATAGCAGGGCTCTGGCTCACACGCTGCAAAGAACGACAGATCCCAAGATTGGCAGGCAAGATGTCAGGGAAGCTGCTAGCTCAGGTCCTAAGATGCGGAGATCAGACAAACTGGAATTAGCTGCAGGATCCAGAGCAAGCTAAAGCCCACAAACCTTGCCAGAAAATCCAGCTATATTGGATGCAGGCCACACCCCCGCGGAAATGTCGTTTCAACTGATTTGCTGCTACCAGCAGATCCCATCATGGAGGTGATCACATTATATCAGATCTCATTGTGGAGGTGATCACATCATTATACGACTTAAACTACATCATAACAGCCAAACCGTTGAGAATCATGGCCCAGCCAAGTTCACACAAAACCTTCATGATCGTAATCAGTTATTACAATATCCCAAGCAAGAGAGGCTGACAGTCTGATCTACGGGAATGAGGATTGGAGAGAACACGGAGAGATTTTTCGGGAGAGAAATTGATTGGATTTAGTAAGCATGTGGGAGTTGAGGGCAAGAAGATAAAATTGAAATGGACACATGAAAAAGAGCAGATTTGAGGAAGAGAATAATGAATTAAGTTTACTATGTTGAGGTACCTGTTGGGAATTTTCATGAAGCTGTCTAGCAGGTGGTTTAGAAAAACAGTCTGTTGTTCTGGAAGTCATTGACATTTAAATGATGTTTTAAATCATGATTGTTAATAGTTGAGAGGACCAAAGGAAGAGTGTATAGAGTAAGAGATAATGCTTAAACATGGAGCCCTGGGGACACGAACATATAAGGAGCTAGCAAAGCAACCCCTGAAACTGAAAAGACATTGAAGGAGTGTTATGGATTGAATTGTGTCCCCTAGAAGTGTGTGTTGACTTGGCTAGGCCATGATTCCTAGTATCGTGTGATTGTCCACCATTTTGTCATCTGATGTGACTTCGCTGTGTTGTAAATCCTACCTCTATAATGTTAATGAGGCAGGATTAGAGGCAGTTATGTTAATTAGGCAGGAATCAATGTACAAGGTTAGGTTGTGTCTTCAGCCAATCTCTTTTGAGATATAAAAGAGACAAGCCAGCAGAGAGACATGGGGACCTCATACCACCAGGAAAGCAGTGCCAGGAGCAGAGTTTGTCCTTTGGACCTGAGGTTCCTGAGTGGAGGAGCTCCTAGACCAAGGGAAAATTGATGACAAGGACCTTCCTCCAGAGCCGACAGAGAGAGAAAGCCTTCCCTTGGAGCTGGCGCCCTGAATTCAGAATTCTAGCCTCCTAGACTGTGAGAGAATCAATTTGTCTTTGTTAAAGCCATTCACTTGTGGTATTTTCTGTTATAGTAGCACTAGATAATTAAGACAGAATTTGGTACTGAAAGACTAGGGTGCTGCTCTAACAGATTCCTAAAATGTGGAAGCAGTTTTGAAACTGTGAATGGATAGAGGCTGGAAGAGTTTTAAAGTACCTAATAGTAAAAGCCTAGATTTCCTTGAAGAGACTGCTGGTGGAATAATGGACATCAAACACAATTCTGGTGAGGAATCAGAAGGAAGTGAGAAGAGGTGTTACACTGGAGATGGCGCAGATAGTGAGAGGCAGCAGCAGAGAAACAGCAGCAGCAGAACCAGGAGACCAGCACGAGACAGCACTGGAGTTTATCCACAGAGCGAGAGAGCTGAGTGCCTTTGCGCAGGAGGCTTCCTGGTGGAGTGGGGTGCCTCTGAGCACTTATCGGTGAAGCTAGGCTTGCTAAACCACGAGCAAGAGAGTTGAGTCTTCTGGCTGAAGCTTACTAGAGGAATGGGTTGCCTCCAGGTGCTTATTGGTGGAGCTACAGAGCTTTGGAACGCTTGCCCCAAAAAGGCAGATGCAAGAGGTGAGGCTCAAGGAGCCAAGAGGCCAAGGAACCAGGAAGCAGAAGCTGAAGAGACAAGGAACACAGGAAGCAGAGTTGCCTCAGTCTGAAAGGGTAGGGCCATGACCTCTGAGGTCTCAAAGGGTGGAGTTGCCACACAGATCTACTAGGAGAATGCGGCTGCCCATATACAAAGGAGAGAGTCCCCGTTCCAGAGGACCTGGAAGGTGGAGCTGAAGCCCAGGGCTGAGGGGCCTCCACCCACAATCCCGAGAGTGTGGCCAATACCTAGAATCTGGAGGGCAGGGCCGTTGTCTAAATGGTCTCAGAGAACAAAGGATTATTTTCAAGCCTTGAGGGCTTATGTAATGTGTTCTGCTGACTTGCTTGGTGCTTGTTATCCCTTCTTTCCCTCCAGTTTCTTCCATTTCTAATGAAAATGTCTACCTTGTGCCTGTTCCACCATTGTACTTTGGAAGCAGATAACCTGTATTTTAGATTTCACAGATGATGAATTTTTGAATTTTGGTGTTGGAGTTAATTTAAGACTTTTGCTATGATATGATGGGGTGAATGTGTTTTCCATGTGACAAGGGCATGAGTTTTGGGGAGCCTATGGATGGAATGTTATGGATTGAATTGTGTCCCCCAAAAATGTGTGTCAACTTGGCTAGGATGTGATTCCCAGTATTGTATTTTTGTCCACCATTTTGTCATCTGATATGATTTTCCTATGTGTTGTAAATCCTACCTCTATGATGTTAAAGAGACTGGATTGGTGGTTAGGTTAATGAAACAGGAGTCAATCTAAAAGATTAGGTTGTGTTTTAAGTCAATTTCTTTTGAGATATAAAAGAGAGAAGTGAACAGAGAGACAGGGACCTCATACCATCAAGAAAGCAGCACTGGGAGCAGAGCACATCCTTTGGACCTGAGGTTCCTGCGTGGACAGGCTCCTAAACGAAGAGAAGATTGATGACAAGGACCTTCCTCCAGAGGTGATAGAGAGAGAAAGCTTTCCCCTGGAGCTAGCACTTGGAATTCCAGCTTCTAGCCTCCTAGACTGAGATAATAAATTTCTCTTTGTTAAAGCCATCCATTTATGGTATTTCTGTTATAGCAGCACTAGATAACTAAGACAAGGAGTTATGTCCAGCATTCCAAGAATGAAGATGATGTGACTTGTCATTAGTGTCCCACTTCACAGTAAGATTATGTGGATGAAGATAAAACATTTAAATTTATAATTTTTGGGACTTTGACAAGAATGGATTATGATGGAGAGCCCTCTAGTGGAAGGGAGCATGGCATTTGAGGAACTGAAATCAGCCATAATGTTAATTGAGGCTCCGAAGACAATATGAGTGAAGCTGGCATAAAGGCTTTTTCAGTCGTTGAATATAACGTGATTATTTTCTTATTAATCATGGGTTTAGTCTCTCAATGTATGAAGGTTACAAGTAAATTGTTATTTTTTCTGCCATGTAAAAGGTACTAACACTTGTGGAGAATGACATTTTCTTCAGCAGTGAGAGGTAGGAAGAGGAAAATTAAGGAAATTTTTTCCCTAAGAGAAGTACCAATGCTGACAGTAAGGTAAAACTGCATAGGCTCTTCAGCTGAAATTCCAAAGGCATGTGTCAACTCCAGGAGGAGTCTGTCTCTAAGATGAGAATACAGGATGAGTGTCAGGTCCTTACCTATCAACAAGCTGCTCACTAAGAAAAATTATAGAAGATGTATCAGTGAACATACTTGGTTTTTTATAGTTCCCCTTCTGGAGCCCTGGTAATGAAGTGGTTAAGAGTGCAGGCTGCTAACCAAAAGGTAAACAGTCCAAATCCAACAGCTGCTCCTTGGAAACCCTATGGGGCAGTTCTACTCTGTCCTATAGGGTTTCTATGAGTCGGAAATGACCCTGCAGCACACACTTCTGGAAAAACTACCTGCTTCAATATTTTGTTTTCTACATTTGTTGTATTGACACTGAGATTAGATTTGCAAGGAAGAAGCTCTTATAGTTTCTTATCTCTTCATACAAAAAGACTAGACAAGAGAATATTCTTTATCATCTTCCTCTGCCTTTGTGTTATGATATTAATAATTGAACATAGAGAAAACTGTTAAACAACTAGTTAACATTACTTAACTCTGGTAAGGTAAAATTGGAGAGGGAATGCAGAAATTAATTTCTTTTTGCACCTCTGTGTTTCTTAATTTATTGTAATGATATAATTGTTTATAAAACAATGAATAAAGTATGTAGTATTTATGGGGGAGTCTAAAAATAAAATAAATTAATAACCTATTTGTAGAAAGGTTAAGAAAACAATATAGAGGTTGTATACAATCTAGGAAGAGTCTACCACTATAAATTCCTTGTATATCTTTTGGTTGTATATAAATAAGCTTTTTTTACATACTATACAAAACAGTGTATAGTATGTAAAAAATATGTAGTCATAGAATATATGCTTTTCGTTTATTTCATGGGCATCTTTCTGTATTAATACTTAACCATTTATTTTTAAAAACTGCATAGTATTTTTGGAACCTTTTTGGAAACTTTTTATTGAAGTATAAACTCAGAAAAGTGCACAGCTTAATACATTTTTACAAAGTGAATACACCCATATACCCACCACTGACATCAATATAAAGAACAATGTGAGTCACCCCATAAGCCTCCCTCATACTACCTTCCAGTCATTAACCTCCTCTCCCAAAACCATAGGTAATCACTATTCTGATTTCCATCTGTATAAAGTAGTTCTGCCTGTTTTTTGAACTTTATATAAATTCAGTCATACAGCTGTACTCATTTGTGTCTGGCTTCTTTCAGTCAACATTATTTTTGTGACGTTCATCCATGTGGTTGCATGTAGTCCTTTTTTCATTCAGTATGGTATTCTAGAGTAAAATGCATAAATATCACAATTTATGCATTCTGCTTTTGATGGACATTTGAGTTGTTTCGATTGGGGGATATTATGAAAAATGCTGGTATAAGAATTACTGTACATATCTTTTGAACGTACTTCTATCGAACATGTACACATTTCTGTTGCCTGTATGCTTAAGAAAGAAGCTGCTGGGTCAGAAGGTATACATATGTTCAGCTTTAGTAGATACTGCCCAGCAGTTTTTGAAAGTGGTCCTGAGGCTCAGAAAATAGTGTGTCCCATTAGTAGTATGAGAGTTCCAGATATTCCATGTCCTTGTTAACCCTTGGTATCAGTGACTTTTTTTAAATATTAATTTTAAAAGTCTGCCCAGTATTTTATCATGTGAATAGATCATAATTTAACCAATCTTCTGATAGCCATTTAGCTTTTTCTTTCTTCCCCCTCTATAGTAGAGCCGGAGTCTGGACAGCTCTAATATTTAATGGGATCTCTGGATTATTTTCTATGTTACCTGACTGTGTGAGGAAAATTTAATGTTGAAATTAGCAGAGCCAATACCTTTTTTTTTTTTTTTTACAGATTTTCTTCAGATTCCTTCTGCTTTTGAGTAGTATGGCACCAATATGAAGTATCCATATAAAATAGTTTTATTTTGTTGACCTGAAAATCAATTTTGATTTCATGGTGGTAAATGGTTCTTTCCTTCACTCTTGTTTAAAAGTAACATAACCCACTCCTAGGAATATATCCTAGAGAAAAAAGAGTCATCACTTGAATAGACATATGCACACCTATGTTCATGGCAGCATTGTTCACAATAGCAAAAAGATGGAAACAACCTAGATACCCATCAACAGATGAATGGATAAACTATGGTACATACACACAATGGAGTACTATGCAATGATGAATCTTCGAAGCATCTCACAACATGGATGAATCTGGAGGGCACTATGCTGAGTGAAATAAGTCAATCACAAAAGGACAAATATTGTATGAGACCTCTATTGTAAAAACCCATGAAAAACTTTATACACAAAACATGACAATCTTTGTTGGTTACCAGGGATGGGAGGGGTGGGGGAAAAATACTAAATAGGCATCAGATAAGTGGTATCTTGGGTGAAGGGTGAGACAGTACACAATACCGGGGAAACCAGCACAACTTGTACAAAGAAAGGTCATGGAAGCTCCATAGACACATCCAAACTCCCTGAGGGACCGAATTGCTGGGCGAAGGGCTGTGGGGACCATGGTCTTGGGGAACATCTGGCTCAATTGGCATAACACAGTTTATAAAGATAATATTCTACATTTTACCTTGGTGAGTAGCGTCTGGGGTCTTAAAAGCCTGTGAGCAGCCATCTAAGATACTCCACTGGTCTCACCCCTTCAGGAGCAAGGTAGAATGAAGAGAACAGGCTACAAGGAAAAGATTAGTCCAAAAGACTAATGGACCACAGCTACCAAGGCCTCCACCAGACTGAGTCCAGTACACTAGATGGTGCCCAGCTACTACCACTGACTGCTCTGACCAGGATCACAACAGAGGGTTCTGGACAGAGCTGGCAAAGGATGTAGAACAAAATTCTAACACACAAAAAAAAGACCATATTTACTGGCCTGACAGAGACTGGAGAAACCTCGAGAGTGTGGCCCCCAGACACCCTTTTAGCTCAGTGGTGAAGTCACTTCCTAGGTTCACCGTTCAGCGGGGATTAAGGACTAGAAGGCAGAAGAGGACAGGAAAGCTGGTGATAGGGAACCCAAGCTTGAGTAAGGGCAGTGTTGATGTGTAGTGGGGTTGTTAACCATTGTCATAGGGCAACATGTGTACTAACTGTTTAATGAGAAACTATTTTGTTCTGTAAACATTCATCTAAAGTAAGAATAGCAGCACAACTGGAAGAGCATAGCCAATGTTACTGAACTGTGCATGTAGAAAATTTTGAAATAGTGTGTCTTTGGCTATGTATATTTTCACCAAAAAAAAAAAAAAAGTCGAGAAGGGAGAGGGTTGACATGTCATGGGGTTGTTAACCAATGTCTTAAAACAATATGTGTACTGACTGTTTAATGAGAAACTATTTCTTCTGTAAACCTTCACCTGAAGTACGATTAAAAAAAGAAAGAAAAGGGTAAGAATGTAAAATTGTTCTTTTCCCCTACTATCTGGCAATAGAAGACAGTAATGTCTGATTTGGACTATGGGAGCTAAGTGATTAGGATCATCCTTGATGTGGATAGTTTAAAGGTAACAAATATGTAGTCCTAATTTAGTGAAATACGTTTAAAAGAAGTATATAACATTCTCTTTGTACTAATATATTCCATCAGACTATACATCAATATTTCAACAAAGATTGTTTTTAATAAGAAAATAAAATGATGCTTGATTTTCAACTAGTATAAAAAAAAGTAACATAAAAATACTGTAATATCTGAAACTAGACTTTTGGTGAAAGCAATGCAAAATAAAACAGCCGATTTCATTCTCCTGAGCAATTTTCATTCTCTTAGAATCAGCACACAGTGCTAGCTGCCAGCACCTGCAACACATAGGTCTACAGTCCACTGGAAAACTACTGTGTGAATTAGCTGAGAATGTAATCTTTAGGTTTTGGAAAACTGTTTGAATTTTACCCTTTGAAAGTGAAAGATGATTCCAGTCAGAGAACATTGCTTCCCAGTCCAGCCTTACTTTTAACACTTCCCTCGCTCATTTCCTCAAATTTTCTTTTGACATAGGTTTTTTAAGGTGTGTGAAAATTAGGAACTTATTTTTAGTGAGTTAAGTGTGATCACCAGACCTCCTGTGTCTTCTTAGGTTAGGTTATGTGATTATTTCATGGTAACCACTCTTCCTGTTGTGTATTATGGCTTTAAACAGGTATTGGCACAGGTGGTATTAAGTACCTGTACCAGTTACCGTAAGTAATTCCTTGGGAGGGTTTAAATATCATTAACCCTCTGTGATAGCTGAAGGATCTTTTTGAAAGTACCTTGTGGGCTTATAAGACAGTTTTGTCTTTCCTGTTATTCTTTGTTTTTGTCAGTTGTATGTTAAATTATTCTTTTTTGGAATAGCTGTAATGACCAGAATGAGCATGTGATTCTGATACTAGTAAGTTTAAGGTAGGGTCTTTTACTTTCAGGTGTGGAGGTTCTCCACATTTCTAGTTAATTCCTGCTAAGAGTTTCTTAGTGGCAGGAGAAAGCTATTGCTTTATATTCTATTCATTTTTTTTTTAAGTGTATATGTTGAAAGAATATATTTAGCTCTTGAGATTTCTTAAGGATCATATTTCAAAATAACTCAAAAAGTCTGTCAGTTCTATCTGTTATATTGGTAACATGTCTAAAAGTGCCCAGATGAGTTAACAAATAAACCAAAAACCTATTGAAGACAGTATTTTCAGTGGCCTCTTCCTTCACAGTCCCTAAATCTTTTTATTATCGATAATGAATAGCAAAACTTGCTGACTTGATTTTTTCCTTCTCAGATTATGATAAAAGTGCTAATATTCTAAAAAGCGGGGGGAGTGGGTGAAGGAGCACAAGTATAATCAACTTCTGACAACTAGCTAGTATTTAGGAATCTTTTCATTTATCTCATATTCATGGACCAGATTTGGGTGTTAACTTTAGAGACCACTATTAATAAAATGACTTTAACTTCTAATAGATCATTTCTGAGTGTATCCTAGCCAATGCAGTCAGCCTTTACAAAGAAGTCCAATATTAAGGAGTTTACTCAAGTTGCGGCTTCCTTTCAAATAACACAGAAAATAAAGCATCTAGTAACCTAGAGCCAATAGAGCCCACTTTAGCTTCACTTTAATTTCAGTACTTTCCAAAAGCTGTTTCTCTTTCTACATAGGTATCAGTCAGAGCCGGATCTCTCATTGGCTGTTGCAGCAGGGATCAGACCTGAGTGAACAGAAGAAGAGGGCATTTTATCGATGGTATCAACTTGAGAAGACAAGCCCTGGTAAATACTATTTTCTTTTTTTATTTTTTATTGCTTCTGAAACAAGACAAATATAACTAATTATTTTATGAAATCCGTGTGCTGACTTATCTTCCATAAGGTAGTTTCATACACTTTGTTCCTTTACCCAAAAGAACACTCTTTACAGTAAAGCCTAAGTCCTGATTGTAATATTTAGCTTAGTGTCTGAAGTTATCTAGTCATTTTCACTCTTCCCTCCAGGGCACCTCTTTGCTTTTACGTTATATGGTATTTATAACTATAGTTTGAAAGAAAGATCATGTCAGTGGTTGATCTTTTCCACAATTCTGGGTTCACACCTAAGATTCCCTATGCTTTTTTAAAATTCTTGCTTTAATTATTAATATAAATTTAATACGTGTATTTAGTTCATGCTCTATCATATCCAGTAATCTCTGCAAATGATTTTGTTTCTAATTCCACTGAATGTGCCCTTGGACGTTAGGATGAAGCTGCCACGATGACTTTCAGGAACAGAAGTAGGTTGGAAAGTAAAATGAAATCTTAAGGAAAAAGATCACAAAATGCTTTGTGTCTAAAGTTACCAGAAATAGGCAAGATCTATTGCGAGATAATTTTAATAAGAGATACATAAAGTAACATCTGAAGTAAAGTAAACATCTATAACTATGCAGTCCACAGACTGGTGGCAGTGAACCTTATCTCAAGTTTTAACTATGTATTTCAGCATCAAAAAAAAAAAGTTTAAATTTTTGATGGAACTCTCTTCTGTAGTACCACAGCATTAAAGCCTTTGCTTACAGACTAAATTACAAGTTGGAATATTATATATTGAACACTTTTAGGTAATAATAGCATTGACTCTGAGGAGCAATAATGTTATAGAGACATATTTTTTTATTGTCTGCGATAAGATTTTTTTCAAAGATCACATTCTCAGTCTGAAAGGCCTAGGCAGGAAAAACCCAGTAATCTAGTATATCAACCTCTCTGCAAGGAATATTTTGTATATATTCCATCCTACTTTTTATTTTGAAAATTTTCAGATATACAGAAAAGTTGAAAGATTAACACAATGAACACCTGTTTCTATAATAATATTTTCTAATATTAGCTTTATCTTTATAAAATAAATGAATAAATTTAAAAAGTAAAATACAGATATATATAGATAGTTGGGGGTTTTGTTGTACCATTTGAAAACAATTTATAGACCTCCTGGCCCTTACTTCCTTCAGCATTCATCTCTTAAGAATAAGGGCAATCGCCTATATAACCATAACTAAGAAAGTTTAAAAATTAACAATACTTCCACATCATCTAATATCCAGTTCATATTCACGTTTATCTAGTCATTGCAGGAATATCTTTTGTTTGTTTGTTGTTTTTTTAACTTGGGTGCTATTTAGGTTGACAAGTTCCAATTTGTCATTATGTCTCTTTAGACTCTTAAATTTGTAATTAGCCACCCAGACTTTTTTTTTCACAGCATAAACTTTTCAAAGCATCTAATCAACAGGTGTCTTACAGAATGTTCTACATTCTGGATTTATCTGTTTCCTCTTGGTGTCAATGAACTTATTCTTTATTTATTCCTGTGTTTTTTGTAAACTGGAAATTAAGATTATAGTCTTGCTTGATTAGAATTGGGATAAACATTTTTACCAAGAATACTTCATACATTATTTAGGGGGGGCCTGTACTAATGGCTGCAGTTTATTGAACTCCATCAAAAATAAAATGAATTAATGGATAGATATGTGATAAAGTAAATGTAGTAAAATGGTAGGTGATAGGAGTAAAATTTCACTGTAAAATTGTTTCAGCTTTGCTGTATGTTTGAGAATTTTCATAATAAACTTTGGGAAAAAATACTTTATAGGTATTGTTTACCTTGTATCAGCACGTATCACCAGGCACATGTCAGGCTGTAGCACTATTTATATGCTAAATTTGATCATTTTTTGTTAAAAGTGGTGACCATCAAATCTCTTCTTTGTAGTTTGTAAATAATCTGTAGGATGACACTTTGTCACTGGACACTTTGTCACTGGATGAGTATCTTCTTTCCCAACAACCTTTTATCAGTGGTTTTAGCATCCGTTGATGATCCTTGCATGAATCAGTTATTCTGGTAGAGATTGCAAAATGGTGATTTTCTAATTCTAGCATTCCTTCAGCATTTATTAGCTGGGATTTTTTTCTGTGAAAAAAGGCTTTCATTTTTAGATATGATATCTAGATATACAAGCAAACTTCTCAAAATAATGACTCTATTATTGCTTCTATTAGTTAAATGTTCTAAGGCAGAGCAGTCCAGTAGAAATATATGCGAATGACATATATGATTTTAAATTCTAGTAACCACAATTAAAAACGTAAGAATAAACAGCTAATATTAATTTTAATAATAGATTTTATTTAACGAATATAAATTATCACTTCAACATTTAATTAATATTTTTTAAATTACTGAGATATCTCTCTCTCTCTGTACTGAATCTTTGAAATCCAATATATATTTTACACTTAAGGCCCATATCAATTCCAGTCAGCCATGTTTTAAGTATTCAATAGCCACATGTGGCTAGTGGTTACTGTATGAGACCATACAGTTTTAAGGTTTATTATAGTTGAAGATACACTTCAAACTCAGCTCTAAACAGTCTTCTCAAAAAAAAGTTACTTCTCCCATGATTCACAACAGAGCCAATCAGATGGAGAGGGACAAAAATCTGGTTTAATACAACAGTTTAGACTTCAACTAAGTAAATAAGGAACTGTACCAAGGGTTTTCAGAAGTCTAGTCACATTCCAGACAAGCAACTGTCTACTAGGAGGACCTCCAGAGAGATTATCAGGATGTTCCAACATGTGTAGGGCAGATTAATGAAGAATTTGAAGGGCAGGCACTATTCAGCTATATCAGGCAATAAGCCTGAGTATAGGAGGTAACGGTGAACTCCATAAAAGAAGGGATTTTTGTCTCTTGGATTTGGCACTTAGAACAGTACCTGGCATATAATCTAATCACAGGTGGTGAGGCTAAATCTCCACACTGTGATTTGATGACTGGGATCCAATCCCAAGCAAGGACTAAGATACCAGGAAATAGGAAGATCACTAGAAATAGGAAGGAGGCCTTAGGTTGCAGGTCTCAGGCCAGAGCAGTCCTGTTGCAGCTGACTTGATAGCACTTGAGGTCAGTACTGATGACTGCAGAATACTATTATAGGATTCCAATTTTTAGCCCTGGGGTAATAGTGTTCCTCTGAAGTTGGTTTTGTGGTTGTTGTTTTTTGTTTGTAATCTTATGTCCCACTTGAATTCATCTTGGAACCAGAGCTAGGCTCACCCATCATTGGGAGGTTGGAGGAAGGTGGAACTAGGGCATCAGAACAGGTAAAATGAGAAAGAACTAATAGCCTTCATCTAGCTGTTGATTAGGAGCTGCTTTTTTTAAGGAGATAGTGCTGCCTTTTAAGAATAAATTTCCTTAACTATATGCGTTTGCTTTTCAAAGAAGTTTACATCGCTGTCCTAGTTTTAAGGACTTTCTACTTTTTAATTGAAAACCAAATCCATACTGGTTTTGAGATTCTTCAGTCAAGTTTTATGTAGGACTTACTTTACAGATGGAAACCCTGGTGGCGTAGTGGTTAAGTGCTACAGCTGTTAACCAAAAGGTCGGCAGTTCGAATCCACCAGGCACTGCTTAGAAACTCTATGGGGCAGTTCTACTCGTTCTATAGGGTCGCTATTAGTCGGAATCAACTCGACGGCAACAGATTTTTAATTTATAGATAGCTGAAGGTCATAATTCTCAATTGATAATTTTCATTTCATCAAGAGTAGTTGGATATTAGCAACGGAAACCATGTGGAGATTGCATGATAAAATTTCGTAAGACGAACAATTTGTTCATTGGAAATAGCTTTCTTCAACAACATAAACGACGACTATACACATGGACCTCGCTGGATGTTATACACGAGAATCAAATCAACTGCATCTCTGGAAGGAGATGATGGAGAATCTCAATTTCATCAGTCAGAGCAAGGCCAGGGGCTGACTACAGAACAGACCATCAATTGCTCATATGCAAGTTCAAGTTGAAACTGAAGAAAATTAAAACAAGTCCACATGAGCCAAAGTACAACCTTGAGTATATCCCCCCTGAATTTAGAGACCATCTCAAGAATAGATTCGACGCATTGAGCACTAATGACCGAAGACCAGACGAGTTGTGGGATGACATCAAGGACATCATACATAAAGAAAGCAAAATGTCATTAAGAAGACAGGAAAGAAAGAAAAGACCAAAATGGATGTCAGAAGAGACTCTGAAACTTGCTCCTGAATGTACAGTAGCTAAAGTTAACCAAAGAAATGATGAAGTCAAAGAGCTGAACAGAAGATTTCAAAGGGTGGCTTGAGAAGACAAGGTGAAGTATTATAATAAAATGTGTCAATGTGCAAGGACTTGGAGTTGGAAAACCAAAAGGGAAGAACACGCTCAGCATTTCTCAAGCTGAAAAAACTGAAGAAAAAATTCAAGCCTCAAGTTGCAATATTGAAGGATTCTATGGGCAAAATGTTGAACAATGCAGGAAGCATCAAAAGAAAATGGAAGGCACACACAGGATCACTGTACCAAAAAGAACTGATTGACATTCAGCCATTTCATGGGGTAGCGTATGATCAAGAACCAATAGCACTGAGGAAAGAAGTCCAAGCTGCACTGGAGGCACTGGGGAAAAACAGGGTTCCAGGAATTGATGGAATACCAATTGAGATGTTTCAACAAAAAATGCAACACTGGAAGTGCTTACTCGTCTATGCCAAGAAATTTGGAAGACAGCTACTTGGCCAGCCAACTGGAAGAGATCCGTAAACAAGCCCATTCCAAAGAAAGGTGATCCAACAGAATGCACAAATTATCAAACAATACCATTAATATCACACACAAGTAAAATTTTGCTGAAGATAATTCAAAAACAATTACACTAGTACATTGACAGGGAACTGCCAGAAATTCAAGCTAGATTCAGAAGAGAAGATGGAAGAAAGGATATCACTGCTGATGTCAGATGATCTTGTCTGAAAGCAGAGAATACCAGAAAAATGTTTACCTGTGTTTTATTGACTATGCAGAGGCATTCGACTGTGTGGATCGTAACAATCTGTGGATAACATTGGGAAGAATGAGAATTCCACAACACTTAATTGTGCTCATGCAGAGCTTGTACAGAGACCAAGATAGTCATTCAAACAGAACAGGGGGATACTGTGTGGTTTAAAATCAGGAAAGGTGTGTGTCAGGGTTGTAACTTTTCACCATATTTATTCAGTCCGTATGCTGAGCAAATAATCCAAGAATCTGAACTATATGAATAAGAATAAAGCATCAGAATTGGAGGAAGATTCATTAACAACCTGCAGTATGCAGATGACACAACCTTGCTTGCTGAAAACAAAGAGGACTTGAAGCACTTACTGGTGAAGATCAAAGACTATACAGCCTTTAGTATGGATTATACCTCAACATAAACAAAAATCCTCACAACAGGACCAACAAGCAACATCATATAAACAGAGAAAAGATTGACGTTGTCAAGGATTTCATTTTACTTGGATCCACAGTCAACAGCCATGGAAGCAGCAGTCAAGAAATCAAACTCCTTATTGCATTGGGCAAATCTGCTGCAAAAGACCTCTTTATAAAGTGTTGAACAGCAAAGATGTCACTTTGAAGACTAAGGTGTGTCTGACCCAAGCTATGGAATTTTCAGTCACCTCATATGCATGTGAAAGCTGGACAATGAATGAGACCACAGAAGAATTGATGCCTTTGAGTTATGGTTTTAGCAAGGAATACCATGGGCTGCCTGAAGAAAAAACAAATTTATCTTGGAAGAAGTACAGCCAAAATGCTCCTTAAAAGTGAGGATGGCGAGACTTTGTCTCATGTACTTAGGACACATTATCAGGAGGGACAAGTCCCTGGAGAAGGACAGCAAGCTTAGTAAAGAAGAGGATCAGTGAAAAAGAGAAGACCCTCAACGAGATGGATTGACACAGTGGCTGCAACAATGGGGTCAAACGTAGCAATGATTGTGAGGATGGTGCAGGACGAGGCAGTGTTTCGTTCTGTGGTACATAGGGTCACTGTGAGTCAGAATCTATTGGACAGCACCTAACAACAACAAAAAAAAGCAACTGAAATATAACTTTTAAAAAAGTTTTTCTTTGCCTTTCCCCCTTTATTATAAGAGCTGAGATAGCATAGAGTTCTTTGCAGATAAAATGCAGTTTTACTTCATTGACTTTAAAAGAACCTTTGGTTTTAAAGAATGGTATTGTTTCTTCTTACTCCATGAACACGTTGAGGCTACTACTGTGTTTGGATAAGATGGACTAGAATTACTTTGGCGTCTAAGAATGACTTATCCACCCTAGTCAGTAGTTGCTTAGAGTACATCAGAATCTTCTTTGCAATAGTGATTACAGAAATGATTAGAATCCACCTAAATGTACTTCAGTAGAAAACTGGTTAAATCAATTATGGTATATTTGCACAATGGAATACTAGGAGGCTATATAGCTAGTCTTAAACAAAAAAAAAAAGGCAGCTGAATAAGAATTGGATTTCTATTTGGTGATACCGAATTTGTAACTGAAAAAAGTAAGGTACAAAACAGTATATATAGTATATTACCATTTATATAGGCGAAATACAGACACGCATGCACACGCATACTCGCACACACAGTGTTTATATACACATAGACATCTCCAGAAACTTGTATTACGAACTGTTAGGAATGGCTCTGTGGAGGGGAACTGGTTAAGTAGGAGTACAGGGATGGAAAGGCGACTGTTCACTGTGGAATCTTTTGTGTCTTTCTAAATATTTTACTGTGTACTTGTATTATATGTTCCAAAAATGCATATAAAGTATAATTAAAGGAAGTAACAACAACAAAATCAATCTGCCTTGTTACTAGCTTTCAAGATTTAAAGAACCTAAGTTGATGTGGTCTTGACCTGCTGCTTTTGAGAGACAGTTAAATAGAAAATAAGATGCCAGTGATTTTTATTGATTGTTCTTTTATTTAATAAATTTTTCTCTGTTCAGAACAGACAGCTTATCAGAGGAAATGTAAATAGTACCATCCTTTTGCATATATTCTGAGAGAAAAATTCAAAATGAAGGCAAATCACAAAATAAAAAGATGCTTTTTCTATTTTCTCTGTAAATTTAAACGTTTAGAGAACAAACGACAGATGTTTGTACATTGTATGCCTCTGTTCCTGGGCCTCAGAGCATTTCTCTCTGTATACCTTGATTGAAGTTCTCTTTTTCAACCTGTTTACTCTGGATTCATTTCTATATGGATTCTTTTGAGTTTCTTTTTAAGTGGACTTATCAAGAAAATGATAGAGTAGGTATTTAGGTTATTTTAAAATATCCAACAGATATAGTGTAGTTCTCTGATAAACGGACCCATCAAAAGAATTTCCCAGCATAATCCAAAGCCTGCCAAAGCATATGAATATAATAGTGATGGAAACTGATCAAATACATTTTATCTTGTTTCTTATGAAAACATTTACAAGAAAATGCCTATTTGTTTAAAAAGAAGTGAAAACTAACTTAAGCACGGTTGATATCAAAAGCCCCTTTATTTGATCAAATTAAGCTCAACAATCTTTTTCCTTGTCTAATTTAAACATTACTACAGCAGACATGGTTTGCTGAATTCCTCCTAGTTCACAGCACTGATCTGGCATACTTCTAAATTAAGCAGTTAAATAAAGTTTGTCAAGAGGCTTTGCAGCAAGCACATAAAGTAAATTTGGAGATCAGAAGTAATGCTTCATCCCTCACTGTTGCCGAGTGTCAGAGCCTCAGGGAAATTACGTGTGTGACATGGGAGAAGATGAAAAATTACTTTTGGAGAAGTTAGTTTCTATGGCATAATTGGATCACCCAAGAAAGGTGATCCAACTGAATGCATGAATTATTGAACAATATCATTAATATCACATGCAAGTAAAATTTCACTGAAGGTCATTCAAAAGCAGCTGCAGCAGTATATCGACAGCAAACTGCCAGAAATTCAAGCCGGATCAGAAGAGGTCACGGAACCAGGAATATCATAGCTGATGTCAGATGAATCCTGGCTGAAAGCAGAGAATACCAGAAAGATGTTCACCTGTGTTTTATTGACTATGCAAAGGCATTCGACTCTGTGGCTCATAACAAATTATGGATTACATTGCAAAGAATGGGAATTCCAGAACACTTAGTTATGCTCATGAGAAACCTGTACATCGAACAAGAGGCAGTCGTTAAAACAGAACAAGGGGGTACTGCATGGTTTAAAGTCAGGAAAGGTGTGTGTCAGGGTTGTATCTTTTCACCCTACTTATTCTATCCGTATGCTGAGCAAATAAT
This sequence comes from Trichechus manatus latirostris, assembly GCF_000243295.1. Classification (NCBI taxonomy): domain Eukaryota; kingdom Metazoa; phylum Chordata; class Mammalia; order Sirenia; family Trichechidae; genus Trichechus; species Trichechus manatus. The sequence goes on from NW_004444027.1 coordinate 6,148,404, forward strand.
CTGAGAAGCTGGGCTATATGAAGAAGAACACGGCATCAGGGTTGGAGGAGGACTCAGTTAACAACCTGTAATATGCAGATGACACACATTGCTTGCTGAAAGTGAAGAGGACTTCAGGCTGTTACTGATGAAGATCAAAGACCACAGCCTTCAGTATGGATTACACCTCAACATAAAAAAAAACAGAAGTCCTCACAACTGGACCAGTAAGCAACATGATAAATGGAGAAAAGATTGAATTGTCAAGGATTTCATTTTACTTTGATCCAGAATCAACACCCATGGAAGCAGCAGTCAAGATATCAAGGGACTCATTGCATTGGGCAAATCTGCTGCAAAAGACCTCTTTAAAGTGTTGAAAAGCAAAGATGTCACCTTGAAGACTAAGGTGCGCCTGACCCAAGCCGTGGTATTTTCAGTTGTCTTATATGCACGTGAAAGCTAGACGATGAATAAGGAAGACCGAAGAAGAATTGACGCCTTTGAATTGTGGTTTTGGTGAAGAATATCGAGTATACCATGGACTGCCAAAAGAACGAACATATCTGTCTTGGAAAAAGTACAACCAGGATGCCCTTTAGAAAGCAAGGATGGTGAGACTATGTCTCACATGCTTTGGACATGTTATCAGGAGGGATCAGTCCCTGGAGAAGGACATCATGCTTGGTAAAGGAGAGGGTCAGTGAAAAAGAGGAAGGCCCTCAACCAGATGGATTGACACAGTGGCTGCAACAATGGGCTCAAGCATAACGATTGTGAGGATGGCACAAGACCGGGCAGTTTTTCGTTCTGTTGTACATAAGGTCGCTATGAGTCGGAACCAACTCAACGGCACCTAACAACAACAACAGTTTCTGTGGACGCAGTAGTAATCACATGCTTGTAGTCACTCTTTTATTAGCTGATTGGTAAAGGCTCACTCCACAACTAACCCTGAGAAGCAAGAAAATTATTATTTGTACAAAGAGAACATTTACCAAAATTTAGAACTTTATCAGGAAATTACAAAGAGTTTTTTTCCCTCTCTTGGGTTAAGATTTGCTAGATGAATGTGGAAAGTTCTTTTTTAATGGTAATCCAGATATAATGTGGAAAAACATGTTTCTGTAAAGAACATAGGTAGCATACTTTTCCTGTAGGATCTTTAGCATACCCAGAACTCCTATATTTTACCTCAGAGGAATTTAAAGTCTTAATACATTATTCTTGCATTCTAGTATCTTTGAATTTTTCTGTCAGAGTCAATAATTTTGAACCTATCCTTGGATTATTCATGGCTCTCCAACTGTTGCAACTGAAGAAAGATGAACTAAGGTTTCTAGAACAAATCTGTGTTGTTGGAGTGTTTCCAGTGTTTGTTGTGCTATTTTTAGCCACTGCTGCATTGAAGAAGAAAAAGGAGCAGGAAAAAAAATCTTAAAAAGTAAAGTTATAATATTTTAAATTAAATATGTTTACTAGTTTGAAATCACTCAGTTTCCACCTTTTATGCATAATTTGTCTTGATTTCTTTCAAGGCAGTCAGGCCACTATTTACTTCTCTCTTCTTTCCTCCTTCCCTTTCTTCCTGACCAATTTTGTTTCATGTAATTTTCTTTCTTATAGAAAATCTGGAAAACACAGAATGTTGTAAAGAAGCATAGAAATATTATCCGTAATCTTCAATACCAAGAAAGAACCATTCTTACCAGTTGGCTTATTTCCTTTAATCTCTTGATTCCTTTTCCTTCTCTTTTTTTAGCACTAGCCACGAATTTGTGTACAGCTTAACTTTAGTAAAAAATTGATTATCTTAAGAAAAGGCTCTAAATTGTCACATGTCATTGAATTTACCAGTAATAAATCATAAATAATTCATCAGTAATAAATAAATACTATCTGGCAGAGAGGAATTGGCAAAAGCCTAATAAGCATTTTCACCGGAGAAGAAAAATGAAAGAAAGAAATTCAGTTAAGATTGGTTGTATTATCTGTTCTGTTTGTACCAATTTATCACTCTTCCTTACCTAAGAATACGTGCCATAGTTATCGATGAGGCTTACTAGTTGGAATTCAGTGACCTCTTCTCCACCGTCCACGCACTCGAGCCCTGAAAGTCTCCGTCCCTTTACCAAAACTAGGCCTTGGATGAGAGGACCTCCTACCTTACCAAGTTTATTTCCACCTCCATCTTGATCAACCATGATAACAGCTTGGCTGTGTTTGGACCTTTTCACCCTGGCTGTAGAACAAACTTATATATATCAGAGCCCTTGCTACGCTGTAATCCCTGCTTGCTTTCATAGAAGTACCAAAACAAAGACTTTGATCCAGCTGCCTAATTCCTACTTATAACTAAACTTGTTAACTTTGAATTAGTCCCAGACATAATTCCCAGGTTATTTCGGCAGAATGGAGCCTCCTTTCTTGAACTATCTAAAGAAGGATTTCAGTTTACAGTTTCATTGTGGATAGGCCAGGAATGTTTTAAAGCCAGGGATCAGCATACCCTTCCTGTAAAAGGACAGACAGTACTTTAGGCTTTGTGGTCTGTGTGATCTGTCACAGCTACTCACCTGTGCCACTGTAGTACAGAAGCAACTGTAGACTATATGTAAATGCATAAGCATGACTGATTCAGTGAAACTATTTGCAAGGGCCGTAGTTTGCTATCCCTCTTTTAAGGCATGAATCTCTTAAGCATTGTATGGTAACACAGTTGTCCGTTTGAGAAAAAAGTTAAATATATACCTTACATCATACTCCACAGGAAATTACATATATATTAAGAGTTTAAACATAGAAATGAAAACTGTAAAAATATTCTGAATGATACAAAACCCGTACACCAAAAAGAAAAGATGGAAGTATTTGACTATATAAAAATTAACATTAAAAAAAACACCATAAATAAAGATAAAAGACAGATGACAAACTGGAAAAAAAAGTAATTACAGTCTATATGACTAGCAGGTAGTATGGTTTCTACACACCGTTAAGAATAATTTGAATAACTCAAAAGGAAAAGGGATAAAAGGTATGAATTCACAGAAAAATAAATATACTGGTCAATAAACGGGAAGAGATGCTCATTCTCACTAATAGTAAAATCTCTATATTAAAAAAAAAAGATTTGGCCTGCCAAATTTATAAATATGAATAATTCATAATACTCATAATAGTGTATTGGGGGATGTGAGGGAATAAACAGCCGGACATAGTTGTGATGGCTTATATTAGTTACGTATTGTGTAACAAATTACTCCACAATTTAGCGGCTTAAAACAATAAACATTTATTATCTCACAGTTTCTGTAGGTCAGAAATCCAGAAGTGGCTTAGCTGGATGGTTCTGGCTCAGAGTCTTTCATGTGGTTGCAGTTAAGCTGTTAGCGAAGACAGCAGTTACTGGAGCTGGATGACCCATGTCCAGGCTCACTCTCATGAGTGTTGACAGGGCTCAGATTCTTGCTGCCTGTTGGCTAGAGATATCAGTTCCTCACCACATGGCCTTACTATAGGCTGCTTGTGTGTCCTCACAACATGGCAACTGGTTATCCCCCTGAGCAAGTAACCCAAGAGAGAGAAAACAGTCAAAACGGACACCACATTGCCATTTATAACCTAATCCCAGAGGTGACATATATCACTTCTACCATATGCCATTGGTTGCAGGGACTAATCCTGGTATAATATGGGAAGAAACTACTCAAGGGTGTGAATACCAGGAGGTAGGGATCATTAGGGACCACCTTGGAGGCTGGCTACCATGTAGCTTTACCGGGACTGTATGGCTGCATGCAGCCCAGCTTGGTTCTACAGTTCTTCACATGTAGCTGCTGAGGCTAGAATGTCCTAGATGGCATTTTTACTCAAACATCCAGCTCCGGGATGGATTTGCAGGAGCAGTTGTGTGTTGGCAGGACATCTTTTACTTCATGTGGCTTCTCCACTTGGCTAGCTTGGGCTTCCTTATAACATTGTAGTCTCAGGTTTGTCAGACTTCTTATGTGGCAGCTGGCTTCCCCCAGAGCCAGCATTACAAGAGATGTAGGCAGAAGCTACAGAGCATCTTATTAGATAGCCTTGAAAGTCACAGAACATCACTTTTCCCACTTCCACTTATCAAAAACATGTTACAGGACCAGCCCAGATTTCACAAGGTCATGATTACCAGGACATATGACTTAATTGTGAAGGGTTATCTTTGGAACCTATCACAGGAAGTTAGGATCATGAGAAATGATGCTGACTTGTTCTAAAGTGGTAGCGGTGAAGGTAATAAAAATTGGTCTGATTCTGGACATATTTTGAAGATGAAACTGACAGAATTTGCTTATGAATAGGGTTTGTAGTATGTGGGAGAAACAGAGAAGTCACAGATGAATCAGATTTTTGGGCTGAGCAATTTGAAGAATAAGGATGGCATTTACTGAGATGTGAAAGACTGTAGGACAACAGGTTTGGAGAAGAGAATCAGGATTGGATATACTTATATTTATTAATATGTGCATAAAAGTCACAAATTCTAACCTGTCTTTCTAGGACTATTTTAAGAATTTTGATTTTATTCCATAGAGTGTAAGAACTTTTTGAAGATTTTTTATCAGAGAAGTGATACGATCAGAAGTATGCTTTGGGAAGATGAGTTTAACCTTGTAAGGAGTGAAAGAAGAGTAGGGAGCCAGGGATTGCTCTATGAAAGCATACCAGGTTTTATGAAAATTCTTTCAGACAAATCTTTGGTGGTCAGAGACAATGTTGCTTTTCCTGTTTTATTCCTAGCTTATAGCCTAGAGTAAGCCATGTAAAGGGGGTTCAGTAAATGTAAAATGAATGAATAAATGCATTATTCAAGCTATTTGAGAAAAAGCTAATCTGAATTAGTAAAATATCTGTTACAGATACAAACCCGTTGCCGTCAAATTGATTCCAACTCATAGCAACCCTATAGGACAGAGTAGAACTGCCCCATAGGGTTTCCAAGGAGCAACTGGTGGATTTGAACTCTTGACCTTTCGGTTAGCAGCCTGAGCGCTTAACTACTGTGCCACCAGGGCTCCTTGTATTGAAGAGGTAACAGAAAATAGTACCAACAGGTAGTAGATGTATGGAGACCTGACTTAGACTAAAAGCGTTATCACATATGATTATGTTTGATGCTTTATTTGACATTTTTTTTAAAAGTGCTTACAACAATTAGGGTTATTTTAAATTCTTCTCCTACCTGCATAAATTCTTTAGGGCTCTGTTTGCTCAACAACAAAAGGTCCTTTCAGTAATAATGAAAGGTTCTGAACATATTAGGGCGTATCGTTCAAAATTATTAAAACTGTCAAAAAGGAATTTCAAGAGAAGCTTTTTCATAGGAAGATACATTAAGTTGTCACTCGGCCAAAGACCATACACCTCTGTTCACATGAGGAGATAGATTTGTGCTTTGTTTTGAAAAATTCAAAAAAATAAAAAGACAAATGACAAACTGGAAAAAATTACATCTTTTAAATATTTTATTAATGATAGACTTTTTAAGGAAGAATTATTGGCTAAAAATAACTTGGATTTTTATTTTGGCCAATTTTTTTTTAATATAAATATCAAATGTACTGGGCCTGCAAGTTTCAGTGAAAGGACAAAAGTTTATTGTTCTTGATTTCATGATATATTTTTCATATTGGTTTTAAGAAATTGCAAGGTGTTTCCTTAAAATATCCTGTTTATTTCAGGGGCTACGCTAAGTATGAGACCTGCTCCTATTCCTATAGAGGACCCAGAATGGAGACAAACACCTCCCCCAGTCTCTGCCACATCTGGCACCTTCCGACTAAGACGGGGTAGTCGATTTACCTGGAGAAAGGAATGCCTGGCTGTCATGGAAAGGTACATTTCCCATTTTCCTATAAGAGGTCTCTCAAACTTAGAAGAGAGATAAACTTTAGATCGTTTTGGACAGTTTTCATTTCAGTCTAATAATCTGAGATGTGGGTTTCATCTCTAAAGCATTTTGGACTATTATAAATGCTATGTTATTGAAACAAAGGGATCTTAGCATTCAGTATTTATAAAGCTGCAGTTAAGGAGCCGTGGTAGCACAATGGTTAAGCGCCTAGCTGCTAACTGAAAGGTTGGCGGTTCTAACCCACCAGCTGCTCCACAGGAGAAAAGACCTGATGATCTGCTCCTGTAAAGATTACAGCCTGGGAAACCCTATGGGACAGTTCTACTCTGTCCTGTAGGGTCACTATGAGTCAGATCAACTCAATGGCACACAACAACAACAAAGCTGTAGTTAGCATCTAAAGAGCGCTGGTGGCACAACAGTTAAGTGCTTTGCTGCTAACCGAAAGGTTAGTGGTTTGAACCTACCCAGCAGCTTTGTGGGAGAAAGACTTGGCAATCTGCTCCCATGAAGATAACAGCCTAGAAAACTATGGGGCAGTTCTAGTCTGTCACATGGCGTCACTGTGAGTCGAAAATCGACAGCACCTAACAACAAGAGGAAGTTAGCAGCTATCAATTTACTTATGATTTAAAAATAGTGGCCTCAGGAATTTAAGAGCTTTAGGAGAAATATTTTTTATTGTTTTAAAAATATAGATAAAACAGTATTTGCCAGTTCAAGATTTTTCACATGTACAATTTAGTGAGACCTACTACAATCATGTTGTGCAACCATCACCAATCACCACTGCTAAATTTTTCATCACCATAAACAGAAACTAAGCGCTTTCTAAACAATGCTTATCTTTTTCTCTTTCCTTCCACCCCTGGTAACCACTATTAAACTCTGATCTCTATACATTTGCCTCTTCTAGCTATTTCATATTAGTGAGATCATACAATATTTTTCCTTTTGTGATTGACGTGGAAGAAATATTTTTTTGAGTTTAAATCTTTGTGTTTTTGGAAAAACTATTTGAAGTCTTATTTTCATCAAAAATAATTGAGTAGTTAGTTGTATAGGAGGTCACTAAGACAACTTTCTTCAGTAAGGAGTATGGTCTAAATGAGCTTAAATCCCAAAGGTTAGAAATATTTGTTTTGACTTTGGTTTGGTAATTTATCCAGAGACTCTAGCACCAGTACACCTGTTCCATACTAGGTACTTAGTACTTTTTTAACTTGAATTTGACCTCATTTCAGTCTTCCCATTTGAAATAGTATAAATTAATTAAATATGATTGTGAAATGCTCGATATATTTAGTGTAGATTCTATAGTATAATTATCCTTTTAGTCTCCTAACTATAAGTGATGTCTACAGAATTTTATTTTTATGGAGGGTTTTATATGCAATAAGGTAATAATTTTCCATTAGAAAAATCTTCATTTCCTAAGATCAAATGTAGAGAAAAAATATATATTAGCCAGAGGTGAAAAACAATTGATTTTTATATTGAGATGCCTCATTAATTTAATTAATAGAAAAGAAAGGAATAGAATGTTTAAAACTAGGTTTAACTTCCAAGCTGATATAGAATACATATTTACATTGAGCCAACTTTATATTATTCCAGTTGTCTAGTCTGACTAGTAGAGTAGCATAATGGATGAGTATTTGACTCAGAGTCGGAAGACCTGAAACGTGATCTTGACTTTGCCATTAACCAACTTTGTAACTGTGTAGGTCTCAGACTCTGAGCTCTAACTTTCTCATCTCTAAAGTGAGGTTTTCTAATACCCAATATTAAATTTTATCTTATTTAGGAATTTTGCCATCTTTCTCCCTGACTTCTTTATTTCCTAGCACATTAACATCTCTACCTGAAAGTTAGAGAAGGATATTAAAATGTTGAAATTCAGACCATGTTTTTGTTCTTTTGATCAAATTGCGATTAAAAACTTTACTTGAGGAGAAGGTTGGTTTCAGTGGCCAAAATAAGACCATAACTTATCCATTGATGTTCATCATCTATTCCCTTCCTCATTCTCTTTATTATAGATAAAAGTAGAAGTCATTTATTAAATAATGAATGCTTATATGCTGGAGAGTTAAGGTGACAGAATAAGACTTCGTTGTTCTGGAGACCTGACATTTAAAATCTGCTTTGCTTTTCTCATCTGGAAATTTTGATTCATTTAACAGTTTCTTCAGAACATATCATAGTATCCCTTCATCACATAGCAGAGGAGGATTAAATTAACATGTAACCTAAATTATTTGCAATATTGTGTATTTTCCTTCAGGTAGAAATAAAATAGCCTTTGGTTTCTAATTGGTATAAGGTCTAATTGTGCTATGATAGCTATTTAATTTTTTTTCATGAAGACACCAGTATACATTTATCACATAATGTCACATAATGAAAGAAAGAATTTAAAAATTGGTAACATTAATAATGATTGATGATATTCCTAATGCACTTCCAGAATTTTAATCTCAAAGGATAGAAACAAAAACTAGCTACAGAATCACTGACTGGATTAAATTCAATTAAAAAGATACTGAGCACTCACCCTGTGTAAGACTCCCATTTGGTCTTAATTTTCTCTTTTTAATTTTAATTTTAATTAATAAGTATCTATTTAATACAGAAGCGGTTGTCTTTGGTTTAATTCTGTCTTACCTGGCACTAGTAAGAGAGGATATGGTTTATTTCAATAGTTACAAAAATGTAAAAGCGTTTTGTGAATGGATACATATATACAGATTGTAAAACTAGCAATGTAAGTCTTACTCAAATATGTTAATATAAAAGTAAAAAATTATTTTATTCCTCACACCAGATAACTTTCAAATGAATTAAAAAATTGAATATACATAGGTAATAGATGTAATTGTGAGTGACTCCTCTGTATCTCAGAAATAGAGGGAAATTTCCCAAGTATGATTAAAAATCCAAGAGCAATAAGGGAAAGAATTGATAAACTTGATTACATAAAATTAAAAGAAAAACATTGTGGGGGACACTGTGAGCAATGTAGAAAGACAAATTAGAAAAAATAGTTGCAACTTATTGGTGTCCATAGTATATAAAGGAGAACAGTGGTGGTTTAGTGGTAGAATTCTTGCCATCTATGCTGGAGACCCAGGTTCAGTGACCAGTGAATGTACCTCAAGCGTAGCCCCAAGAGTAAGGCAGACAGACTAGGAAGAAAAGCCTGGCAATCTACTTCCAAAAATCAGCCAATGAAAAATACTAGGGAAACCTATACACCAGTGTTCATTGTAGCACTTTTCATAATAACCAACAAGTAGAAACAATCTAAATGTCCTTCAGCAGATGAAAATAGATAAACAAAATGTGGTACATACATACAATGGAATATTACACAGCCATAATTGATAATATTCAAGTAGTTAAAACAGCTTATCTGTTTATCAGTGTAGCCTGGGTGAATAAATTATGGTACATCCATATGTTGGGTGTCCAGGCTCACATACTGGAGTACCATGCAGGTGAAAAAAGGAATACCCATATAGAAAGTGATCTCCAGGATGTAATGTTCAGTTAAAAAAAAAAAAAGTTAGAGTCAGCTATATAAGATGCTATCATTTATGCATTTGCCTATGATTTGTTTAAAAATGGGAAATAAATCATAAATAAAATGGTTACCAATAGGAGAAGAGAAAAAGACAGGTTGGAGAGGAGAGGGATAGAAGCCAGCCTTCTCTAATTATACCTTGTTTTGATATTATAACTATGTAAATAGAATACATAATTAAAAAATAAACTTAAAATGGAGGAAAAAGTGATCTGTATAAAATAGCTAAAATGAAACAAGCAAGCCTAACAGTGTATCAGGTTGGTGACTTAGAAACACTCAAGAATCATATCAAATAATTTTGCAATATAGTAAATTTACTATACTTCCCTAGTGGATTATAGGTTAAGAATAAAAAGAACTACAGAATATTCTTACACTAAAGAAAGAAATAGCCTTTGGATAATTTTGATATTATTATTCAAATACTATTTTATGTTTCTATGCATATGTGTGTGTGTATGTATGTGTATATAGACAGATTTAAATAATATAGGTAAAACAAGTAATGATATCAATGTTATTAGGAACCAAGACTTTTAGTGTAAGAGGAAAGAGAAACAAATATAAAATCAAAAGAATTAAGTAAAACCCTATAATCTTTCTTTGCGTGTGTATGCATAAAGACAGAAATTTATCTCAAATTTTTTAAATAACAGCCTAATTCACATGCCATACAATTCATCTATTTAGAGCATACAATTCAATGGTTTTTAGTATATTCACAGAGTTATGCAAAAACATTGGTATAATTAATTTTAGGACATTTTCATCACCTTCCCAAAAAATCCTCATACCCGTTAGCAGTCACTCCTCTTTTCCCCCAGCCCTTGTTGTTAGGCGCCATCAGGTTGGTTCCAACTCATAGTGACCCTTTATGTAACGGAATGAAACACTGTCCGGTCTTGCGCCATCCTCACAATCATTGCTATGTTTGAGCCCATTGTTGCAGCCACTGTGTCAGTCCATCTCATTGAGGATCTTCCTCTTTTTCGCTGACCCTCTCTGCTTTACCAAGCATGATGTCCTTCTCCAGGGACTGGTCCCTCCTGATAACGTGTCCAAAGTACATGAGAGGAAGTCTTGCCATCCTCACTTCTAGGCAACTACTAATCTATTTTCTCTCTATATATTTTTGCATATTCTGGACATTTCATATAAATGCAATCATATAATACGTGATCTTTTGTGACTTCTTATATTCAGCATAATGTTTTCAAGATTCATCCATATTGTAGCACGAACTGGTACTTCCTTCCTTTTTATTGCCAAATAATATTCCGTTGTTTGGATATACCACATTTTATTTATCCATTTCTCATTTGATGGACATTCCAGTTGTTTTTACTTTTTGGCTATTATGAATGATGCTTCTTTGAACATTTCCAAGGTGATATACATTTATCCCTGAGTTTTCTTCTAAGAGTTTTATGCTTTTAGCTTTTACATTTAGATCTATGATCCATTTGGAGTTAATTTTTGTGTATACTTTGGGGTAGGAGTCCAACATCATTCTTTTGTGTATGGATATCCAGTTGTCCAAGCACCATTTGTTGTAAAGACAATTTTTCCCATTGATTAGTCTTGCTACCTTTGTGGCACAGTGGTTAAGAGCTCAGCTACTAACCAAAAGGTAAGAAAGTTCTCCATCAAACATCTGCCTAATAGTTTTAGGACAGTGATTCTTAAGCCTGGCTGCATATTGGGATCACCTGGGGAGTTTTGAAAACTATCAGTGTTATGGTGTCATCCCTTACCAACTAAATCATAATCTCTGGGGATAGGACTGATGCCATTAGTATATGTAACAACTTTCCATTTGCCTAAGAACATACGGAGATTGTAACAGGAAAGATGAAACAAGAATGACATAACTACTGATAATTGTTGAAGCTTAATTATTAAGATAATTATTAAGTACATGGGGGTTCATGGGTTTATTATACTTGGGTAGAATTGAAATTTTCCGTAATAAAAAGTTTTTTGTTGTTTAAAGAGGACCTGACTAGATTTTAATAGGTAAAATAGAATTAGATCACTGGCCAGTATTTATTCATTCAGTCATTTTTTTATGGACCGTCTGCTATGTGCTAGCACTAAGCACTCTGACCTTAAGTAGTTTACAGATTCACAAGAGATAAAAAGTAATCTATATTGTAGATACATATTCTGAAAATCTGTGTATGCAAATAATGTAAGACTCAAATGTGATTTCTATTTTGCAAACCTAACTGTCCCTTTATTCATTCAATAAAGTACTCATTAGTTGTGAGGCAAAGAGCTAGGATAGAGAGGTACATTTTAGGGTAAAGAAGTGAAGGAATGATGAACCTAGTGGACCTGAGAAGTCTTTGGATTCTGTGGTCACAAGTTTTGTAGCCTAGGAGCTTCATAGGGTTCTGGGTTTTATTATTGATGGCCTAGGAGTGAGGCTTCTAATGTGCTTTTTCCTTATTAGTGTTTCACTGATTTAGGATGGGTATTCCTTTGGCTTTGGAAACAGATTGGACTCTGGAGTGTTAGGGTGTATGCCTGGGACACAAAAGAGTGAGAACTGGCTATTGTGCCAATTCTGGTCTCAAGGAAGAAAGGTAAAGGGAACTTTCATATTTCTTTATAGGTTGTTCAGCCTAATTAAGAAAGATGGAGAAAGTGGCAAAGACTACAGGAATGAATGTGAGAATACCCAGCTGTGACAAGTAGAAGCAATAGACTATAGCAGTTAAAAGCACCAGCTTTAGAACCGGATTTTGTGTATACAGGTCACTTATTGCTATTACTGTTAATAAAAGTGGCTGAATGATGACTCTGTATCTGCGTATGTCCAGGCAAATGAATGCAAAATGCTGAATACCTCTGTATGAATGTGTAATTAAAACCATTCTTTTCATTTTCATCTTCAGCAAATAGTAGCATCTTAGTATGTAAAACAAAATCATTAATAAAACCCATAACCCTTTGAAGTCATAAGGAAAACATTTTCATTGTTATTTTAGCCTTTGTCATTCTTCAAAACAACTTACAAAAATTAACCTAAAATATACTCCCCAGTAGGCAAGGAACCAGCGTTAAAAATTTCAGCTTGAATTAGTCCAAAGGACTAATGGACCACGGCTACCACGGCCTCCTCCAGACTGAGTCCAGCATAACTAGACAGTGCCTGGCTACCTCCACCAACTGCTCTGACAGATATCACAATAGAGGGTCCTGTACAGAGCTGCAGAAAAATTGAGAACAAAATTCAAACTCAAAAAAAACAGACCAGACTTACTGGTCTGACAGAGACTGGAGAAACCCCAAGAGTATTGTCCCCGGGTACCCTTGTAACTCAGTACTGAAGTCACTTGGGAGGTTTACCCTTCAGCCAAAGATTAGACAGCCCTATAAAACTAACAATAACACATGTATTTCAGCCATGTATATGCGACCAAATGGGCACACCACGCAGGGGCAAGGACAAGAAGACAGGAGGGGACAAGAAAGTTGGATGAATGGAAATGAGAAACTCGAGGTTGAGAAGGGAAGAGTCTTGACACATCGTGGGGTTGGCAGCCAGTGTCACAGAACAATATGTGTATTAATTGTTTAATGAGAAAAGAATTTGTAAATCTTCACCTAAAGCACAGTTTTAAAAAATTTCAGCTTAAGAGTGAGTATCTCTTCCCAGAAATTTTAAGCATCTAAAAATAGGTTGTTAGGATAAAAGTACCTCTTCATGAATGAAAATAGCATCAACAACCACAGTACTATAACAAACCAAAATTAAATTACAGGTTTAAATTTGACGTCACTGCTGTTAACCTGAGATGTATGTAATCTGAATTAAAGACATGGTCTGGTACACAAATGCATTTTATACAAGTGTGTTATTACATACTGAGAGAATTAGCATGGAAGAGACACACCCATTTGTAAAATGTGTTTCTACAATGTTGCTTGAGGTTTCTGTAATTTAATTCTGTTGGTCTTTACTGCATTTTGGAATTCTTCCCAGGACAGTTTATTAGTACTTGGACTTTGGTTTCAGTCTCTTTCCTTCCTCCTTTTTACTTTTAATTTTTTCAGTGAATACTTGAACTGTGAAGGTTAAGAAGACTAAATTCTATAAATTCTGTATTTAACTAAATTCTGTATTTAACTGGAGACTGGTTGTGGTTCAGACAACTTGCAATACAAGCTTGCCTAATCTGTTTTGCCAGTCATCAAAACCTTGACGTGCATGAAACGTTTCCTTTCCTAGTCTCCTAACTCTGAAATATATTGAATTACGATGGCATGACTTTATATGGCACATACTTTCATATGTGTAAATAAAGTAAAGGCAAAAAGTTAGTGTAGGTTCAAGTTTGAAGTGTCTCTGAAAAATCTCCTAGTCTCCTAGTGATATTAACCTATCCTGTTTTCATAGTGCCGCTTCCAGTTATTCCTTTATTACCTTTAATTACCACTGTGAGGCAAAAAAAAAAAATTACTCAGCAAGTACTCTTCACTTCTGCTCCCATTTCATGAAACTACATTTAGGAAAAAAAATTCTCTTGTTTTGCTTTATGTAGTTTGAGACTTTCTTAATTACCATATAAAATGGGGAAATAACTGCTTGTTCTCCTGGTAGACTTTTCCTCACCTTTCTAAAAACAGTTAACTCTTGAAGAGAATCCTGCTTTGTAAAATGCAAAAACCATCACCTTTTTCTTCCTTATCTAATCAGTATTATTTGTGTTATTTTGGTGTAATATTCCAATGTCATTTGGTATCATTCGTTCTGTATAGAAATCTATGAAGTAATAGGCCTACTCATGTCAGTAAGATTGCACCTGGCCTGAAAAACTTTAGAGTCAAAATGTTTATCATGCTTTCTTGTAGTGCTCTTCTGAGAGATTAAGACGTATCCAGATTTTTCTTTGGAAGATAACTTGTATAATTTGAATAATAAAAGTACTGATTTGCCTTCGTTGTACAAAAATATATAAACTACTTTTACTCGCCACGGATTGAGTTTAAGAAGCCCAAATTTAAACTAAGAAGCTCACTTTGATTTTATTTACCTATATTTGGTCATCATTCCTACAGAGAATAAGGAAGGGACCCTAAAGATCATCTAGTTCATCCCGTTCTTTTTTTAGACCAAGAACTCTTGGTTCAAAGCAATTAACTAACTTGGGTAAATATGGAAAAGAAATGAGATTAAGTTGTGTGTTTTGAATTCATAGTCATGTGAACCATAGAATATGCTTTAAAAAAACATACTCATTGAACTTCTCAACTTTATCTTTCTTAATGTTTATTTGATAAGCATTTCTGCGTGTCTACTGTGTGCTAAACTTTATGCTAAGAATTGGGATACAAAGATGAGTAAGACAAAAATCCTTATTGTATTAACTTTGAATTTCTTTTTTTCTGCATTTCTTTATTCATTTATTTCTCTCAGACCTTAGTTATTTCTTTCCTCTTACACACTTTCGTTTCTCTTCAGCGTGCCTTCTACCCTCCCACCATTGATCTTCTTAGTTGATCAAAATGTAAAACTCAGTATATACTTTAGTATTTGTTATACTTATTGAATAAAGTATTGTGCTCCTATTTCATTTAAAAAGCAAATTCATCAATTTATATTTTTCAAAGCAATATTAAATATTATATAATTCCTAACCATCCTTCAAGTGCTCAAAAATGTATCACTCTATGATTCTAAAGAAAAGACCAAAATGGATGTCAGAAGAGACCCTGAAACTTGCTCTTGAAAGTCAAGTAGCTAAAGCAAATGGAAGAAGTGATGAAGTAAAAGAGCTGAGCAGAAGATTTCGAAGAGTGGCTTGAGAAGAAAAAGTAAATTATTATAATGACACATACAAAGACCTGGAGTTAGAATACCGAAAGGGAAGAACACGCTCAGCATTTCTCAAGCTGAAAGAACTGAAGGAAAAATTCAAGCCTTGAGTTGCAACAGTGAAGAATTCTGCAGGGAAAATATTAAACAACACAGGAAGCATCAAAAGAAGATGAAAAGTCACATAACAATGTATGTATAAATTTTTGTATGGGGAAGAAAAAGAAGATGGAAGGAATACATAGAGTCGCTGTACCATAAAGAATTGGTTGACATTCATCCATTTCAGGAGGTAGCATATGGTCAGGAACCAATGGGACTGAAGGAAGTGGTCCAAGCTGCACTGAAGGCATTGGCAAAAAACAAGGCTTCAGGAATTGAAGGAATATCAATTGAGATGTTTCAGCAAACAGATGCAATGCTAGAAGTACTCATTTGCCTATGCCAAGAAATTTGGAAGACGAGTACCTGGCCAACCAACTGGAAGAGATCCATATTTATACCTATTTCAAAGAAAGGTGATCTAACCGAATGCATAAATTACCAAACAATATCATTAATATCACATGTAAGTAAAATTATTGCTGAAGATCATTCAGAAGCATCTGCAGCAATACATCGACAGTGAACTGCCAGAAATTCAAGCAGGATTCAGAAGAGGATGTGGAATGAGGGATACCGTTGCTGATGTTAGATGGATCTTGGCTGAAAGCAAAGAATACCAGAAAGATGTTTACCTGTGTTTATTGACTATACAAAGGTATTCGACTGTGTGGGTCATAACAAATTATGGATAACATTGCGAAGAATGGGAATTCCAGAACACTTGATTGTGCTCATGAGGAACCTGTACATAGATCAAGAGGCAGTCCTTCGAACAGAACAAGGGGATACTACATGGTTTAAAGTTAGGAAAGGTGTATGTCAGGGTTGTATCCTTTCATCATACCTATTCAGTCTGTATGCTGAGCAAATAATCTGAGAAGCTGGACTGTATGAAGAAGAGCTGGGGCATCAGGATCGGAAGAAGACTTGTTAACAACCTGTGATAGGCAGATGATAAAACCTTGCTTGCTGAAAGTGAAAAGGACTTGAAGCACTTACTAATGAAGACCAAAGACCACAGCCTTCAGAATGGATTACAACTCAACATAAAGAAAACAAAAATCCTCACAACTGGACCAATAAGCAATATCAGGATAAACAGAGAAAGTATTGAAGTTGTCGAGGATTTCATTTTAATTGGATCCACATTCAACACCCATGGAAGCAGCAGTCAAGAAATCAAATGATGCATTGCATTGGACAAATCTACAGCAAAAGACCTCTTTAAAGTGTTAAAAAGCAAAGAAGTCACCTTGAAGACTAAGGTGCACCTGACCCAAGCCATGGTGTTTTCAGTTGCCTGGGAAAGCTGGACAAAAAGGAAGACTGAAAATGAATTGATGCCTTTGAGTTATGGTATTGGCGAAGAATATTGAATATACCATGCGCTGCCAAAAGAACGAACAAATCTGTCTTGGAAGAAGTACAACCAGAATGCGCCTTAGAAACAAGGGTGGTGAGACTTCGTCTTACATACTTTGGACGTGTTATCAGGAGAGATCAGTCCCTGGAGAAGTGCATCATGCTTGGTAAAGGAGAGGGTCAGTGAAGAAGAGAAAGACCCTCAACGAGATGGATTGAGTGGCTGCAACAGTGGGCTCAAGCATAACAACAATTGTGAGGATGGCCCAGGACCGGGCACTGTTTAGTTCTATTGTACGTAGGGCTGCTCTGAGTTGGAACCGACTGTACAGCACCTGACAACAACAACATGATTCTAAATAATTTTTGTGTGTGTGGAGCCTTTGTTCCTTCTGAGACTCAGTGGCATTTGGTAGTAAAGTATTTCCCAGCCTGGAATTAAATCTCTGCAAAATAATTGGTGCTTAGCATAACAGCACCAACAGGCTGACTTCAAAGAACAAAATCACCTCCATGATAACTAAGTTCTGTCAAAAAAGAAGTTGTCTAGGACCACATTTAAATGTACAACATAATCTATCTCAGTACTTTGTGTTAGCGATCCATTTGTATTCTGGTCCCCTCAATTCCTATGTTTATATATTATAGTAATGAAATATTTTGAGGGTATTCCAATATGAAAATGAAAATAAAGTGCTATTCACCTACTTTAAGTCTCTTGTTGTTGTTAGGTGCCATCAAGTTGATTCTAACTCATAGCAACCCTGTAGGACAGAGTAGAACTGCCCCATAGGGTTTCCAAGGAGCAGCTGGTGGATTTGAACTGCCAGCCTTTTGGGTAGCAGCTGAGCTCTTAACCACTATACTACCAGGGCTTCTTTTTTTAACTCTAGAAAGTTAGAATTCCTTTCTTCCTTATCAAATGAGAAAACTAAATACTCATGTTCTTACTTCTTAGAAGAAGTTGGTGTCTCTTATTTTTCAGTTTATATCTAATATTAAAACTTTGTTCAGTGTTTTACAATTGCAAAGAAACTTAAATTTTAGTTTCTCCTTTATGATGTTGCTGCTGAGTCGAGTGAACAAGCTGAAGAAAATGTGTTCTTCACATACAGGATCATGATCAGCCATGTCTGACCAAGGTAGTGATTTTGTTTAGATAGAAAATTCAGTAAAAATATTTTCAACTTCTTTACATTTACGTATGATAGCTTTTTAGCAAGTGGGTAAGTCAGTGAAGATACACCTGTTAAGGGGGATACTATGATAAAATGACAGATGTGGCCTGTGTAGATTCTAGGAAAAATATAAATGAAATAATGTTATGCAAAAGAAGAAACAAATTCCTTATAATAATGTAAAAATACATACATGGAAGCCCTGTTCAGCGGTTTGAATCTACCAGGCACTCGTTGGAAACCCTATGGGGCAGTTCTACTCTGTCCTATAGGGTCACTATGAGTCGGAATCGATTCTATGGCAGTGGGTTTGTTTGTTTTGTGTGTGTGTGTGCACAGATAAAGATGGAGAGAGATGATAAAATTTGTCAATAAGTTATTTCCCTTAAGTGTTGAATAGTTTGTACATTTTTACATTACTTTTTATCTGTCTATTTCTTATGACATAGTGGTTAAGAATACAGGCTTTGATGCTAAAAAGAGTCTGATTCTAGCCTTGACTCTTACTCAACAGCTATATGTCCTTAGGCAAATTACTTGCTATAACATGGCTATAATAATTGTACCTACCTTATAGGATTGCTGTGATTTAATACCAAAAGACAATACATGGAAAGTACTAAGCATGATACATGGTATTCATGTGCTGTGTAGTGAATTACTTAATATGGCCCTGTTAGCCATGCATGGTTTTATAATTCCCACACAATGACTGGATGGGACTATGCAAATAAAGTGCTTGTGGCCCACCAAGGTATTGGACATCCTGCAAATAAGGTGTATGGAACCCTTGCGGGGAGGTGGGACTATGCAAATAAGGTATATGGAACCCTAACGAGGGAATTGGTCAGTTTTGCCATCCAGCTAGGCTTAAAGGGAGCCAATCCTATAGCAAAGAGGAATTTCACTACTACCAAGAAAGACGAACTGGAAGTGCAGCGCATCCATTGGACCTGGGGTCCCTATACTGAGACCCCCCTAGACCCAGGAAACAGAGAGGGAGCTGTAACATAGGAGACAGCGAAAAGCAGCGGCAGAGAAACGGAGGCAGCAGAACCAGGAGAATGATGCGAGACAGCATGGTGGACTTCCTGGCCACCAAGGGAGGCGGCTACAGTAAGTGTGCCAACCCACAGAGCAAGAGAACTGAGCACCTTCCATAAGGAGCCTTGCTGGCGGAGTGAGGTGCCTCTGGGCACTTAATAGTATAGCTAAAAGAGCTTTGTAACAACTGCCCAAGCAGGACACAGGCCAGGCCAAGGGCTGAGAGAGGAGTCCTATCCTGAGGGGGCGGAGAGGAGCCTGTCCTCAGGGGGCTGAGAGGAGCTGAGAGAGCTGTCCTGCACTGAAGAAGGGAGACTTTGCCTACATGCTTCCTGATCCTGATTCTGAGTTGTAGCGTGTTGATTCTTATCCTCAGTTGTAACCTGGTACTTCCCTAATAAATCGTGAGTATTGTCTGTGAGTTCTGTGTGGCCATTTTAACGAATTATTGAACCCAGCAGAGAAGTAGAGTGCTGTGGGAAGGACACCTGGTATCAGAATTGGTAGAAAGGTTGGAGGGGGAAGGTATGTTTGACTTCCATCTCATAGGAATCAGCCTTGGGCTGATGTTGATGTGATTCTTCCCCCTCATAAAGTTAAACAAGGGGGTCAGATGCTGCCACACTGCCATATTTACAACATACCAGTACTAGTTGCTGTCAAGTCGATTCTGACTCATGGTGATGCCATACATGTCAGAGTAGAACAGCACTCCATAGGGTTTTTTCAGTGTCTGATTTTTCAGAAGTGTATCACCAGACCTTTCTTCCAAGCTGCCTGTTGATGTGTTCAAACCTCCAAACTTTTGGTTAGCAGCCACATGCATTAACTGTTTGCATCATCCCTGAGTAGGAGTCAATTCCATGGCAACTGGTTTACTGGTTTATGGTATACATTGTTGTTGTTGTGGTTAGGTGCCATCAAGTTGGTTCCGGCTCATAGTGACGCTATGTACAATAGACAAAAACACTGCCCAGTCCTGTGCCATCCTCACAGTCTTTGCTATGCTTGAGCCCATTGCTGCAGCCACTGTGTCAATCCATCTCATCAAGGGCCTTCCTCTTTTTCGCTGACCCTCCGCTTTACTAAGCATGATGTCGTTCTCCAAGGACTGATCCCTCCTAATAACATGTCCAAAGTATGTGAGACAAAGTCTCGCCATCCTCGCTTCCAGTGAGCATTCTGGCTGTATTTCTTCCAAGACAGACTTATTCATTCTTCTGGCAGTCCATGGTATACTCAATATTCTTTGCCAACACCATAATTCAGAGGCATCAGTTCTTCAGTCTTCTTTATTCATTGTCGAGCTTCGCCGTGCATGTGAGGCGATTGAAAATACCATGGCTTGGGTCAGGTGCACCTTAGTCCTCAAAGTGATGTCTTTGCTGTTCAACACTTTAAAGAGGTCTTTTGCAGCAGATTTGTCCAGCGCAATATGTTGTCTGATTTCTTGACTGCTGCTTCCATGGACGTTGATTGTAGATTCAAGTAAAATGAAATCCTTGACAGCTTCAATACTTTCTTTGTTTATCATGATGTTGCTTATTGGTCCAGCTGTAAGGATTTTCTTTTTCTTTATGCTGAGGTGCAACCTGTACTGAAAGCTGTAGTCTGATTTTTATCAGTAAATGCTTCAAGTCCTCTTCACTTTCAGCAAGCAATATTGGGTCCCGTGCATATTGCAGGTGGTTAATGCATCTTCCCCCAATCCTGATGCCTCATTCTTCTTCATATGGTCCAGCTTCTCGTATTATTTGCTCAGCACACAGATAGAATAAACTAAAAAACCAAACCTGTTGAGGTCAAGTCGATTCCGACCCATAGCAATCCTATAGGACAGAGTAAAACTGCCCTTAGAGTTTCCATGCAGTGGCTGGTGGATTGGAACTCCTGACCTGTTGGTTAGCAGCCAAGCTCTTAACCACTGTGCCACCAGGGCTCCAGCTTCTCGGATTATTTGCTCAACATACAGTTTGAACAAGTATGGTGAAAGGATGCAACCCTGATACACACTTTTCCTGACTTTAAACCACGCAGTATCCCCTTGTTCTGTCTTGGTTTGTGTACAAATTCCTCATGAGCACAATTAAGTGTTCTGGAATTCCCATTGTTCGCAGTGTTATCCATAATTTATTATGATCCACACAGTTGAATGCCTTTGCATAGTCAGTAAAACACAGGTAAACATCTTTCTGGTACTCTCTACTTTCCAACAAGATCCATCTGACATCAGTGACAATATTCTTCCTTCCACGTCCTCTTCTGAATCTGGCTTGAACTTCTGGCAGTTCCCTGTCAATGTACTGCTGCAACTGCTTTTGAATGATCTTCAACCAAATTTCACTTGTGTGTAATATTAATGATATTGTTCGATAATTTCCTCATTCTGTTGGATCGCCTTTCTTTGGAAGGGGCACAAATATGGATCTCTTCCAGTCGGTTGGCCAGGAAGCTGCCTTCCAAATTTCTTGACATAGAGGAGTGAGCACATCCAGCACTGCATCTGTTTGTTGAAACTTCTAAATTGGTATTCTGTCAATTCCTGGAGGCTTGTTTTTAGCTATTCCCTTCAGTGCAGCTTGGAATTCTTCCTTCAATACCGTTGGTTCCTGATTATATGCTACCTCCTGAAATGGTTTAATGTCCACCAGTTCTTTTTGGTACAGTGACTCTGTGTATTCCTTCCATCTTCTTTTGATGCTTCTTGCGTCGTTCAGTATTTTCCACATAGAATCCTTCAGTTTTGCAGCTTGAGCCTTGAATTTTTTCTTCAGTTCTTTCAGCTTGAGAAATGCCAAGTGTGTTCTTCCCTTTTGGTTTTACTAATTCCAGGTCTTTGCACATTTCATTATAATACAGTGTTTTCTCGACCTACCCTTTGAAATCTTCTGTCTGTTCAGCTCTTTTAGTTCATCATTTCTTCCATTTGCTGTAGGTACTCAACTTTCAAGAGCAAGTTTTTAAGTCTCTTCTGACATCCATTTTGGTTGTTTCTTTCTTTCCTATCTTTTTAATGACCTTTTTATTTCTTCATGTATGATGCCCTTGATATTATTCCACAACTCGTTTGGTCTTTGCACATTAGTGTTCAGTGCATCAAATCTGTTCTTGAGATGGTCTTTAAATTCAGGTGGGATATACTCAAGGTCATATTCTGCCTCTCGTGGACTTGCTGTAATTTTCTTCAGCTTCAACTTGAACTTTCATATGAGCAGTTGATGGTCTAGTCCACATTCGGACCCTGGCCTTGTTCTGACAGTTGATATTGAGCTTCTCCATCATCTCTTTCCACAGGTGTAGTCAGTTCGATTCCTGTGTATTCCATCTGGCAAGGTCCACATGTATAGCTGCTGTTTATGTTGTTGAAGAAAGGTATTTGCAATGAAGAAATCGTTGGTCTTGCAGAATTCTATCATGCGATCTCTGGTGTCATAATAGGTGCTCAATCAGTATTCCTCGTACTACTAAATAGTACAAAAATATTAAACAAATAAGAACTTCCAAACAGAATTCTGTGTTTCTCCAAAATGAATTTTCCAAAGAGTTATTTTCTAATGTATTCTTAAGCTTTAACCAACAAGAATCTATTTAGTATTTCTTTCAAAAAAAAAGTCATTCATCACCTGTATGCCCAGCACTATACCCAGTGCTGAAGCATTTTCAAAGATAAAGTTCTAGATCTGTAGGACTCAGTCTAGTGGGGAGACAGGCTAAAAAAGTCACATAAGTGATGGGTTTCAAGTACAGTAAGAAAATAGAGGGGAATGGTTTGAGGAGAGGCCAACACTAAGAAGGTGATATTTGAGCTGGGTCTTGTAGAGCAGTAAGTAGATATTTGATAGATGGAGAAGAAGAAAAAAAGACATTCTTGACAATGAGAACAGTATGTGCAAAGCACAGCAGCATGAAAAATTAAATAACTGGAATGTATGGTCAGTCAGGCAGGAAATGAGGCTGGGTAAGTAAATTGCAGCCAGATTGTATTGCCACATTTGAAATGTTTGTTTTTCTCAAAGCATTTTTATTTGCATTTATGCCCAAGTGTGGTTGTTCTAATAATTTTTCTTAAATTTCTTAACCTATTTTCTAAATTTTTGTGCCACTTTCCTCCCAAGTATAAAAGAGAGAGAATTCTTTTTGTGATGAGGTGGATTTTATGTCAATATTTGTGAAACATCTTGGAAATTAAAAAATTGAAAATTTTTAAAAAAATCTTCCTAGCCTTTTTTAAGACTAAATAATACTCCTTTTTCAAGAAAATATCTGGAAATTTCAGCAGTTTTCAATTGAAAAAAAAATCATTTGATCCATTTTTTCCCTGCTGACTTGTATTATAAAGGTGCACTATTATAAAATTATAGAATCCAGTTTTCCTACTGACTTTTTTTATAGAGCTGCATTCTTAGGAAGAAAATTTGGGCAATAGTATTTGCCAGAGTGAATTATTTCAGTGGTGTAGTTTATGAGTTCCTGCAGGCTAGGTTTTGGTTTTAATTAGCTGGCCCATAGGCTAGCACATAACACCTGACATCAATAAATGTTGCTGAGCTTGATTGAATTAAGTATTTAAGAAGATCCTACAACTTTAACAAAATTAGAATTTACTGTAACCACCCTTCCACTTCCTGCTAGATATATTAGATTCAGGAGGTAGGGGTGCATGGGTAGAAGAAAACAGTATTTTCTACTTTTGTGAAAGTTAAAAGACCTTTGATGTGACTCAATGGTAAATAATAATCCAATTCAGTGATTAAATGATAAAAAGGATCCAATTAAAATGACTCAAAAACAGCAGAATGATTTTCAACTGCCTCATTGTTGTTTTTCCTCAGCCTGTACCAGTTTTTCTCACAAAAATCACTTTGTAGACTGAGTCCAGTACAACTAGATGGTGCCCAGCTACCACCACTGACTGTTCTGACCGGGATCACAATAGAGGGTCCTGGACAGAGCTAGAGAAAAATGTAAAGCAAAATTCTAACTCACAAGAAAAGACCAGACTTACTGACCTGACAGAGACTGGAGAAACCCCTAGAGTATGGAACCCAGACACCCTTTTAGCTCAGGAATGAAGTCATTCCCGAGGTTCACCCTTCAGCCAAAGATTAGACAGCCCCATAAAACAAAACAAGACTTAAGGGGCACACTATCCCAGGGGCAAGTATTAGAAGGCAGGAGGGGACAGAAAAGCTGGTAATAGGGAACCCAAAGTTGAGAAGAGAGAGTGCTGACATATTGTGGAGTTGTTAACCAATGTCATAAAACAATATGTGTACTAACTGTTTAATGAGAAACTAGTTTGTTCTGTAAACCTTCATCTAAAGTACAGTGTAAAAAAAAGCTTAAAAAAAATCACTTTGTAGAAGCAACATTGAATCCTCTAAAATCTACTGTTTGTCATGGTCTACAATGAGTGAGGAATGAGGATATTTTAACCGTGCCTCCCTTAGGGTGTCTGGCCATCACTGCAACCCCTGGCGAGCTGGTCTTGCTTTCCCTCTCTTCTGATGTCATAACTATTCTAGAGTTGAAAATGTTGGAGGAATACACTATACATTTTGGAATTAATGGATGCTGAAAGTTAAATTTTAAAAAGCGTTTATCCTTTTTCATACTGTTTATGGAATGACTCTAGTGGAACATAATAAACTACACCTCCCATATCTCTGCAAATAGAAGGAAGTTCTTAACATTTATATGAGACAGCAGGAGCCTGGATATGACCTCATTTCAGTCCATTAGACTATTTGAGGAAAAAAAGAATAAAAATTTCCCACATATTGACAGGTAGAGTTATCCCAATCCATTTCTCATAGCCAGCAAGAAGATGAACTATCCTTAAATGCATTTTAAAATTGGGAAATTATACTTCCTGTTTCCTTTTTGGTCAAACAGAAATAGCAAAAAGAGAAATTATCACAATGTTTTTTAGACAGATTAAAAGTTCTTCCCATCCACATATAGATTCTTTGCCAGTAGTTTTTGTTTTTTTTTAAGATTTATTTTCTTTTTTTTTAATTTTTTTTATTATACTTTAGATGAAGGTTTACAAAACAAATAGTTTCTCCTTAAACAGTCAGTACACATAGCGTTTCATAACATTGGTTAACAACCCATGACATGTCAACACTCTCCATTCTTGACCTTGGAGGACCTTTTTTTTGGTGAAAATATACATAGCCAAAGTTACACTGTTTCAAAAGTTTCTACATGTACAATTTAGTGACATTGATTACATTCTTCCAGTTGTGCTGCTATTCTCACTGTCCTTTTCCAAATTATTCCATCACCATTATCTTCAACTCACTGCCCCCAGGCTTCCCATCAAACCTTTTGAGTTGCTGTTGTCCATTTGATCTTACATAAATAATTCTTTGTTTTTTTTGTACCTTAGATGAAGGTTTGCAGAACAAATAGTTTCTCATTAAACAGTTAGTACACATATTGTCCTATGACAATGGTTAACAACCTCACGACATGTCAGCACTGTCCCTTCTCAACCTTGGGTTCCCTATCACCAGCTTTCCTGTCGCCTCCTGCCTTCTAGTCCCTGTCCCTGGGCTGCTGTGCCTCATTAACCCTGTTTTGTTTTATGAGGCTGTCCAATCCCCGGCTGAACAGTGAACTTCGAGAGGGGCTTCACCACTGAGCTAAAAGGGTGTCCAGGGGCCATACTCTTGGGGTTTCTCCAGTCTCTGTCAGGCCAGTAAATATGGTCTTTTTTTGTGTGTTAGAATTCTGTTCTACCTCCTTTTCCAGCTCTGTCCAGGACCCTCTATTGTGATCCCGGTCAGAGCAGTCAGTGGTGCTAGCCGGGCACCATCTAGCTATACTGGACTCCGTCTGGTGAAGGCCTTGGTTGCTGTGGTCCATTAGTCCTTTGGACTAATCTTTTCCTTGTGTCTTGTTCTCTTCATTCTCCCTTGCTTCGGAAGGGGTGAGACCAGTGGAGTATCTTAGATGGCTGCTCACAGGCTTTTAAGACCCCAGATGCTACTCACCAAGGTAGAATGTAGAACATTGTC
>NW_004444027.1:6174924-6183932 GCF_000243295.1 Trichechus manatus latirostris
ATTTCACCATCATATTTGAACAAGAGTTTTGCAGGATATATTCTTGGCTGGCAATTTTTTTCTTTCAAAGTTTTATGTATGTCATCCCATTGCCTTCTTGCCTGCATGGTTTCCACTGAATAATCCAAGCTTAGTCTTATTGTTTCTCCTCTGTATGTGACTTTTTGTTTTTCTCGAGCTGCTTTCAGGATTCTTTGTTTGTCTTTGGTTTTAGCAATTACGATTATGATATGCCTTGGTGATTTTCTTTTGGAGTCTATCCTATAAGGGGTTCTTTGAGCTTCTTGGATGGTCGGCTTTTAATCTTGCATGATAGTGGGGAAGTTTTCTGTCAGCAATTCTTCAGTGATCCTCTCTGTACTTTCTGTTTTCTTCCCCCATTTTGGAACTCCACAATCTCTCGCAGATTTTTGCTTTTGATTGTATCCCACATAATTCTCCAGGTTTCTTCGTTTTTCTTCGTTCTTTTTTCTGATTTTTCCTCAAACAGAGTTGTATCCAAGTGTTTGGCTTCAATTTTGCTAATCCTATCTTCCATCTTTTCAAACCTGCTCCTCAGCCCTTCTCTGACACGTCCGTTTCTGAAATCTTGTTGTTTATCTTTTGGATTTCTAATTGTTGTTTTTGTATGGTTTCTAGTTGTGAATTTATTTTGGCATTTTGTTCCTGTATGATTTTCTTGAATGCTTCCATTTTTTTGTCCATATTTTCCATGAATTTGTCTGCCTTTTCCATATATTTGTCTATTTTTTCCTCATTTTTGTCTGCTTTTTGCTTAAACTCTTGATAATTCTGAATATTAGAGATTTGAATTCCCTATCAGTTAGGTCTGGTGCCTTTTCTCTAGTGGAAGGTCATCTGGTGTTTTATTTTGGACGCCTACTGGAACCATCCTGTCCTGTTTTTGAAAATGTTTTGATATTGTCTGCTGTCTTTGGGGCATTTAGTGGTTATTTTCCTTGTTTATTTATTGTAGATTTGTTTGTTTTGTCCTGCTTTTTTGTTTTATTTGGTTATGTCTGAGCAGATGGGCTGTGCATTCTTTGTTGTTTGCTCATCTTTGGGCACGATACTTTTCACCTCCTCCAATGGCCAGGGTCAGTCACTCAGATATGGTACAGCAGGGCAGGTCTAGCTGAAAGGGATTTGCTGGGATGGCTTGTTTGTGGCACGTACCAGGGCTGATGGTGCGGACTGGGAATCAGTGCAGGGCAGGTTCCAGTATTCCGTTATTCCGTACCTGTGCTGATTGGGAGTGTGATGTTCAGCTCACGGTGCAGGTAGGCAGGAAGAAGGAGGTAGATTGTGATGTGTGGAGCTAAGATAGGTATGGAAAAGATGAGAGAGAGGAGAGAGGAACAGGAGCCAAAAATATACACACAAACAAAAAAAGACTGCTAACAGAGTTGCTATTGGAGTGGAGAGATGAGAGACTGAGAAATGAGGAAAAACAAAAATTTAAAAAAAAAAGAAAACGGGTAAAAGAAAAACAATGAATAAATCGAGAAACTGGAAATTAGGCAAGACAAAAAGGCAATAAGAGAGAGAAGAAAACAAAACAAAGAAAAAAAAAATGAAGGAAAAAAAAACCCAAGAAAAAAGAAATGCCCCCAGAGATGTCTCTGTGCATCTGCGCACAGTAAGGTAATAGCATCCAAGCTGCGTGGTACTGCCCGGCTAGAAGGCACTCCAAAGCTGAGAAAAGAAAAAGGAAAGAAACAAATCAAAACAGAACAAATCTGAGCAAACCAACAAAAAAGCCCTGGGGGTCCTACCAGCATGGCAGCACAGGCCGGGAAGCAGTTTCACAGTCAAACGGTGTTTTGCAGCCTTTCAGGAAGAAGCAAAGATTGCACACGGAGCCAGGTATTTGACATCAAGGAGCAGGAGGTGGTGAGAGGTAAGGAAGAAATCTAAAGAAGTGGAAAAAAGCAACACTAGCAGCCACCAAAAGACACTCGGGGAGCTGGCCAGTGCAGGCAGGTGGAATCCAAACGACATTGGGGTGCTTCCTGGCCAAAAGACTGTGGCTGCAGGAAGCAGAGGAGGCTAAGTGGGGGGTGGGAGAGCTGATATTGCTGGTTACTGGTTGTTCTATCTCCTGCTGGAAGCTCCGTGAGGCTGCTTTCTCATACCCCCAGTTCGCTGATCTCTGATAGGAGTCCAAGATGGTGGATCCGTGCTGTGGTAGCTGATAGGGGATCTCTGCATGTATCTCTCCTTGCTGTCTATTCTTGGTCAGTTTCTTATTCCATTCGGTGGTTGGCTGAGTTCTTTTATTTGATGCGTAGGCTTTTAGGATTGACATGTGACTCTGTTTGACTTAGTTTTTCTGATCTTTGCTTCGGAGGGACGGCGTGGTGCTTCTGGCTATAGCACCATGTTGCCCGGAAGTCCTTTGCTAGTAGTTTTATACAACAACAGACCTCTCATTCCTCTAGTCTCTAAGCCAATTAAGCAGGAAAAAAAGACCCCATGTTCCTCATACTGTTCTGTGGCCACAGTTTACAGAGAAATGAAGTATAATTAGGCAAATATTGGTATTGGTATTGTGTGTAATGAGTCACGAATGAAGTATATGATTCATCACAGAAGCAGAATTATAGCTGTCATATTATAGACATTAATACTGATGAAGACCAACTTATAGAAAAATCTTCACCAAAAATTCGTGATTTTTTTTCTTTTTTAAATTCAGCAAATATTTATAGAGCTTCTGCTTTTACCAATCGTTGTGATAGACACTGGGGTGTACAATAATTAACAAGAAAGGTGTAGTCCTGTGTGCGCCTTGCATGAAGAAATGATCTTTGACAGACTGAACATTCACAGCACATACAAAGGTTTACATAAGTGTTTGATGTTTGAAGATTTGAAATTGGTAGAATGTGAACCTGCGGATGAATATCCTACCTCTTTTTTTAGTTGCCTTTTGTTTGAGAAAACTTGAATGGACTATGCAATTGCAGTGGTACAGGGCATCTAAAAGTGGTCTTTAGACTATATGCTGAAAATCTGCATACCATAGAAATCTCAATCGTTTAAGAGTGCCTCATCCAAGTATCTATTTTTATTGGGTCCCACTTTGGCATGTCATCTGTTAATAGATCAGACTAACCTATGGTTCTAACCATTTTGAGACTATCATATACATATTATCATTTTACTGGGTTTAGAAGCTTTTCTTTGTCATCAAAATACCTCACTTGGTACATGACTGTTCCCCAGATTTGCTCTGTAGTATTATTGTGAAGAAATTTATTTAACTTGCATATGACTAGTAAGATAAACTTCCAACCCTGACAATATTAATATAAGTAGCTCATTTTTGTCAAGTTTTATCAGAATTAATTTGGCCTTTTTAAAAGGCAATTTGAAGAGTTATTTATCTATATTCTGGGTAGTTTGATTGATTCCTACTAAAAACTGTTGCAAACCCAAGACAGAAAAGAAGAAAACTAGGTTTCAGAGAAAGTAGTAAGCACCCGTATGTGTGTACATGATATTGTGTTTCTCCCTCTGCCTTGAGGAAAGTAATCAAGTTAATCCTAGACACCTCTGATTCTCAAAAGAATCTATGCTGTTGTCTGTGGATGGTTTGCTGTTTATTGAGACAAAGATTTTGGATTGCTCTTTGGGAAGATCTCATTTTAGATACAGAATATATCCTTTTAGCAAGAGTTAGTCATGTTGCAGAGTAAGAAAAAACAAGTATGTAACCAGGTATGATCAAAAGAAAAACCAAGCAGATGATTGATCCTTGTCAATCCTGTTCTGTCAATCTTCACATTATAGTAAATTGTTGGTCAGTAATGGAAGTTTTATAAGTGGTCAGTTAATAATTCAATTTTCTATATTTAAAAATAGGCTACCTGCCTTGGTACAACTTAGGCCCTAAGAGTAAGGAACTTAACAATTCCAGATCATCTTACATATCTCTGTTGTAAACGTACTTCCTACCAGCAAAGGCTGACAGGAGGAAGATGCAGCTGATACCTAACCAGAAGTGAGGCAAACGCAGCAAGAAGCACACCAGCATCAGTGCCATAATAGCTAGTGAACTGGTAGATAGAGTTCACTTTCCAAGGGACCACAGTTTACACTGGTATGACCTTCACTTAGTTAGGAAACTATGAAGTCAGTGGACCAGAAAAACTAAACACTGCCCTCTTGTTCATGTTCTTTTTCTTCCTTATTTGAATAAAATGGAGGGTTGAACAAATTATTTGATGAATTCCGTGGGTATTCATTCAGTCAAGAAAGATGTTCTAGGAGGAATGTCTTTCTCTGTTGTGTGTGTGCGTGCTTGTGTGTGTGTGTTTGTGTGTGTTTAAGATAGTTAGAATTTGTTGTCAGTTTTACCGTTTTTGCTTCACAAATCTAGAAAATTGTCTCTGGTCTCCGTTTCATGGTCTTCATAGAAAGACTTGTAAAAGGTAATACAGATTAGGAAGAAAACTTGCTCTACAATTGTCTCATAGGAATAAAACTCACATCAAACTTCTAATATGATAGTACTTCATTAAGAGCTTCATATTATTGGATAAGTGATAGCCTGTGTTGTTTCTAAGGCTTAGTGATAGGATAAAGTGTGCTAAAAACTCAGCTCCTAAATTCAGTTTTAGTCTTGAAACCTGTTTATCAAAATAGCAAGTAGGATGCAATGGAAATTATCATGCTGCAAGTAAATAACATAGAATGTTTGCTGTAAAGGACCTTGACAGATGCAAATTTTATGTTAGGGCACATGTCATACATGGTGTCATAATTCTCATGTCTGGGTTTTTCTTTTTTAAACAAATGGAAAAAGGCATCTTGCCATCCTGATAATGGTTTGGAAAGTTTTGATTGTGCTAGTGTCTGAGGAGATAATAACTCTTCTACTATAGGTTAACTGCACTATATACATAGACTTTTTTTTTTATTATGTTAAAATATATATAACAAAACATTTTCCATTTCAACACTTTTTATGTGTACAATTCAGTGACAGTAATTACATTCATCATGTTGTACAGCCATCACCACTATCCATTTCCAAATTTTTCCATTATCCTTAACAGAAGCTCAGTGCCCCCTAAGCAATTACTCCTCCTTCCCCTCCTCCCTCCTGCCCCTGTAACCACTAATAAACTTTGGTCTCTGTTTATTTGCCTATTCTTAGATAGTTGATGTAAGTGGGATCATACAATGTTTGTCCTTTTCTAACTGATTTATTTCACTGAACATAAATGTTTTCAAGGTTCATCCATGTTGTAGCATGTATCAAGACTTCATTTATCTTTATGGCAGAGTAATACTCCATTGTATGTATGTACCACATTTTCTTTACCCATTCATCTGTTGGTAGACATTTAGGTGGTTTCCATCTTTTGGCTGTTGTGATATAGTGCTGCAGTGAACACTGGTGTGCACGTATCTGTTTGTTTTACAGCTTTCAGTTCTTTGGAGTGTATACCTGGGAGTGGGATTGCTGCATTGTATGGTAGTTCTATCTTTAACTTTTTGAAGAACGTCCAGAATGTTTTCCTCAGCAGCTGTACCATTTTAGTCTATTCAAGTCCTTTGCTAATTTTTTTTTAATTGGGTTGTCTTTTTGTTGTTTTTGTTGTTAAGTTGAAGTATGTATATATCTATATATAGATATAGATATATATAGATAGATAGATATATGATATGTATATACACACACTCTTATCTGGTACGTGGTTCCCAAAAATTTTCTCCCAATCTGTAGGTTGTTTCTTCACTTTGTTGATAAAGTCCTTTGATACACCAAAGTTTTTAATTTTGATGAAGTCCAATTTAACTATTTTGTCTTGGTTGCTCATGCTTTTGGTCTCATATCTAAGAATCCATTATCAAAAAGTAGATCCTAAAGCATAACCCCTGTTTTCTTCTAAGAGTTTTATGGTTTTAGATCTTACGTTTAGTTCCTTGATCCATTTTGAGTTAATTTTCATATATAGTATGAGGTATGGGTCCAGCTTCATTCTTCTACATGTGGAAATCCAGTTGTCCCAGTACCATTATTGAAGAGACTATTCTTTCCTCATTGAATAGACCTAGTACCCTTGTCAAAAACCAATTGACCATAGGTGTATGGGTTGAATATCTAGATACACAGATTTTAATGTATATTAATATTTGTTTCAAGTGAGAAATCCAAGAGTTTATTTAATTCTTCTCTGTCCAGGATGAAAAAGATAGGGTCAATGTTATGGTTGTCTCCAGAGCAATTAGATTTCCTTTCTAAGCAGGAAAAAGCCCCTAGATGAGATATAGCTGTGGTCCTAGGGCTATCGTGGGCTTCTTACTGATGCTGTCAGATCTTTGCTTCCAGGAACTCTTGTGAAATATATAGGAGTTCAGTTTAGATGATTCATCGGTACAGAGATTTGCATTACATATCTTTAACGAAGTCTAAAACAATAACATGTCTTAGCTGAATAATGACTGTTCATTTGAGGCCTCAGAGCCAATAAATTGAGTCAGGAAACTTTCGTTCTAGGTTGTGTAACCTTGAACAAGTCAGTTCTGTCTGGCTCCTCCTCTGTAAAGTCCATATCCTCACCTACAAAATGAAGAGGCTGACCTGGTAAAATGTTTCCTTCCAAATTAAAGTTCTTTGATTCTTCG
Organism: Trichechus manatus latirostris; assembly: GCF_000243295.1. Lineage (NCBI taxonomy): Eukaryota > Metazoa > Chordata > Mammalia > Sirenia > Trichechidae > Trichechus > Trichechus manatus. The sequence continues at coordinate 6,181,564 of NW_004444027.1, forward strand.
TCAGGATCTAATGTGTTACATATCTAAATCCATATGTAATGAGCTATATTATGGAATTATGTTTCATTTATAAATTAGGATTCAAAAATTTAACTTCTCATATCTGATTGCTTTGATCTGTTCATAGGCCAGCAATAGTTTTGCCACTTAAAACTGCCTTCTATTTTCTAAAACTTTAAGAAGCAGCAGAGCCATAAGAACTTACAGCTTTTTTGGTACTAGAAACTCATTTATATTTTAGCTTTTCCTTATAGTCAGACCTTCTAAAAGGCTGATTTGGAGAGCCATTATTTCTTAATTATTAAGTCTGTAAAATTAAAATTTGTAAAATAAAATAAAAATATACTGAAGATAATATATTCAGATAAGTTTTCTAACAATAAATCACTGTTCCACAACTTCATCCCTCCCAAAATTATTAATTAGTCTCTATCATCTTGTGGATAAATCTACTAAAATACTTTTCCCCCATATGGTGAGAATAGATTTTTTACAGATAAGATTTTTCTCCCCTCCAAAGTTCAGATAACATGTTGTTTAACTGGAGATTCAAGAAGGGGAAGTCATCATAATAATAAATAACATTAAATATTAACATAAAGTCACCATGAGTACTTTGTACTCAAGATTACACCATAGGAAATGTAGAACATCTTTTGTTTGTTGTACTGTAGTGTGTTTGCAAAACAAACCGTTAAGTATAAATTTGATTGTTGACCAAAGGCATTGAGATAAACTAAGAAAATGTATTATCTGTCAATAATTTTATATAATTCCATTTTGCTCTTGCTTTGAGATAGCAAGCTTTATCTTCAGATAATGCTTTTTTTAAATCATAAAATCAGCACATTCTTATTATAGAAAATATGGGGAAATGCAAGAAAATATAAAAAGAAAATTTAAGTATCCCTTACTACTACTATCCAGAGATAATCATGGTTAACATGTTGGTGTATTTCTTTTCACTCTTTTTTCTGTATTGTGTGTATATCTATATTTTTTTTTAAACAAAAGAAGATTATACTGGGTATGTAGTTTTATACTTAATATCATTTATATGATCTTTGAAAATAGGATTTTTAATGATTAAATCTGTTTTAAGAATATACTGTCATTTACTTCCCAGTCCACTGTCGTTAGACATTTAGGTTGACAACTGTATTTCTAGTTCAGGTCCTCACTTCATAACTGATTATGATGCTTGTTTGTATACTGATACAGGGATGGTGAAAGAAAAAAAAAATGAGCAGTTTTTAAATTAATCAAAGATACATTTTTATCATATTATATAACTCAATTCCTTTTTATTTGGAGTAACATTTTTATTAGAAAATTAATATATATTGTAAACTATTTAGAAAATACAGGGTATAAAGAAGAAGATAATATTCCATTTATAAATAACCACTGAAAATATTTTGGTACATTTGCTTTTAGTTTGTCTCTCTGATAAAGAGAGAGATAAAATATCTATATATTTTTTGTTGTTTGGTGCTGTCAGGTGAATTTGAACTTATAGTGACCCCCCACACACATAACAGAGTAGAACTGCCCCATAGGGTTTTCTAGGCTGTAATCTTTATGGGAGCAGATCACCAGGTCTTTCTCTTGCAGAGCACCTGGGTGAGTTCAGACCGCCAACATTTCAGTTAACAGCCAAGTGCTTAACCGTTGCGCCACCAGGGATCCTAAAGTATATATATAATAATCCTTTTACGTATTTAGAGTCACATTAATATATGGTTTTGTAGCCTGTTTCTTTTATCCCACTGACATTTTCCCATTATTACTCTCTGAAAATATGATTTTTTAATGACTTCTTTCTTATTCATCAAATGACTATATCATAATTTAACAATTATTACTTTATTAGACATTTAAATTCTTCCCAATTTTACCCTATTAAATAGTGCTGACATGAACACCCTTGTCCGTAACTGTTGTCCACATCTCTGAACCTCTGATTTTTGTGTCAGGATGGATTCCTAAAAGTGTTACATTAAACGGTATAAAAAAATTTTTAAGAATCATGATACATTTGGCCAAATTACCACCTCCTCCCCCTAAAAAGCTGAATTTATTCCACCTCCACATCACCTTCCTGTGGAGGTATGTCCTTTTTTGTCTCTTAGACACTCTCTTTGGACTTAGGGGCTAGCCCAATTCAGTATGATCTCATTTTGTTCCTACTTTAATTATACCTGCAAAGACTCCATTTCCCAATAAGGTCACATTCTGAGGTTCCAGATGGACATGAAATTTTTTTTTTTTTTAAATATTTTATTGTACTTCAGGTGAAGGCTTACAGAACAAATAGTTTCTCATGAAACAGTAGTACACATGTTGTTTTATGACATTGGTTAACAACC
>NW_004444027.1:6184165-6236504 GCF_000243295.1 Trichechus manatus latirostris
GGCTGATTGTGCCCTTTAGGTCTTCTGTATCTTTGCTGAGTTTCTTCTTAGTTGTTCTGTCCTTTACTGAGAGTGGTGTGTTGAAGTCTCCTATGGACATGAATTTTTGAGGAACACTGTTCAACCCATTATACCCTGCAACTTCCTTAACAAGCAGTAGTGGAAAGAGCATGGAACTGGAAGTCAAGAGACTTGACTCTGATATTAACCTGCTCTGTAACCTTGAGAAGCTCTATTTATCATTGTGTTCATTTCTCTCATGAAAAGATTGATCAGTGATCTTCAAGATCCCTAACTGTCCTAAAATTTAGATTAAATGTTGAAGAGTCATATGCATAGCTGGTTTCTGACTCTGTCCCACTTGTTTCTCTCTGTCTCCTGATTGTTTCTCACGGGTATTTTAAGATGTATGTCTGTAGTGATTAGTTTTAGAAAGGGCTTTGACATCTTTGGATAAAATATAGAATATCACTTTTCTGGCTCTTAAATAAACTGAAGGTGTTTCTTAGTCTCTTAGTGATTAAGAAAAGATGGTTGCTCTATTTGGATGAGGTTTTCCCATTTCTGTCACCTCTACCTCTACCCTGCTGTTTAAAAAAAGAAGATGAATCAGAAATTTAATTGTTTTGTTGATTCCTGAAGATCCTTTAACAAACACATGCTCTCAAATAGAAGATGGCACATTTAGGTTCCAAAGTGTGTTAGAAAATGTTATCCTCTGTCCTTCTTCTGAAAGAGTAATCTTTCTTATAAAAGTAGACCTTTTCTGTCTACTCTCCAGGAATTTTACTTAGTGATGAAGAAAGGCACAATGAATTGTAGATAGTGGGCAGTGTCTGACGATCCTGAAACCTTACTTTGTGTAACTAAAATGGAGAGTTAAAAAATCTCTTCAGCAGAGAGAGTTCACATAAAGACGCAAAAGAAAATGTTCATTTATGTGGCATTATCCCTTGCTTAGAGAATCAGTCTGTCTTTTCTATATGCTCACCAAGACACAAAAGGAGGAATTCTCTGGCTGCAGTTTTATAGACTTCAGTGTTCTTGAAATGAAAGTGCTTCAAGGACTATTCCATTTGTTATAGCTTTCTCATCTCATGTAAATTATATTTCCACTTTTCACTTTAATTCTTTGCTGTCATTGTCTGGCAAAATGATCATTTGGTTTCTTTCTGTGAAGATAATTGCTGATCACTCAGCTGACAGTGTCCTTTGTCTGCAAAAGTGTAGTGACCTTAGAATTTATTTTTATCACTTTTTTATTGCTACCTTTAGATTTCTACTTATGTCTTATTCCTTACTTTTGTCTTAGAAATGTCTAGGGTTATAAACATGCTTATATGGGACAGAAGTGTGTTTTGAGCTCCAGAGTTTCATTCAAAAACATGTCCCTTTTAGAGTCCTGGACAGAGCCAAGTTTTACAGTTTATCCACCTTCTAACAGTAGAAATATCTTTTGCTTTGAAATTGGGCAAATGTGCTGCAAAAGACTTCTTCAAAGTGTTAAAAAGCAAAGATGTCACTTTGAGGACTGAGATGCGCCTGACTCAAGCCATGGTATTTTCAGTGGCCTCATATGCATGCAAAAGCTGGACAATGAATAAGGAAGACCGAAGAAGAACTGATGGCTTTCAGTTATGGTGTTGGTGAAGAAAATTGAATATACCATGGAGTTCCAGAAGAAGAAACAAATCTGTCTTGGAAGAAATACAGCCAGCGTGTTCTTTGGAAGCAAAGATGGCAATACTTCATCTCATGTACTTTGGACATGTTATCAGTAGGGTCCAGTCCCTGTAGAAGCACATCATGCTTGGTAAAGTGGAGGGTCAGTGAAAAAGAGAAAGACCCTCAATGAGATGAATTCATACAGTGGCTGCAACAGTGGGCTCAAACATAACGATTGTGAGGATGGCGCAGAACCGGGCAGTGTTTTGTTCTGTTGTCCATAGGGTTGCTATGAGTCTGAACAAACTTGACAGCACCTTACAATAACACAACAACAAAGTTTAAAATGTTTGAAGGTGAATAATAAGTAGTGCACACTGCACCTAGAGCTATCCTGAATGAGTTTTATTATCATTCCAAATGTCTCAACTATCCTTTCCATCTCCATGCCTCAACCTACTTCAGTTCTCCTCAGCTATTGCTACAGCTGCCAAACTGGCTTTGGCCCTATGGAAACAAGAATGATAATGTAATACCCCTGCTTTAAAACCTTGGTCCCCACTTGCTTACAAAGTTAACTCCAAACTGTATCTTACCCTTTAAAATCTTGACCCAGATTAGCTCCTCTGTGTTAGTAACTAGATGAAACTTTAGTTATCTTCCTCTTTGGAGCTTCGTATTTCTAATCAATTACCATATCCTGTTTCACAGAGCACATGTGAAAAAGACTTAAGGATTTAAGTTGACATTAAATTCAGTTGTAATAATACAATGTGGACTTATTTATATAAAAGTAATTTATATAAATTATATAAACATAATTTATTGTGCCAATAAGATACTTTGAGGAGTGAAAGGGGCTTTGTTAATAATTAGAGATAAACAGCATTTTCCCAAGCAAACCAGGATGTATGATCACTTTATATATAACCCCTGTAATCCAATCAGATTACATTACTAGTTGCCTTCCTTTTTCCAAGTACATCTTAGGTTTTTATGTCTTTGTATCTTTGCCTTTATGTTTCCTTTCCCCTTCCCTCCCCAATGTCTGGAGCCTGTGTATCCTTCAGTACTCTGCCCAACTCATTAAGCTTTCCCAAATCAGCCCAGTCCACAGAGATATCCCTCTCCCATGAATTTACTTAACGTATTGCCTATATAGTTAATTCCCAGCTATACGTTCTGGTTTGTCAGTTATGTTACTGTTTTGACTGTTGTTTTTTGACTTCTTTTATTGTTTTGCTTTTTTCATATCTTCCTTCTCAACTGAACCGTATTTTCTTAAAACCAGTGCCTATATATGCGCAGCCATGTTCATTGCAGCACTGTTCACAATAGCAAAAAGATGGAAACAACCTAGGTGCCCATCAACAGACGAATGGATAAACAAACTATGGTGCATACATACAATGGAATACTATGCAATGATAAAGAACAATGATGAATCCGCGAAACATCTCACAACATGGATGAATCTGGAGAGCGTTAATGCTGAGTGAAATTTGTCAGTCGCAAAAGGACAAATATTGTATGAGACCACTATCATAAGAACTCAAGAGAAGGTTTCAACACAGAAGAAAACAATCTTTGATGGTTTCGAGGGTGAGGAGGGAGGGAGGGGTATTCACTAACTAGATAGTAGCGAGAAACATCATAGGTGAAGGGAAGGACAACACACAATACAGGGGAAGTCAGCACCACTGGACCAAAGCAAAAGCTAAGAAATTTCCTGAACACAGCCAAACACTCTGAGGGACAGAGTTCCCGGTGCTAGGGCCTGGGGACCATAGTTTTGGAGGACATCTAGGTCAATTGTCATAACAGAGTTTATTAAGAAAATGTTCTGCATCCCACTTTGGTGTGTGGCATCTGGGGTCTTAAAAGCTGGTGAGTAGCCATCTAAGATGCATAAATTAGTCCCAGCCCACTTGGAACAAAGGAGAATGAAGAACACCAAAGACAAAAGGAAAATATCAGCCCCAGAGACAAAAGGTTCACATAAACCAGAGACTCCGTCAGCCTGAGTCGAGAAGAGCTAGATGATGCCCGGCTACAACCAATGACTGCCCTGACAGGGAACACAACAGAGAATCCCGGACAGAGCAGGAGAAAAGTGTGGAGCAGAACTCAAATTCATATAAAAAGACCAGACTTAATGGTCTTACAGAGACTGGAGGAGCCCCCGAAACTATGACCACCAAACGCTATGTTAACCGAGAACTAAAACCATTCCCAAAGCCAACTCTTTGGACAAAGATTAGACTGGACTGTAAAACAAAAAATAATACTTGTGAGGAGTGTGCTTCTTAATTCAATCAGATACATGAGACCAAATGGGCAACTCCTGCCCAGAGGCAGGATGAAAAGGCAGGAAGGGACAGGAACTGGTTAAATGGACACAGGAAACCAGGGGTGGAAAGAGGGAGTGTGCTGTCACATTGTAGAGCCAGCAACTAGTGTCACATAACAATATGTGTATAAATTTTTGTGTGAGAGATTGACTTGAGTTGTAAACTTTCACCCAAAGCACAATAAAAAAAAAAGTGCCCATATTTTGAACTTAAGTACAAGTACAGTAAGTGCCTTATAGTTACTTAATAAATATTTGTTGAATATTTTATTTCCTGATCTACCTTTATCTTTCCTAGAAACTTTACCACTTTACATCAATATTGTGTGTCTGTCCCCCAAAAAAGCTTTAAGAGCTTTCTAATGAAAAATTTTGAGGCTTAATTATAACATTTTAAAATTAAATATTTACCATGAGACATCTTAAAATATGTCATTTTATCAGTTTAGATTAATATTTTTATATGAATTAATATTTTTTAAACACTGACACATTACAGAAATAGAAAAAAATGAAAGTGACAAGTACGTGACCCCATGACTCCATCCAGAGTCATCAGCGCTCACAATCCAGTGTGCACACTTTCAACTGTAGGAGCAGTCTTAGAGATGTAATACTATATTGAATGAATGCTTAGTTTTTGAGCCTTTGATTTGTAAAAAGTTACTGATTTTTTTTTTACTCTGATCTTTATTTTATATAGTTAAAAAAAACAAACAAACAAACCCGTTGCCGTTGAGTCGATTCTGACTCATAGCGACCCCGTAGGACAGAGTAGAACTGCCCCATAGAGTTTCCAACGACCGCCTGGTGGATTCGAACTACCGACTTTTTGGTTGGCAGCTCTTAACCACTATGCTTCCAGGGTTTCCTTTATATCGTTATATCCTAAAAATATAGATTAAAAATAATTTATAAAACTTTTTAACTCAGTAAAAAAATAAATAAATCATATATACCATTGTCTTAGTCACCTAGTGCTGCTATAACAGAAATACCATGAGTGGATAGCTTCAACAAAAAGAAATTTATTTTCTCACAGTCTAGTAGGTTACAAGTCCAAATTCAGGGCATCAGATGCTGGCGAACGCTTTCCCTGTCGGCTTTGGAGGAAAGTCCTTGTCATCAGTCTCCCCTTGTTCTGGGAGCATCTCAGTGCAGGAACCTCAGGTCCAAAGGACGCGCTTTGCTCCCGGCACTGCTTTCTTGGTGGTATGAGATCCCTATGTCTCTCGGCTTGCTTCTCTCTTTTATATCTCACAAGAGATTGGCTTAAGACACTATAAATCTTGTAGATTTCATCAATATAACTGCTGCTAATCCATCTTATTACATCATAGTGATAGGATTTACAACACATAGGAAAATCACCTCAGGTTACAAAATGGTAGACAATCATACAATACTGGGAATCATGACCTAGCCAAGTTGACATACATTTTGGGGGGACACAATTGAATCCATGACAACCATAAATAATTGCAAATTCTAATTTAACTTCCAAAAATAGTATAGCTTTATTCTGTTAGCCACTAGAATAGCAGTCACCATCCTAATATTTTCTAGCTGATCCAAATGCATTTTCCAACAAAAATTGCTTATGGAGTTTTAGCATCATTAATCTAGATCTTTATTGTTTCATTGTTTTCCTAAAGTTCTTTTATTTTAAAAAAATTATAAAAATAGCATATGGTCATTTCAGAAACTTGATAAGTATGTAAAGCAGAATGAGAAAATTGTAATGTCACCAATATTGACCTATCTTCCCTCCACCTTCAGCGTTCTCTCTCCCCAGAGATAATCATTTCTAACACTTCAGTGTGATTCTTTAAGACCCAAAAACCAAAAAAACCAAACCAATTACTGTCGAGTCAATTCCGACTCATAATGACACTATAGGACAGAGTAGAGCTGCCCCATAGGGTTTCCAGGGAGTGGCTGGTATATCGAACTGCTGACCTTTTGATTATCAGCCAAGGTCTTAACCACTGTGGCACCAGGCTTCCTTTAAGACCCATTCTGTTGCAAATAGCTCTGTACCTCCAGTTGTCAACAGTGCATTCACTGTGATATCTTTTTTTTTTTTTTTTTTTGAGACTCCTACACTGCATTGGAGCCCTGGTGGCACAGTGGTTAAGAGCTCTGGCTGCAAACCAAACGGTCAGCAGTTCAAATCATCTATGGGAAACCCTATGGGGCAGTTTTACTCTGTCCTATAGGGTCGCTATGAGTCAAAATCGACTCAATGGCAACAGGTTTGGTTTTACACTGCATTGGTGGTGACTTTGTCCAACATTATTGACTTTCACCACTATCATGGATGGTGAGTGTGTATGAAGATTAGTGAGACTTGCACCCTGCCCTCAGGTGGCTTTCAGTGTAGTAGGAAAGAGATGTATACAGTGATAACTATAATACAAGATGTAAGAGACATGAGAGGAACAGATAAAGTGCTGTGGGATCCAGAGGGTGAAGAAAATACCTTTAGTTGGCCAAGAGGTGATATTTGAGCTGTATCCTGAAAGGTAGACAAGATTTTAGTTGGAGATAGGGCATAAAGTAGATGTACTGGCAGGAGAAAGGCACACAGAACAGAGAGTTTACAAGGTTATTCTATTTTCCTAGATGGTTGCATGCATATACAGAGTAACAGGAGATAAAAGTACAAAGGTAGTTGGGAGAGGATTCTGAACACCTGTATAAGAAATCTTTGAAAAATTTTAAATAGGATAGTAGCATGATTAGAGATGTGCTTTAGGACTATTAACCAGGCAGTGGAGGCAATAGAGTACCAGTCACAAGGCCATTACAATAAGTTGGATGAAAAATTACCACAATGAGCTGTAGTGGCCATAAAGCTGTTGCTGAAATAGGACCTGTAGGCCTTGGCAACTACCATATTCATCAAATCTGAGAACACCTTTGTTGTAAGACACACCTTTATTTTATATACCAATGAAGGAGAAACATATACTGCCAATTAATTGTAAGATGTATCCTGAATTCAGAAATATTCGTAATGAAGAAACATGCGTTTTACAATCAGTGAAATAGAGTAATTGCTTGTGGGGCACATAAAAAAGATATTCAAGAGAGAAAGGGGAGAGTTGAGGAAATGAAGGAAAGGGGGTGAGATCAAAGACATAAGTGGAGCAGTCAACCTTGAACAGGAGTAGAATGCATCTTCTTCTGCTGTGAAAAGAAGGAATGAATGAGCAGTGATTCTGAGAAGATTCAAAGTTAAGAAGCTAAAAATTAAGCAAATTCCTATTAAATAATCTCTACCTTGATAAAAGAGAAGACAAGATTATCTGCAAAAAGAGTGTTGGTGATGAGCTTGAGGGCTTAGAACTTGATAGTGGAAAAGGTTTCTAGTAAGTGGGGTATGAAAGATAGGTAGTTAGAAAGAAGTAAAAGAATTCCCAGCAGAAATGGGGGGCCCAGTTAAGGTTGAAAAGCATAGATTTATAAAGAAACCAATTGGCCTTATTTTATGATTTTGTCCAGGAACACTTGGTACCCTGAGAGAAGGATGGAAGAAAACAAATGGAAGGTACTTTCTGCAGGGTAGGAGATTGGCTGGACAGGTATGGTGGAAGGACAGAAAAGCTAAATAATCTTAAATTTCTCCGAAAGAATACTGTTGATTTGGCTTGCCATGGAGTTCAGGCTAAGAAAGGAGAGGTGACACCAGAAGATCAGTGATAGGTAAACTGAAATGAAAAAAAAAAAAAAAATTGGTGGGAGGTTAAGAGATTGGAGATTTTAAAGAAGGTACAGAACAAATTCTTTTGAAGAGGAGAGAATAGTTAAGTAGAAAGTTGATTGGGGAATTTCAGAATTTAAGATTATGGAGGTAGAATTCTAAGAGTTGAGCCTTGAAGATGAAGATCTGTTATGTTTCTAAAGAACAGATGAGGGTATATCTCTGGATGGGCTGAAAACCTCTAGGGCTCCCCATTTCTTTCAGGATGAAGTCATTACTCCTTACAGAACAGACAAGATTCGTCACAGGCTGACCCCACCCTACTTTTCCAGGCTGATATAGCTAATATATCATCATTTCTTATAAACCCCATGTTCTGACTACACAGAATTCTTCTCTATTCCCAGAATCCTTGAAGCTCTTCCCAGAATCCTCAAGGCTTTTATCTACCCTTTTTACCTTTGCACATGCTGTTCCCATTGCATGAAATGCTGTTTCTATTCTTCTCTCCCTTGCAATCTCCTTCCCATCTTCAAGGCCTACTCAGATGTCACTTCCTCTGAGAAGTCTTCCCAAGCTCCTGCAAACAATGTTGAACACACCTTCATCTGTGCTCTATAGTACTTTGTTCATACATCTATTGCATTTTACCACAAGTATATTTATTTATATGTCTATTTTCCCAGTAGATTGTGACTCCTTAAAGTCAGAAACGTCTATTTCTCTTCTTTACTCACAGTGCCAAGCAAATAATATTAGGTGTTTAATATCTGCTTTTTGTTGTTGTTGAGTTTTGAATGAATGAACTAATTTGGTACATCTCAGAATTTAATGTGCATTCATGTCTCCTGGGAGATCTTGTTAAAATTGAGATTCTGATTCAGTGTGTGTGAGGTGGGGTCTGAGATTCTATACACCTAGCAAGTTCCTGGGTGTTGCTGGTGCTGCTGATTTGTGAAACTGATCCAAAGTGTCTTTGCCCAAGTAAATAGCAGAAGTGAAGTCAAGACAAGGTTATTAGAAATGGACAAGGGGAGCAGTTACAAGGACAATGACATGGAAAGACCTTCAGTATAAACACTGAAGTCCCCAAAATGATAAATGCGTTGAATAATCTAGATACTTTAATCGTAGAATAAAGCAGGAGACCATTCAGAGGATGGTAGTTGGCAAGGCTATAGTAATAGGGCTATATGACTTATATTTTAGAAAAGGAAAGCTTCTTGGGTGATGGCAGCTTCTGTGAGTTGGGACTGTTGTGAAGGCATGCCCTCCATGGACGGAGAAGGCTTTGCGGGAGAGGAGTGGTGGTGGCAGAAGTTGCCTTTTGGGGGTGGGTCATGAGAAGGGTTAGGGGCTTCCAGTGTTCATTCACAATAAAATGGTGTTTCTACGTGCAGGTAGGAGTGATGAGGGAAGAGGAAAGGCTGGATTATAGGGGAAGGGAAGCCCCTGAAAAGATGGTAGGTATTAGAATTTGACAAATGATCATTTCCTGATCTTAAGTTTCCAGGTTCAAGGCATAAAGATCCTCTTTCTTCTTCTTTTAAACTCATAGATGATAGAAAGTCTCACAGGTCTGGTAATGCTAAGGATGGGTTCAAGTAAAGCCATTTTTTTTTTTAAGTACTCTTACAGAAAAGTAATACATGCTTTTTTAACGTGAAATATTATAAAGATGAATAAAGAAAATGTTTTAAATCTCCTCCCACTATGTGCTTTGTCTTATAACGATATAATCTATATTAACAGCCTGATGTGCACTCTTCCAGCTTTTACCCACACAAACTTATGTACACACAGACCGCAGTTTTAATTCCAAAATGATATTTTTACATGCACATTATTCTGAGTGTTTCTTGCTTAGGAATATGTCTTAAACATCCCTCCAAGTCAGTGAATAGAGCTCTAACTTATTTTTCCCTAAACATTTTTAAATAGCCATGTATAAAATATATATGTACCATAGTTTGTTCTGCCATTCTCCTGTTAATGGGCAGTTTGATATCCTGTTTGATAAGACCAAAAAAAATTCTTATTGTTACTAGTGCTTCAGATAATACAACTCTGTGTCTTCAATCAGCCATACATATCAAAAATAACTGTTGTATCAATGATGTCTTTTAATGCAGCGCTTCAGTATCTAGACCTGTGTTGTCAAATACAGTAGCCGCTAGTCACATGTAGCTATTTAAATTTAAATTAGTTAAAATTAAGTAAAATTGAAAATTCAGTTCTTCAGCCACATTGACCACATTGCATGTGCTCAATGGACACGTGTGTAGTGGCTACCGTATTGGACAGCTCAGAATAGACCATTTCCATCATCACAGAAGGTTCTGTTGGCAGCCTGGTCTACACACTCCAATGTTACATCTTAAAGAAAGTATTTTTCAGTGGATTAGTGTTTTAATGATAGTACATTTAAAAAAAGAAAAAGTTATCTTTATTGGTTGCTTCTGCAGTTACTTCAATGAGAATCAATACCCAGATGAAGCAAAGAGAGAAGAAATTGCAAATGCTTGCAATGCGGTTATACAGAAGCCAGGTAAGTCAGTGAGCATAGCTTTGCTCTGTGGGGGAGCCCTCAATTACAAATTAGCATTCAGGACACTAAATCTCATCTTACTTTTCTCACCTTGGTGCTCTCAGCTCAGTCTGTGCCATCCTTCTGCTAGGAGTTACTGCCATATTTTGTTCAAACAGTACTTCTCAGGGATGCTGTTATGGTATTCAAAATCACGTACTCAACATTGGAAACTTTCCAGGGAATAACCCTGCATAGGATATGAGACCTTGGCATTATTTTTTCAAAGAATGTGTAGATTTCTTGTTTCAGAAATAGAACATGAATGTATCAATTCCACTGTAATTTTAAAATTTAAAATATTTAAGCAAGGTTTGTTAATAAAAATATTGAGTTAGATTTTTTACATTTGTTATAAATTATACAATTCGGTATTTCTGTTTGGAAAGGAATTATTTTGGGGTTTGGCTTCTCTCTCCCACATTGGGATAACTTCTGCTTATCTAGGAAAAACTTGGAAGAATTCCATTTTGAAATCCTTCCTATTGTTTATATGCAAGTCAACAGAGCCACTTAAACAATTCATATGTGGTTTTTTTGTATGTGCTAAAATATTCCACATTTTGCAGTTTTTATTACCAGAAACCATTCTCAGTTAAGATGGTATGATTGATCTCCATTTGTCTGATTATTTTAATGAACAAACAGTAATTGGTCCTCGCTTAGCTATAAGCCAGACTTCTAGCAGTCTAGACCCTACAAACTCAGCTCCAACTACACATAAGGGACAGCATCTGCACACTTATTTCAGCCCTAAAGCCATTCAGGAGCTTGAACTTTTCCTGGAAAACACTCTACCCCTTACCATCCAGGCCCTAGCACACCTGTTTTCTGGTTTCCCAGCCCACTGTGGATTAAAAGGGGAAAAACAGAAAAAAACAGGGGCAGGGGGAAGTAGTATAGATGGTTCATTATTGGCAAGCATAGTACTATCAGTAAGAAGGGACATTTGACAGCAAAGAAGATAATAAATCTGAAGTACAAACTGAATTCTGCCATCCAACATAGTTGGATTGTGTAGTCTAATATAGCTACCACAGTGAATGATCGTAGTGACCTGTAGTCTTCAAGAAAACATATGTAATATTCTCTTGCATAAGACAGCAGGAAACATTTAATTTAAGGCCTGAATACAGAGTACCATATTTATCTAGAATGATGCTAATTAAATGATGTGTATGGCTTTCTAAATTGAAGCATGTTATATTACTAGTTGCAATTTTTTTATTCATTTATGTGTTTATTCATTCAATAATTTTTTAATGTGTACATGGTAGTAGGTAATGCTAAAAGAAAATCACCTCCACAATTGTTCTAGCCATAAAGTCAATCAAAAGCGTCTTTAAAAAAGAAAGACATATCATCCCTTGAAACTTGTTCATTCTTGAGTTTCAGATATAGGTTATCTGAATTTTATTGCATGCATTCACAGGCAAAAAGCTGTCAGATCTGGAACGAGTTACCTCCCTGAAAGTATATAATTGGTTTGCTAACAGACGGAAGGAGATCAAGAGGAGAGCCAACATCGGTAATGTATCCGAAAGGCTGCTTTCTCCTTTTGAAACCGTTGGAAATATTGTGTTTATTTTAAGAGTGCAGTTAGAAACTGTCTTGAGTGATCCTGGCATTTAAGTCTAACAAGAATTGTCCTTATGTTTTTCTTCACTGTATTTTTAATAATCTAAACTTAGTATTATTTATACTATTTGTATTATAATAATAAAACAACATTGTTATTTATAGAACTCATTGCTCAATGTTTTAGAATTTAAAACTAGACATGTTACATTGCAGATTACTTCTGTGGTATGCATTAAAGATACTTGTAGGGGCTTCAGAGAGGGACTATGATACCCTAAGCTTCTGTTTTTTTACTGGGCTGTAACAGATACATACTAGGAAATATCTGATTAATAGTATTAGAATGAAAAACTTTATAGAGAAGGGACACGGCAAAAGGCAGTGGATAAAAAGAGCATTGAAGGAATTTGAATTGATAAAATTGCTATGGGAGATTGGTTTTGAGCTTCTAAAATTGTATTTTATTTATAAACATACTTCCTGTTCATCCTTATAGTTCTCAAATGCTTTGTAAACTCTGAAGACTGGGGAGCTATTTAATTAGTTAACAAGTATTTTATTAAGTGTATAACAGTCAGCTTCTCAAACTTTATGTGCTTAGCATCAGGGACTCCAGAATGACAAATGTGTATCTCCCCTACTTGTGGGCCGTTGAATTTCATCCATCTGAAGTTTAAAAGAAATAAGAAGTAGAGGAATCTAGGTTCTTGTTTAGTTACACTCTAATTTCTTCAGCACAAAAATTAATTCAGTATTTCACCCATTATAATAATGTAACAGATAATTTAGGGATCTATTTGCTTTTTTCGAAGAAGCAGCAATCCTGGAGAGTCATGGGATAGATGTACAGAGTCCAGGAGGCCATTCCAACAGTGATGACGTCGATGGAAATGACTACTCAGAGCAGGTGAGCAGTTAAACAGACGTTCTTGGTTACAGAGTGGATGGGACAGTGTGACAAAACTCAGGTCTGTGGGTGTGTTTTGTATGGGGTGGGGGAGGGGAAACAATCTAATGTCCCTCCACTCTGCTCATATGTCTAGTTAGATTTTCATGTAATTTGAAGGGAATGTGGTAAGATTCAGTTGTCCTGTTGAATATGTGAGAAATCGTTATTCACCCACATGGATTTATTGTCATACAACAGGATACTTGGCAAGTACGCAATGGGGAGGAGGAGGAGGGAAGAAGTTCAGAGGGAGGCAGAGAAGCAGAGAAGGTAGAAGAAGAGAGGAGGATCTGATCCAAACAAGCAAGTTACACCATTCACCACACACGCACTCAATGTTTGAGAAATACTAGGGGCAACTGGGTAGCTGCAATCCATGCCTAAACATGTATCAATACAGGACGCAATGGCAAGTCCCACCCACTATGGCCCCATTGCAGTAGGAACCCTCGTGCCAAGATGAGTGGTTCTTCCAGAGTCTCCCTGGCACGTTGACACACATCCTTTCATCAGTGCAATACCTGCATGTCTTTCCATCTCGCCATGATGTACTCCTCATTGCTTGGAAAACACTTATTTAATTATAGCCACTGGATGGAATAATTCAGTAACTAAGAATGTGGAAGTCTACCCCCCCCCATATCTATTGTCAGATTTCGTTAAAATGTTTATAGGATTTAGAATTCATTTCCATTTTGAATATGAAGAGAATGTGCGGCCTCTTCCCCTAGACCCCACACAGCAGGAAAATGTTTGCTCTTTCCCAGGGTGTTTACACTTTTTCCTTGCCCCTCAGCCACCTCGTAAATATAGTCCGCTATGTTCCAGTCTGTAGTTTCCCCTACTTCTTCTGTCTACCACCTGTTATGCAGCCCGTTTGCCAGCTTGAGCAGACACTGCAAGGCTGCTGCATTTCTATGCTTATCCTTTTTAAACACTAAAGACTAATCCGTGAAAATGAGAATGAAACCATGATATCCACACTTCCCAAGAGTTACCTTTTTTCGTTTTAGGACTCCAAAGCATAGCTCAGACCTTTCACTCAAGAGAATGTCCTGCAAGTCTTTCTGATTGGAAACGTTCCTGTTATTTTTCAGTCTACTTTCATAGATGGCTCATTCCCATCTTGTTTTACAGATGCCCTAAGAGTAGCACATCCCATGCTTTTTTCCCTAAGGGACTAACCCTTTCAAAGTTCTTTGATACAGAGTTCCCCTAAAGACGTGACAGGTGAGAAACTTACCCCTTGTTTGTAACACCATTTTCAGTCCCTGACATACATCCCAAAATACCAGTTGTCCTTTCACAGCTTTATTTTTTTAACACATTGAGCTTGTCCATGGAAGGAGTGCTTCACACTCCTGCTAAATAAAATACCTGCCACTTTCATTACACAGCTGCCTTACAGCAGGAGAATTACACACTTCCATATCCATTTCAGGCAGTTATACTTTTGTCCTGTCGTAATTAAAAATCCTTTCTCTTTTTTTTGTCAAAAATTCATTTTTATCTGTAAGGTAGTGGGCATTTGGTCTGCAAGATGTTGGTCTGTAGTTTTAAACTTTGTTTAGTTTTCTCAGTTCAATAGAGAAATACCCTGAATTCTAATTATCTGATTGAAAAAATATCAGTCTAGAAGCTAATAGCTTACTTGTATGGCCCTTCAAGAAGTAGTTCTATATTTGTTTCAAACAGAAGGATCCAAATTGTTGCTTTTAAATCAGTCACTCCAGGTTTGATCATCATCAGCAATCTTTCTGATAGAAAGAATAAAATTCCCAGTAAGAAAAAAAATGCTAGTACTTTTTGTTAGTTGAATTATAAAAATGTCATCAACTTTGAGTCTCTGGACCTGTATCCATCCAGTGTCTACTTAAATACAGTTCATCTTTACTCTATCATGAGACCCTTTCCTGAATGTTCAGCCTCCCCTTGCCCCAGCATGTCTTTCTGTGAGCTAGAGAATTTTACCAATCCAGTAATAACATTTTTTTTCTTATTTCTGCACATCTAGGATGACAGCACTAGTCATAGTGACCACCAAGACCCCATCTCATTAGCTGTGGAAATGGCAGCAGTCAACCACACTATCTTGGCATTGGCCCGTCAAGGGGCCAACGAAATCAAGACAGAGGCCCTGGATGACGACTGATCAGGAAGGGTTAAACATAAGACATTAACTTAGTTTTAGATGTAGCACCTTAGCAGACTTTCCTCGGTCCTTAACATGTGTTCTTACAGTATAACTTTGCAGTTTCTTGTATGTCAGTTAGCCTTTAGGGTCTTGTTCTGTGAAGATGGCATGGTGCCCTCAGCCTTTGCATATACTCTCTCAGTATTAATTCCCAGTAAATAATAACCAACCAACCAACCAGACTTCTCTCTCCCAGCCTCTGAGGCTAGAAAATCTTGCTGCTCCGTCTTAGCATTCCAAGAAAGTGCTTCCAGGTATTTAGATAGCCCTCAGTTCTCAAATATTAGGCTATGTGTAAAATCTTGGGTACCTTTAGATTCATGTAACACTAGTCTGTACACCTTTTTCCTTCCCCAAGACTGATAGGATGCAAGCTGAGGTCGTGTGGCACAGGATGGACAGACACCACTTGGGGAGTATCCACAGGGTGAAAGGAACACTAGAATCCCCACCTCAGCATGAGAATAATTGATTTCCAGCTGCAATAAGCCGTGCCTCATTATAGTCACACTGTGGCTAGATTATACTTCTTTGGGTGCTGTGCTAAGAATGTCAATGGAAAAACTTGATCTCAGATTTTGGTTGATGTTAACATGCCTAACACAGACATCCTTTCCTGTCACAAGCTGTGTGACTTAGTAGATAAAATACTGCCTTCTGCCTTTGGGACCATGATTTAAAAAAAAAAAAGGACAAAAAACCAGACCCAGCTTGAGAGCATTGGAAAAAGTATGAGCTGAATGTCTATGGATGCTAAAGTCCAGTTCTCAGAACCACTATACATTATGTGGCACAATTACCAGTGCCTGCCTGGAAATGTCCCAGGGTCATCACAGAAGTTACTTTGCCTCCTGTCTGTGTTCCCTTTCCCTGCTACCAAAAAAAGTCGTTCAGGAATGGAACTAAGGTCAAACATGAGTGAATGAACTTACTGTCTTTGTGTCTATTAACTGAGGCCCCTCAATATGAGAGGTTGAGGAGGACTTTATAGTGGGATTATGCTGACTGACTATCACAAGTGCAAATACTTGGCTAAATAGGAGCTGAAAAAAAGCAGGGGACGTTTACCGCTTACATTGTGGTGGTGTGAGAACACAACAGGATGTGGCTGCTTTGATGTTCTCTTTACTCTGTCCTTGTAGAGGTGTGAAAAGCTATATTGCTACAGGCAATTTATTTAATAATTGGAAGCCATATTGATAATGGATGTGGTAATATTTGTAAAGTTTAATCTACTTTAAGCGGCAGTAACTAATGGAATTTTTTTCCTTGATCACATATGTAGCACTTTTGTTACTTTTTAAAGATATTTATATTTGATAAATCCTTTTTTCATTTTGAGAACTCAAAATACCAAACAGTGAACTTGTGTTATAAAGTCACCCTGTGATCACCTTGTCATCTAGTAGCAAAATGATGAACTATTCATGCATCAAAGAAAATTACATCTGCTGGCCTTGTATGAAAATGATCTCTTGGTGTCCCGATTAAATGACACACTGTCACTGCAGGTAAGAGAAAACAGCATTCAATGTAGCAGCATAGGGTGCATTTGCAAGAGACATGAGTGCTGTATATTTTCTGCCTCATTCCATTTCTCCTTTCTTCAAATAATGAAGCCTTGGTTAAAGGGGAATATGGCGCTGGCTAATAACCAGGGCTTCTATCGTTATGTCTATTATCTGAAAACAATTTCTAAGATAGAAGTAAGGTGCCATTTCCTCACCTCTTCACCCTTCCTCCCCCACCAAATGTATTCACCTTAAAACCATTGAGAGAGAGAGAGGCTTACCTTCCTTGTTATTCCCCTTCTCATTACTGAGATACTATATATCTGCCAGTTTTTAGCTGGTCTAACTCCACTTAAGGCACACACTGACTAGACCATCTCCCTCTCTGTTTATTTTGCTTACATAAGTGTGAGGAAAAGTCTTTGAGAGGACTTGAAAGTGCTTCAGAGACCTGTGTGCATGCCTGGTCCTGCTCCTGTCCATGGATTTCAGGGGGAAAATGTATGTGCTTTTTCCACCTTCCAAGAAGTGAAGTAAAGCTGAGCGGTCTTTCCTGTTTTACTGTATTACTTGAACCAGCCAATTCAAGAGTAGCATTTGTTAATCTCAGGAATGATCCCCTCTTTCATATTCTTTCTTGGTTTGTTTGACTTTTCATTTCAATTAGGACATTGTGTTATCTTTCTTTCCTTTTATTAGAAGAAATATAACATACTGTATCTTTTCATTTTGATGGAATTTTGTCTGCTTATTCTCAGTTGAATCAGAAAGAAAATGAGAGAGAGAAAAAAATACACTCTTTGACAAGCCACATCCATGATTTATTGTAAGGAGATTATTATAATTGATAGCTTCTTTATGATAGGATTGCTACTGTTCATTTGTTCTTGCTGGTCTTTTTAAAGGAACATACTCAAACTGTTAAGACAGCTGCAGTTTCTAAAGAAATACAGCGATTGCCACAAAAAAGCTAAAAGGTTTCATTATTTTAAGACCTCTAAAGAAAGAAAAAAAGCTTTGGAGGATTAGTATCCATGAAGGCAGTACCAGGCCCTATCTGGCAATGTGGTAAAAATGAAAGAATATTCCTACCAGTATAGGATAGTATCCTATTCAGTTCAATAGAAATAGAAGGAAGGAAGATTTTACCGACAATTCTCTAATTAGAGAAGACTGCTAGCCTGCTATAAAGACCTACTGCCTTACATATAACTTTTGTTTTTTCACCAAGACTAAGGGTTTGCTTCTTTTGGACCTAGATTTAAATCTTCCGTTGGTTTTCTGTTTGTCCTCAGGTTCAGTTCTGCTATCTTGTCCAGGCCACTTTCATTCTCCTAACGGCACATGGAGTTGCTGCTGTTTAATTTGTAGTATCTTTGGATAATAGATTTTTTTTTTCTTAAACTTTTTCAGGTTATAGAGGTGGTATTAAATTAGAAACCCTAAGCTGCTCTATTAGTGAAAGAAAAGTAACCAAGCTCTTAAGAATTTCTGTTTTATGCCCTTTGGTGGTTCTGTTCCTGTTCTTTCACTGCATTTGTCCTTCTTCAGGCCCCAAAGGACTCTCTCAGGGGCTGCTCCTTCCTGTTTGAGGAAGACTTTATTAAAATGTGTGGGGTGGGGAGAATCTTAACAACCGTTATTCATGTAATTTATCTGTTGTAATTATTTTCTCTCTTGCTAGTTTTTAAAGACACTTTAACTGAATTACTGAGGTCAGATGGGTGAATTTCCTACCTTTTTTACAACACAACCTTACATAGGGACCTTTTAAAGATGGACCATCCTATTTCAATGTCTGCCTGTCTGTTGATAGCCCTAACATCAGATGAAGGCCCAGGGAGGACAATACAGTGCACTCGTATCTGAGACCTTCTAGGGCCATTCAGTACCAAATAGACATCTTGGTTTACTTCAGGAAAGCTTATAATGTTGGAGTGCCCCTCAGGGCAATTTCCTTCTTCACAATCTTGAACCGTTAAGTGGTTGGTAAATGTTACCTCCCACATACATTCCTATGACCCTTCACAGGAAGAAGGAACCTGGGGCAGAAAGGCTTCAAGCCCCCTCTAGGATACCTTTCACCCCAGCCCAATAGGGATGACCACCTAAAGAGACGTGAGGAAGAAGTGCAATAACACTGTCCACTGATAAACAACACCCATTTTGGGTCCAGACATCCAGATGTATTTTTACCTCAAAGGAAAAAAACTCATGAAAAACTAATACAGGTGTTTCAGTTCTCCCTATTTGGCCTTTGTCTTTAGGAAACGTTGGTTTTCAAAACTTTTCCCTTAAATTCCAACCATTAGACACCAAGTATAAAACAGACTTTCATTCAATCAGGAATCTCCAATCCCATTCTCTCAGTCTGAACAACTCCTCTTCCATTTTCCTCTGTGCTCCGGCACTAAGTACTGGTTTTGAGCTGACCTGGAATCTTTTATCTTTGACAGCTGGCAGAGCCGGTGGGTGTGGTCCATTTCTTGACACAGACGCTCCTTCCTGCCTTGAAAGCCCATCCTTTTTGACCAGCAACGTATTCCACTGACCAGCTACATTATCTCTCTTCACAACAGTGGAAATAGTCCCTTTTTCATAAGTGACCTCCCACCCCTGTCCTAAAAATGTGAACTTCAAGTCCTTACTCTCTCTTTACTCTTAAGAAGGGTTTGGTTAGAAGCAGTCTTCCCATTTAACTCACGGCTCTGCCTTTTTTTAAATTGCTTTTTGTCATTTGTTGTTCAGAGAACAACCAGAGTATTTTTTCTCCAGTGAGTCTCAGCAAATTCTTAGGCAATAATTTTTCTTGTTGTTGATGATTGTGTTCTTAGTAGCACTCTACATTGAGTGGTCCTGACCCTGTACATTGTGTACTGGTTTTCTGTGTTAATCTCTGTCTGTGATTTTCATCTTATGTCAGTGGTGATAGTTTGTGTCCTTTTGTTGTTGTGGTTATCAGTAATGTTTTACTACTGTATTCATTGGGGCTGTATTGAGACAAGCCAAATCCATTTATAGCTTTACTGAGCCGGATTCACTTGTCAAGACTTCCCAAGTGAAAGTTGGACACATTGACCAGCTCCTGCTGGTGGCATCTTTAGGGGGCGGGGAGGGAAGATGCTTTGGGGTAAGGTTGGGAGTTACACATATAAAGCATTCCTTTTTGTGTGCTGTTTAAATAGCAAGGATCTTTACTCAGGATTTGGGGATCAGTTGTCAGCCATATTGAATTTGGCAAACTGAGCTGCATGCCCTGAAAGCCCTCTTACTGTTTCTTTCTTTCCATATTGTCTGATTTACACTGCCTAGTAATATCTAAGTCACCCAGTTTAAAGGTATTGCACAATAATGAGAATGGAAGGTTTTCCAGAGGAGGCAACTCTCAGTGGCCAGTTCTCTTTGCTAAGGCAGTTATTCTCTGAGGAGACCATGGTCATACGCTGGTCAGAGTACAGGCCCTTTGTTTTTTCTGTAATGTAACCTCCTTCATTATATACTGTTTGTTTCAAAAGATGACTGTCACTTAAGAAGAAAGATTCCCTTGCTACTCTCAAGAGAATTACAGTACTAAGGTGGTAGGAAAGGCTTTTTGAATGCATCAAGCCAACAAGTCAGTTTTCTGCTTACAGAAACTTCTCTCTCACAAATAGGCTATGTTCGGAAAGGCTGTTCTTAATCCTCTTTATTTATTAGCCTCAAATGATATGCTGCTGCTCTTGCTATCTTAGAGGGCTGATGGTCGACTCATTTTTCTGTGAAGTGCAGCTCTGCCCCTGTGTATGTACGTTCAAGAACTAGAAGTTTCTGTGTTAGCTTTATTGTTCTTTCTTGGTGGAGATGAGAAATAGCAGCAACAAGAAAGCACATGATCTGAGAAATACCGTTTCTTAGAACATTGTGGTTTTTGTTTGTTTTGTTTTTATCAAGGGGTGAGGAAATACAGGAGAGAGTGAGAGAAAACTTGTGTGCACCCAGGTATCTTACACCAGGTATCGTCACCCAGCCGTCTCACAGATGTAGTAGGTGCTTCAGGGTTACTAATGTTCACATCCCTTAACTTCTGTCTGACTCTTCATACTGCATTGGGGGCCAGGCAATCAGCGGAACTAAATAGAATTCATTTTATTCACCTGAAATCTAACTAGCATTTTTACACCACTTGACAGTTTACCACCCATTATCTTATCAGCCAGCTCCCTAACAACAAAGGTTACATCTGTAAGGGGCAGCTTTGCCTTTTCCCTCCCCTGCCATCCGTTTTACTTGGTAAGTTTTCAGATCTCTTTGCCCCATTGTTGCCCTAGTGGTATTTGGACTCTCTGTGCCCTCCGGTGAGTGTCCAGGCACCCAGGTGCAGGTGGCATATGGGCAGCAGTGGGATGTGTGCTGTCGCTGCTCTGAGGTGACCCCTATCAGGGGCGTATGCGCACATACAGCCCGGCTCTCACTTGGGATACCAGCTCCTTCGACTCCATTTTCATTTTCTCTCTCTTTTAAATAAAAGTGGCTCTGTACAGCCATAATAACTCTCAAATTCACATTGGTGTGCTGTGATCAAATGAAGGTTTGGCTGAATCTTTTCAAATTGTAACCATGTAATTTGAGGAGGGTGGCATAGAATGAATATATAAAAATATAATGACAATTGTTCTGAGTGACTGAATGTCCTCCTGACATGTTATTAGCTATTTTAGCAAGATGTGTATTGGCATGGTCATAATTAAAAGAATTTCTACCCTTTATGAGATTGAAAATGGCAGATATCCCATCCTCTGCTTCCTTTTAGCACTAATGCTCCCAAGAACATTTGGAACAGCAACCCAGTAAACTAAAATAATGACATGGTGTTCATGTTCTCTCAAGTGAAAGAAAAGGATTTGGATTTATTTCAGCTTCAAAATGGAAGCCTTTGCTTATTGCTCCCATGTGACTTCTAAAAGTATTTGAAACCTCTGTCTCACATCCACTTTCAACCTGCTCCACCTTTGGGCAGGAACCACAGTCAGAATGCCAAACCAGCCAACCACAGGCAGGCCTTCCAGGTCACTGTCCCATTTGCTAACCAGCTAGGGTATCATGTTGGCCTGACTTAAGGACTTTCACTGCTTAATGAGAGCCCTAGGATTTTCAGATTTTTCCTTGGTTATGTGATACGTCCACTGCCATCACCGTCAGAAGGTATTTATCAAACAGCAGTTTATACATGGGTGAAATAAAGTTTTCCTTATTGTATCATATGATCTAGAACAAACAACACAGCATTAACACATATAAATTTACACCTGCCAGCTTTAAACAGCTATGTGGCATAAATGGAATACTGGTACTTGCAATGTCCTAAATCTTCTGGAGCAAAAGGACACTAGTGAATTTTCCCCCAGCTTTTCTCACATCACTATTGGATGCAGTCACCAGCATTCTCATGTCAGGGCCTTCTTTTGTTATCCTGAGTTTTCCCTTCTGTTCTGCTGGGTCAGTAGGATTGTCACTCTAGCGTCCAAATCCATGCTGTCTCCCGTCCCACTTTTCCTCCTTCTGACTACCCTGTCCTGTTGGGTGTCATGTGGTCTTAACTCCCTACACGGCCCCTGACCATGGTGTCTACTCTTCTCACCCTGAGGCATCACATTGGATGGGAGCTGCTGAGTCTCACTAACTAGCCATTCTCTAGCATATGTAGGTTTCTTGTTGTTTTTTCCATCACTTGCAGAAGTGTTTATTCAATTTTATGATCAAGAGTGAGCCTGCATCAAGAGTGAGCCTGCAAGAACACCAGCACCCAACATAGTGCCAAAGATCCCTCCTGAGTGGTTTGTCCCCCGGAGGCTCTCAGTTGTGCTGGGTGAGTCCAGGTCTGGGAGCCCTTCCTTTCTCAGGGCTGGACATTCCAGGATTGGTTAGTAGCCACTAAAGAAAATACAACTCTTGCCTTTTTTCTTTTTGTTCTCTTTCCATATTTTGCTGCTTCCCCTGGTACATGTCCATACGTATCTTTCCCCCACTCCGTATATCTGAAGGGATCCTAACCTACCTTAAATGTCTGGTTACAAAGTAAGTTTTATAAAATGCTGAGGTAGGCAGCTTATTCATAATCATCCTCTTCTCCCCACCCCCAAACCCACACACTTTTAGAGTTTTGGAAAGGTTCTTACACCACAGGATTCTTTTATTTTTTTTTTCTCCCCAAATACCTACAATAACAATCGAATGTATAGTAGTTGCGCTAGATCAGGAAAAGGATCGTGTGAAAGGTTTTTGCTCAGCATTTCTCTTCCTATAAGATCTAAAAGCAACTTTGTTCCCGCACACCTGCATTCCAGATCTACATGCATCATCGAGTCTGCTTGCAGTGGGATCCTATCATAGGATCCAATCATGACAATTGGAATGATTATGGATTTATGACCCCAAAAATTAGAGCATCCCATCGTTTATTTTCCCAGCTGAAAGTTAGCTAAATATCTTCATTAGAATTTAGAATGTCTTAAGATTAGAAATTCTGAGATCTGACTAGATGAATATAATGCTGTGATTTGTGAGACATGCATTAAAACAGCCAGCAGAACATTCTGATTATCTGCTTACATTCAAAGAAAATAGAATTATCACTGCAGTTAAAACCTTCTAACATGATCTCTTATTTTAGGGATCAGAGTATTAGATGTGCTGCTGAAGGGATGGTGCTACTCAGAAAGAACTGGAGTTGGGAAGACTTCCTTTCCCAGGTGTCTCCAGAGATGACTTTGGTGACTCAAAAAAAACTAACAGCCCCCTCTCCTTCCCCTAATAAGAAAAGAAACCCAGCTCACAAAAATCAGTGAAAACAGGGACTGTTTACCCATGAAATATGTATTTTTTTGGAAGAAAACATCGTAAGTAAATTATTCTTAGAAGAAACTGGATTGGAGTAAAGATGCTGTCATTGTAAACCATAATACAAAAAGAGACAGAGACCTCCGCGAGCACATTCGAAGCTCACTGTAACAGCAGGCGCCATTCGCTGTGCCCGGAGTTGTACTGAGTGCATTTACATACACCATCTCCTTCGTTACTCAAAGATTCACCAACCCTACACTGAGAAATACCTCCCTACAAAGTCCCTCACAAAGTAAAATCTCTAGTCACTTCTTTCATTGTAGTAGGCTGTTAACCAAAAAATGGACCACACAAGAAAAGCCAGCCTATCCCTGCTCTGAATGAACTCACTGGATCTGAACCCATTTCATTTTCTCCTGTGGCAGCTTTGGAGAATCCCCACAGTCACACTGTAGCATTGCCATCACTATCTGTGCACTTAATTCCCTCTAACACTGGACTGGCATTATCGTTATGGTCTAGACACCATAGCCTAGGCTTCTTTCCTTACCCAATAAGTAATCCCATCTGCTACTGGTTAGCCTTCCTCCTTGGTTGGTACTGGCGACCAAAATGCAGTTAACACAGTGAGGCTCTGCAGCTGTGATGGGAAACGTCTTGTTTAAACACCGTGGTGTCAGGGAGGCACTTGTGAAAGTCTTGCCTTTTGACTGGGGAAGAAGCATATATGGCTGTCTTACAGCGTGAGTACTGAGGGGAACTAGAACTCTCTAGTACTCCTTAGGTGTCATTCTAGTTAGTGAAGGCAAAGGATGTTAAAATCACTCACATTTCCTTCTTTCTCTCTCTTTAGTCAGCTCTTCTAGTGTTTTCTTAGTGCCTGTAACTTTCAGGCACCCTGCTGGAATTTAGAAGTGTTTTGCTAAGCCATTGCAGCTCCTTCTGCCATCCCTGCCATCACAGCCATGATTTGAAGGTGGGGGAGCAGAGGAGTCCGTGGTGCTAGGCCAGTACTTGTGGAAAACCTGAGGCTTGTATTTTGGTGCTGAATGAGTGCCTGCCCTGCCTTGGGCTCTCCGTGGTTCCACATGAGCCTTCAGTGGCAAGTAAATAGCAGTCGCAGACAGACAGATCCAGATTTTGGCTCTGTGTAAGAACTTTCTTAAAATCCGAATCCAGCAAATCAGCAAGGTGCCTTGGGGGTTGGAGGATCCCTGTCCTGCCATGGCTCATGTGGAGGCTCAGTGGCTGTTGGGCAGGGACCCTGAACAAAGGACGTGGGCTCACAGCTGACCTGAGGATTCGACCAACCTGAAATTCCATGTTCCTCCCTCCCCTTTTCTAGCTCTTTTCCTTTCAAAAATGAGTGATTGTCCAGTGGTTGGTTCTCTCATTATCTCTCTCTTCTAATCCACTCTGTCACGTCATGGACATCCTGGAAGCCCAAGAGTATGAAAGCCACTTGAAAAGGGCCACAGCATTGGGATCATACCTGGAGGAGAACCCACCAGGCTGAGAAGTTAGGATTGATGGTCCCAATAATAGATACATTTTTTCATTCCCTGGCTAATGGGGGTTTTTATTATCCACTACCCCCTTCCCCCATAAAAAAAAACTTTCATTTGAAGGGAAGAAGGCATGCATGCCTTCCAGTGTGGTACTGATCCACGTTTTTCTCCTCTGGCGGTGGTTGAGTGTCACTGAACTTTGAAATGGAGGCATTGTTTAACTCCTCCAGAGGAAGGAGGACGTGACTTTCACTAAGTAATATTCATGGTGAGACAAGTCATGAGACTTTTGTTTCAAGGTTTAGTCCTCCCTCTATGACTTTTCCAATTCCGTATCACTTCCAAGTCAAGCCTAAATTTCAGTCATTGTTGTGGCTTCCTTTAGGCACAAAAACCTCTGTTTTTTTTGCTTTTCTGGAACTAAGAGCCCAGCAAAAGACTTGTGAGGGTCATTTTTCCATTTCATCATTCATAGAAGCTGTTAAACTGGAACACAAAAGAACATGAGTGCTATGTTAATGTAAACAAGCAGCCACTCTAGTGATAACTACATTGAACACTCTTGTTTTCATGCAGATTCATGGGGGGACAAGGGCCCAAGTACATACATTAGTGAGTGGATTGAAGGTGAGAGCGCTCAGTTGTGGACTTCTTTCAAGAAGCATCGTTATTATTTGCCTTGAAAACCACATTTCAGTATTTTAGCGTTGGTGAACCCCTCAGTCATGCATCTCTGAGGATGGCACCACTAACCCAAAACCAAAGTTAAAGGATCCCTTCTCTTCGTAGCAGTTTTCTCTCACATCGAGCCCCACGTCCTATGACAGTGAGTCTGGAGCAGGCATCAGGACACTCCCAGAACTGCTCTTTGCCTCACTCCACTTCTTCAGTGGTTTGCAGAACACAGAAAGAAAGAGAGGTCTCTGCTGTCCAAGTCTGAGCCCTCATATCACTGATTACTTCAGATTAACCCAGGCTGCAAGGTAGGAAGCTATCAGAAGATCCCAAGAACATCATAGTTGCCTCCCCTGGAAGAGCCCGCAGCCTTCTCTGCCTCCCCACAGGCTCCCCCTCCCATGGCTGTGTATGTAGTACCTTCCAAGGATAAATTTTTATTGATGCTTTTTAAGTGCCTAAGCAAGTTACAGACCTCTGGAACCTGCCAGAGAGTTGTCCTATGCCCTACCCTTCTTCCCTCCCACACTGCACTTATCCCTCCACGGTGGGCATAGGGTGGCCGCCTTCTCCAGTGTCCCTGGTGTTCTGCAGGAGAACAACTGCAAGGGCAAGCAGGAGAGAAACCGTCATGCTACGTCAGGCTGGCTTTGTCACTGTTTTTCTGTGTTTCTTCTTTAGTGGTGTTTCTGTTGATGTGCTTATGGTCTTGGTTTATAGAGTTTTTTCAGGAGTCTTCTATTGCTTAGCTAAATCTTACTGAGGGAAGAAGATAGGTGAGCAAGACAGCCTCAGAGCAGAATTCTGCCTGTTTTTGTCGGCAGCTGGAAATGCATGCAGACCCAAGAGGGCAAAGAGTCAGATAATCATAATTAATAAATGTGATGACTCATTCGTGAATCCTGGCTGCCTTTTCTCATCCTCTCTTCCTAGACTTGAGGGATCAGGGTGTCTGTTCACAAGGGCTCAGAAAGGCTGTCGTTGGTAGGGTGCTAAGGTCGAAAGTGCACCTTTGAAAGTGAGTATGAGATAATTTGCTTCTTTTTTAAAGTAACTGAAGTCTGATCTAAATATGGGGCCTTTATTCCACGTTGGGTGTGCGACAGATTATTTTGCAGCTGCACTCTGTTCAAATCACGTAACTAAGCAGCACTCAGATGATTTATTGATACATTAAAAGGTTTTGCAAAATGGAACAATCCATATCCAAGCACTTTATTTTCATTAATAATCCAGCATTTTTGTTCAGACAATGGAATAAACCAAACACTGGGCATTCTTCTCACTGAACATGTATGGGCAAATTTGCAAGTGAAATTCTTCTGACTTAGAGAAGGGAAGTTGCTGTTGATGAAAAGTGATCAGATGGGAGCAATACTGCTGTGGTAGTAATGAAAATGAAGCTTTTCTGGAGTATGTAAACCCAACCAGACTTTTGGGCAGCACGTCATCACTCAGTTCTCCAGATGCTGTGTGTTACAGGTTCCACCAAGTGCTTGTCAGGTATCTGGCTGTAATTGAAAAGAGATGAATGTAAGCAAGAGAGTGCAGCAAGCTAGGGAATGTAGCAGTGAAATGCAATTAGAGGCAAGGAAAAGAACCCCAGCTTCTTTTCACTTAACTGAACTTGAACATCCAGCCAGAGCGGAGTGCTGGGGAATTCTCTCCATTTCGGAACGATGTGCAGCTTCTGTTTTACTGTTCATTGTAGGGGTGGGAACTAGCTGGTACAGCAAGTTATAAAACAGAAAGCAAATTTAACCTTAGCAATTTGATCAGATACCATGGACCAGATGCTGCCAAATTGCCTGAAAGTGTTTAGCATCCACCAAATACTCACGTACCTAGACGGGCTGTGTGGGATCTTTGCCAGAGGAATTTGGGAGGACAACACGCCCCTCCCGCCTCGGCCGACTGTTGTATGTCTTAAGTCTTTTGTGTTTCCATTTGGAGTCCCCTCTCATCTCTGGTCTCCCGTCTTGTGCACCATGTGTCCCTGAGGGCAAGTCACACCTGTGTCTGAGTCTGCTGTAAGGTGTTCAGTCTACCTCAAGGGTCACCATGGTATATACTTTTGTCCACATCACAATCCTTTTTACATTGCCACACACACTGGAATGTATATCTTCCCCAGTCCCTACCTCCCCGTCCCGTTAAATAACCTCCCAACCCGATCTTTCCTGTAATCACCACAAACTCCTAGTGCAAATTGGATGCTGCTTTAAATGTGAAAACAATTGTTCAGAAGCTATAAAACCTGAATGGAAGCTAACGCTGAATTTATAAGCCTTGTTGCATATGAGCCAAAAGTGCAAAAAGCTCTATATGATGAACTAACCTGCCACTCGTATAAATATAAATATATATAAATATATTAAAATCAGACTGTTCTACAAAATTGTGTATTTGTATTTTTGTGTACGTACAATTTTCTGCTAAGCAGAAGGAGGATGTAGTATAGGATGCTGTGAGAAGAGATTTGGTTTAATCATATTTCTGTTACTTATTTTTGTTAACATCCAGATGCCTGTCTTTGTCTTCTGTGTGTCTGACACTGTTCTGAAAGCTGCAGTATCTCCCTTCCTTAGACCCAGAGTCCATTAAAGAATGAAATCTGGGGTTTAGAGAGTTGTCTTGGCCACAAAACATAAGTGAACAGCCCCATTTACTCAAGCTTGGGTTCCTATAATGCACGGGAGGGAAGATGCCTCACCCAATCAGAACGGCCATTGCATTTTGACTTGCCTCTGGGAAGCAAAATCCCACTTGTAGAAGTCAACCTCCAAGGAAACAAAAGAGCCAATTGTCAAATCTCTCTCATATGCACTCCCCATTGCATCCACCCCACTTAGGCATAGGACCTCTTATTTCTTTGCCAGAAGTTTGGCCAGAAAGCAGCAGGTGGCTCTGCTCTGGCTGTCGTGTCCTGCTCATTGGCTGCCCACGGACTCCTCTTCCCTCTTCAGAGTAGTTGCTGCCTTTCTCAGATCAGGTTACCAAAATGCCTCCCTTCTGCTGAGCTGCTGATGCTTCATCACCCAGACCTCCAGCCCCAGTTCCTGGAGCATCTCAGAACCCACTTTCCTGGTGCTAAAACACAGGAGGGGGTTGTTGTGGCTGCCAGTAATAAGATGGCAGCCAGGAAACCAACCAGGCGAGAGGCCAAGCCAAAAGACAAGCTCCGGGTGCCCAGTGGCAACAGGCCCTTCCCCAGGGAAGGCACCCAGCTGCCCTGGGCCCCAGGCCCTCCCCAGCTCTGCCCATTCACTCTCAGCCCCCTAATGGTCCCTCTTGATGTTAACCTGTAGGAAGAGGGATACTGCACCTTCAACCATAGGACTCATATTTATAACAGTGTGTAATGACTGTAGCAAAAAGCCCTTGTTTCTAGATGTAAATGGTCAAAGAAACAAGTGCTCTGTTGTATTGATTAAAATAGTTCAAATGAGTCCTGTATCATTGTATCTCCTATTCTGGATTAGTGCCTTTTGGACAGTAGACTGTTCTGTAATTACAATGTAGTATACTGCTTTTTTGTACAGTTTTGTTTTAATAAAACTTTTTTTTAATTTGTGTTTATTTTAGTATTGTACCTATTAGAGAATAAAATGTATAACTGAATGAAGACTGGCTGGAATTTCTTTGGATAAAACCAGTCATTGGGAAGAAAGTGACAGAGGGATGGAAGTAGTCTCCTTTTGAATATCAGTCCCTTTGTGCTTTTAAGGACTGGTAAGTCTAGGGACCCACGGGCATTTGAAAATTGTTAAGTGGACATTTAAACACTACTTGGTTAAGAGGAAATGCTGAGCTTGGGAAACCCCTGAATCCATTCATTTTCAGACTTTTTCAAACCTGTGGTCTGTTAAATCTATCTGCCCCGGATTATCTTTCCTGTTCCAGAGGAGAGGCTGTGACTTTTAGTAGCTTCCCTGCCCCTACACTACATCTTCCCTCACCGGGTCTGTGCCCACCCAGGTTTCCTTCTTAGTCCACCATCTTTGCTTGATATTACAGCCTGAAGATCTGGCTGCATCCTCAAACCATTAGGATCCTAAGTTTTTCCGCCCACTCGGAATACATCCTTTTACTTTATTATGCTGAGCAGCTGAATTCCAACCATCTTGACCTTCCTGTTCAAGGCCACACCCTGAGTCTCATTTTAAAAGAGCCATCTGCCCTGGGGCTTTACGTTTAACAGTAAAAAGGAGAAGAAAAAAAAAAAAGGCTGCAGCTTGGATATTTGTTTTTCTTTCTTTAAAGGTTTCCAGTGGCTGGGGTGAAATTCTTAAGCAGGACTGACTCCAGGACAAAGCACCCAAGCTTCCCTCTCTTCAGTGGTCTCTGAGATAGATTTTAGTTCCCGCTTTACAGCGAAAACCTAAAATAAGTAAATGGCCTTTTTCTCTCCTTACTAAGCCATAAGCTTTGCTGAATCTTCTAGGCTGCAAGGCCTCCAGTGCTTCACTTGCCCTGAAGTCTTCCCCAGCTGCCCCCTGTAACACCATCTCCCTCCCCCTTCATCAATTCCTCCGTGTCCTCCTTAAAATGCAAAAAAAACCTCAGGGATAACTTCTTTAACCCTCATAAAGGCTGGACTAGGGCCCTCCTGGTGCACCAGAGCACTCCACAGTAGCGCTGTTGTGGAACTCACAGCTGCTTATTTCAATTGGATTATAAACACCAGAGTGGGAAGCTTGGCTTCTGCTCCACAAGGCCAGGTACATAATTTCAGTTGCCATCGAGTTGACTCCAATCTATGGGAACCTGTGTGTGTCAGAGTAGAACTGTTCTCCATAGGGTTTTCAGTGGCTGATTTTTTGGGAGTAGATTGCCAGGCCTTTCTTCGAGGCACCTGTGGGTGGGCTCAAACCTCCAACCTTTCAATTAGTAGCCAAGCATGTTAACCATTTGCACCACCCAGGGACTCCCAGGCACGTAACAGGTACTCAAATATTCATGGAATCAATCAATGAATGAATGAACTAAATGTGACACATCCACTAGAGCTCATTTCTGGGTTTGAGCAACAGCAAAAACCTCACAGCCTTATTCAGACAAATAGTTGGTTACAAAAGCAGCAGCCTGAAAAATAAGTTTTATCCTAGGAGCTAGATCAATTCTACATTCAGATTCCTGCCTCATTCAGAGCAGGGCAGCTCCTGGCTGCCAAGTTTCTGTCATTATTTGACAGTGCTTATCTCAGTAAACAACTCTTATGCACTTATGAATATAAACAAATCCTGCAAGATGTGCTGGACTGATGGTCACCTCCAGTTAGACCTCCAAGTTGCTGGGGCCCTACATTTGCAAGTATATTTTACATCAGACAAGGGTCAAGTGATTCACTGGTGCAGGAAAAAACTAAAACTTTACAAAGCACCACAAATGAGCCTACATCACTGTGGAATGCTACACTGTGCCGCCCAGGATCCCAATGGAAAGCAGGCAGCTGGGACAAAAGTGCCATGCTGGTGCTGGCGTATGTCCTGTGACCAAGAGAGGGATCTACAGGGAACATCAAAGGAAGCCTGTTATCTACCCCAGACCAAAGGCGGCTGGATCCTGCCATCCTCAAAGGCTCCGCTTCAAACCCACACTGGGTGCACAGCACACACAAGGTGAGGCAATACAAGGATTTTGCCTCACCAGCAACCAGGGCCCAGCAAAGCTCACATCAGATTTCATAGCCCACAGGGATCTCACCTGGATCTGGCCAACCCCTTTCCTACATACCTTGTAACAATACCTTCAAGGGTCAAACCATCTCTGCAGCAGTGGGAAAGTCTTCTGCTCCTAAGTTGGTAGGGTTAGGTGTAGGGACCCTGGCCTGAGCACTGGGGTGACCCCTCCCAGAAAGTGCCTGTCCCTCCCCAACCAGCCGTCTGCTGGCCAGGCAGAGCTCCAATTAAGGAGCTAAGGCTACCAAAAAGTGTCTTACCGGTTCTTTGCTTCTCTAAGGGTCTGAGATCTAAACTAAGGGGTATGAGACTGGCCAGGGAAGCAATGTGGCCTCCCTGGGTTCTTTAGGCCAAATCAGAAGCAGGCCAGAGGCAGGTGTTATGTGTGGGTGGGTGTGCCCTGCATGAACTTACCTTTTCTAGTCACAATCTTGAAAAGTCCCACCATGATCATTCAGAACAAGGCCATGCCTTGACCTGTGGGATGGTCTAGAATGAGCCCCAAAACACCTGGGCTAGGGTAGGAGCAAACAAGAAACAAGACTAACTTCAGAAACAGGCAAGGAATCATCTGGTTTTATTTAGCTGTTGGTCATATGACAAAAGGCATATATGGTACAAAGTTACAGCAGTTTCAATACAAATCAACATCTTTACAATGCATTACATGATCTTTGGATTTTTTTTAACCCCCACTTTATGTGTACCAAATCAATATAATCCCCAAATCCAAATCACTTCTTAAATATGAACTAATCATATTTCCAAAAACCCGCACACAGAGAAAGATGTTACAAGCCTCTCCTACACAATGTCAACGACCCAGCAGGAAGGCATCATGGACTTTTTTGAGAGAAAGATGCTTGTGGGTACAAGTGAGTCCATGTCTTCAGAATAAAAGTTGTACACCCAGTCCCTGGCAAGTAAGACACACCCACCTCAGGGGTGGCAGTCAGGCCCCCAAGGACAGGATGACTAGAAGGGCCTGGGGCACAGGTGCACACAGCACCGTGGTCAGCAAGGCTGATCTTAGCAAGGAGAACAAATAGCCATGAACTTCTGTTTCACATATAGGGAACTTTAAGCAAGAGGAGTAAACAAGGAAGTAAGGGGGTATCTAACACCACCTATACCTTTCAAACTCCTGAGTGGTCGCCATCGCCTAACAGCTCAACTCATTCCCTAAACATACAAGGCCCTTCTTGGTCCGTCCAGAAACCTCTCTAGCCACACGCACTGCCGCTGTTTTCTCCTCCACTCTCCACTGGCCGCCCTCCTTAGGCCTCAGCCTTCCTGCCAGCAGCCCTCCAGCTCCCCTGGGCCACTTCCTCAGAAAGGGCCTGACCTGCAGAAGGCAAGGAAACTGCAAGTGCAGAGTGGGCAGAGAGAAGGTCTCCTTCACTCCCCTGCCTCTCCTCAAATGTGTCTAGCGACTTGGCGTCCGACTGCTTGTGAGGCACCTCAGACGCAGACTCTCACTGTTGACCTACCTCCATTCTCCACGTCTGTGCTGCCCTGTTCCTTCTGCCAGGCTAAATCCCAGAGCCGGCATCAGGAATACAGGACATGATGAAATGGGGCCATCCCTGTCCCCTGCCCTCACACACCACTGTCAGGACCAAATGCTAGATCCTGGCTGACTGCCTAAGCAGCCATGTCTACTGTGTATCACTGCTTTCCCAGTCGCAAGCTAATAGGAGTGGGGCGGGGGGGAGAACTGGCACAGGCTTCATTCCAAAATGTCCCACTCCTCACCTTTAGTTCAGAGGGGCTCCACCTGAGCGCCCAGGACAGGGACTCAGTGAAGCTGTGGACGCCCTGCAGCGCCCCAGTCAATCCATCTCTCCAGCCCCACACACAGGCCTCGGCAAGGTACTTGAGGGTGTGCAGGTGGTAGCATAAGAAGAAAGGAAGGTCAGAACCGAACACCACACCCCTCAAGGATCCAGCATGACACTGTCTTCAAGACCCACCCTCCCCGCCACCCTGTTCTGCAGGTTGCCCCCGCTGGGCCTACATGCAGCAGGGTGAGCAGACATACAGGGATCTCCATGGCTGGAGGAGGGTCAGGGACAGTCTCGGTGTGCTACATTCTGACAGAGAAACAGGACGCCAGGGTGGCTGGGACTCACCTCTCCCAGCACAGGGTGAGTGCACATGTTGGAGCTCAACTGCAGTAACAGCCAACCTAGGACACCAACCAGACAAACTCCTCCTCTAACACTGTACCAGGACAAGGCCCCAAAACACTTCATTCTAAGAAGACCCCAGACAAGGCTGAGAGCTGAGGAAATTGAGAGCAGCGACAGACCTTTATTCCTACCAGAAATGACTACTTTTCCCATTCAGTGAACCCGAACACCTTGTCCCTGTAAGGAACAGCTGGAAGCTGTGAACAAAGCTGCCCAGCTCCAGCCCATGCCGGGCGGCAAAGTCTTGAGGTGCTTTAGCAGACGGCCAAGGGAGTGCCAAAGATGCCAAGAAAACAATGCTTCCCCGTGTTGTTCAGACAGTAGGCAGGACTACTACTGGAGAATCTCAGGAAACTGGGAGTGTGTTACCAATCAGTACAGGAGAAGGGAAAGCATGGCTGCGCTGCCTAAGAGTTGAGGGTGGAGAGGTAAGGCAGGCGGTCCCCGAAACCTCCTCTACAACAAAGGGCTGGCCTGGACAAAATAGCCCAGGCCTTCCCATTGTTTGAGAGCTCCAGCTAACAAGAACTTGTTCCAGTCAATAATCCCATTATATTTTGTTCAATTTTAATTAAACCAAATGATAAAAAACAGAGTATGAGACCCCTTATCCTCCAATGGACTTTCCCAAGACAGTTCTATGGAAGGTTGTTTAAACCATGTTACAGGGCAGATGGGCTCCAACATGTACATCACTAAATAAACAGGAAGCCCACACACCAAAACAGACTTAAATCCTTAAAATATTTCCTCTCCAGAGAGTATGGTGTAAAACTTTCTGACCAAGGGCAGGTCACCTGAGGATCTGGGCAGCAATGCCGCTCTCCTTCACAGAAAACAGACTGTGACGGCCCTATTTCCATTAATGAAACTGGTGACAGTGTAGATGTGAAAAAAAATCTCTAATTGAAAAAAGAAAGTTTCTGTGATGGAAGGTTAAGAAAAAACAGAGCAGAATTGATAGCACTTTATTCAGCGACACACACCCAGCAGATGTTCAGAAAACGCCAGCCGAAGACAGGAAGGAATAAAAATCCCTGCCCAAGGACAGAGGGGGCTCCCACCTGCCCAGGGAGGACCTGGGAGGAGCCAGCATCGCAGGACAGGCCCTCTAATCGCCGGGGGCCCAGGGAAATACAAAGACCTCTACCTCCCAGGACAGGAACCTGCTGGGCCCAGCAGGAGGGGAAGGTGGCTCCTCTCTAGGCTGTCTGGAGCACTGCACTGGACACTGAGCACTAGGTTACAGTAATAATCCACACTGACCTCTCCCAGCTGTCTGCTCCCCATCTGGAGAAGAGACCGAGAGCAGGCCAGGAGGAGGACAGAGTCGCTGGCTGGTGCTTTATGGGGGTACAAAGGGAAGAGCACCAGGCTGGGAGGCAGACAGCAGAGCTCCAGCCTCAGTCTTGCCACTGTGTGTGTAAACTTGGAAAAACCATTTCACTTTTCTTGGCTCTAGCCACCTCACTGTGAGGAGACCCTCCCTGCTCTAAAGCTATGAGCACTGCAAAAATAAAGCTTCTGGGTGGAGGGTGCTGCTGGCCTGTGTCCTGACCCCGAAGGGGCAAGATCTGTCCTCCCCTCAGTTAAAATGCAACCAGACCTCGGGGAACCCCCAGACGCCAGAGGAAATGGCAGCGGAGGCCAGCTCTCAGAGGACTGAGGTCTTGACACAGGCCAGTAAACCCCAGGATAAGACTGTATGACCTGAATCAGCACAAACTAAGTATGAACAATTCACATAAAATCCACATGACTACTCAGCCACCTACACCAGATTGGTGGAGTCAGGGGAAAAGCAGCAAATTTCTGGCGAACAACTGGCTATTACGGAGGTCAGACCAGATGCTGTGGTGCAGGCCACCAGGACAGGTAACTAATGTTAGTCCACCGTGAGCTGTCAAGGCCCCGCATCTGAATCTGACATGGGAGGCAACGGAGCCCAGGGCTGGGCTCAGCTGCCAAGGCTGCGCCATGGGACCCCACGGGACCCACACGGCCCCATCAGGAGGCAGAAAGCCTGGCATTACATCTTGTGAGGAGCTTCAAATCCCTAGGAGAACTGAGATTTTTCAACAAAAGCATGTTAGTGTATTATTTTGAAGTTTTAAACATGAGAGCTAAAAACAGGCTGCAAGGGTGCCATGTACAAATGTACAGGGCCATGGTCAGCACTGGGGCTGAGGAGACAGGGTCTGGCAATCAGGGACCTGTCCTCTGAGTGACTAGCTCTCTGGCTCATAGGGTGATGGGCAGGGACAGTATTGGGAGCAAGAGTGGCATTTCAACGTTTAGCACTAGGAATACCGGGGCACTTTGTTTTCTTTTGAAAAATAAATGGCAGTACTGTATCTACCAAGGAGAGTCTTCCAGGCCCTGAGGCCCTAATGTTGGGCTTTCCTTCCTGCACTTTACATTGAGTTTCACAGCACGCCTGTCTCCAAATGGATCAGCCCTCTACCAGCCTTCCACAGAAGCTGGTCTTATCCCTACCCCAAAGAAACCAACATTAATAAGGCTCCAGGACAAGGAGCCTCCTAGCTGGGGAGCCAGGAGATGTTCTGGGATGTTCTAGCCTTTCCAGATGGCACCAGTCAGGGCCAGGCCAGGTTGTGAGGCTACCACAAGGGCCCAACAGACAAGACTGAGGCCAGTCATGGGGACAATGGAGAAACACTAATCTCCACAGGGCCACTTGCCAACCCACCAGCCCACAGCATTAGTCAAGAGAGTCAGGGTATATGCCAAGAAGCTAAAATGATCTTCAGGACCTTCCTAGAAAGCAAAATTGCACCGAATAAGGTAGTGATGCCTCTAAATTATATCGACTAAAGGAACAAAACATAATTCTCCAAGATTTTGCTTTCACTTTAGAGTAAGGGCACTTGTGTGTCTGCATTAGAGGAACAATAAACCAAAAACCAAACCCACTGCCGTCAAGTTGATTCCGACTCATAACGACCCTATAGGACAGAGTAGAACTGCCTCATAGGGCTTCCAAGGCCATAAATCTTTATAGAAACTGACTGCCACATCTTTCTCCTGTGGAGTGGCTGGGGGGGTTGAACAGCTGATCTTTCAGTTAGCAGCCGAGAGCTTTAACCTCTGTGCCACCAGGGCTCCTAGAGGAACAATAAAGGAGGGCTTAAATCCTCTGCCTGGCTCAGCTTTCTGGGGCTGCCAGGAACTTCCACCCTGCAGGAGGCCAGCAGCTCCCAGTGGCCAGAGAGGCCACTGTGAGCAAAGGCAGGTCAGGCACCTGTGCCCAGGCTGAGGCAGAGAACGATTGTGGCTCGCAAATGATTTCAGATTTTGAAAAAATAAATATAAATAAATATACTCCAAGTATTCTGTTAAGGCAATAAATGGCAAACAGAAAAAAAAAAAAAAAAAAAACCCTTCCAGACTTAAAGACTCTAAAACACCCACAAAAACACCTACAAATCCTGTCAAAAGGAAGTGGGGAAGAGGTGCTCAGGCCCTGAGTCATCTCTGGGGCACAGAACCGTTGCCAGAAGCCCCAGGGAGCCAGAGGCACTTATGGGAATGTTGTTATCTAGTGTGAGAAATTTAGGGGTGGGAGGGATAAAGAGAGGCTGGAGGACCAGGCCAGGACTAGACAAAGGGTTGGATGGTCCAGGCAGAGGGAGGAAGCCCCACCTTTGGGGAAGAAAGGAGGCACTAGTTGCTGTTATTTTTAAGTAAGTGATTACAAGGGGTCACCAGAATAGGGGGGAAAAAAAAAGAGCAACAAAAGGCCCCACTGGGCAAGGCCCCCAGGCAGATATGAAGATGAGCAGGGGCTTCCTGCCACCAAGGCCTCGGCTCCACACAATCCAGAACCTTCTGGGCTCCTAGAACCTTCGGCCTGCTACCCTAAGGAGGCAGCAACTGAGATGCCTCATTGTCTGGGGAGAGGAAGAAAGAAAGCTTCAGGACTCCTGGGAGATCCAGGGAGTGGTCACCAGCCCTGCATCATGAAGAAAGCCCTCAGGGCCCCTGCTCCACCCCTAGAATGAGTTGCACAAGCCTCCCTCCTCTCCTCCGCGGGTCCTTATTGGCAAAGCTCTGAAGGGGGCACCATATTCCCTCCTGGTTAGTGCAAAGAAGGCCACAAGGAAGCAGGCAGGCAATGGTGCCCGACTGTGCCAGGGTGGCGTCTCCAGGGAGGTGGCTCCCAGGAGGCACCTACAGCGGCCTAGCTGGCCCAGGACTTTCGGTTCTCCATGCTCTTCTGGCTCCTCTCTGCCCGCAGGGCTGCCCCGCCCTCAGCTTTGGCCAGCACTGTCAGGGAGGCCAGGTTGGTGGCGGAGCCAGAGAGGGTGGCGCTCTTGCGGGCCTCGGAAGCGGCGGCACCCTGCAGCCTGAGCCCAGCACTGCGCCGCCGGGCCACGCCTGTGACCCTCCGCACGCGGCTGGGCTTCACCAGGAGTCCGTAGCCCGGGTTGCACTTGAAGTACTGCTTCCCTCCAATTGAGCCGTCATTCTTACCTGGAGAGGAAAAAGGAAGAGCTGGTGACTTAGAGGTGGTTCCAACAAGACTGTGGAGGTGCTCACCTAACGCCCCTCGCCCCAAGTGCCCCGCTCTGTAGGGCACCGCCTGCCCCAGACTAAGCCCTTGGACACCACCCAGGCCTGGCCACACAGCGTGAGGCGGGGACCAGATGGATGAGTGAGACCAGGCTCCCTGCTGTCGGCAGTGGTCACCAGGGACACACACACCCAGGCCACTAGACCTGTGGTGTGAGGCCAGAGTTCTACTCCGGCCATTTCTAAAGCACCAGGAGCAGGTAAGCTACCAAAATAGAGCTGGAACCAACACCCCCATAGCCGGCACACATAGTTTTCAATCTGGGTGATTAAAATGTGAACACAGGATGGACGGTGTTGGTAGAATGATTCAAATTACCAAATTATGGCTGGAGAGATCTCATACTTGATACGCCAATATAGGTAAATAAGAATTTCCTTTGTAAAAACCAAATAGAAAACATTTTATGGTGAAGGATGAGAAAACAAAGTGTTCAGGTAGTATGTGTTGGACAGGGGTGCGCCCTCCCTGAACCTCTCAACATTAGTTTCTCATAGTGGAGGGCAGGTGGGGAACACGATCTTTACAGCAAAAATAATTGCGAGTTCTCTATTCTTACTGTCTCCATTTCCTAACATGCCCTTCTCTCTTAAACCATCTCCAAAAGACTTTGGCCCACCTACTGAACCTACACTTCTCAGGTTCAACAACAGCCTCCACTTGCCATAGCCAATTACCATACTGGATGCTCATCTCAATGAGCCCTGGTGGCGCAGTGGTTAAGAGCTTGGCTGCTAACCAGAAGACTGGCAGCAGGAACCCACCAACCACTCTGAGGGAGAAAGATGTGGCAGTCTGCTTCCGTAAAGATTACAGCCTTGGAAATCCTACGGGGCAATTCTACTCTGTCCTACATGGTCACAGTGAGTCTGAATCAACTCAAGGGCACCTAACAACAAGCTCATCTTATTCCACCTCTCAGCAACACCTAACACCTCACTCTTCCTTGACAAGCTTGTATCACTTGGCCCCTGGGACACACTCCTAGTTCTCACCTATCATGGTGACTCCTCTGTTCTGGATCTCACTTGCTGAAGGGCCCCAGAGCACAATCATTGCCTTCTCTTCTGTCTCATGCATTCCCCTGGGGCTCTTGGCCGCCCGCCTTACACACCAGATGAATCCGGATGCCCCTCAAATGTGTCTCCAGCCCAAACTTCGCCCTGTCCCAGATAGCTAACACCTCCACCTGAATGTCTAACACACATCTTGAACTCACCAGTCCACAGCTGAATCCTTGATTCTTCCCAGCCTCCTTCCTCTCATAACCTGCTACTCACTCAGTTGTTTCCAACTCAGGAAATGGCAACATCATCTACTCTGTTGCTCTGGCAAAAAATTTAGGAGTCATCCGGACTCCCTTCTTTTCCTAATATCCCACATCCAGTCCATTAGTCCTGGTGACTTTACCTTCATCTAACCACTTACGACCTCGGTCACTACCACCCTGGTCTAAGCCACTGTCATCTCTTGCCTGGACATTTACAACAAACTAACTGACCTTCTGTTTCCATTCTTCCTCCTAAGTCTCTTCTCCCTAAAAAAAGGAACTTCTTAAACGCAAATCAGATCACGTCACTCACCTGCTCAAAACTCTCACGATTTCCTACCACACTTGCCAAAAAAGCCAAATTCTG
Source organism: Trichechus manatus latirostris (assembly GCF_000243295.1). NCBI lineage: Eukaryota > Metazoa > Chordata > Mammalia > Sirenia > Trichechidae > Trichechus > Trichechus manatus. The sequence goes on from NW_004444027.1 coordinate 6,223,815, forward strand.
AAAGTGGCCACAAAACCCTCTGTGATATGGCCAATGCTCACCTCTCAACTTCATCACCTAGCCTTTGTGCTGTTCCTCAAACACACCCAGCTCATTCTGCCTCAGTGCTTGTATACTCAGGGTGCCCTTGGCCAGGAGTGCCGTCCTGCCCACTAACCCAGCCCCAACTCCTCACGCTCTCTCCTTTACATCATGTATGCTTTGCTTTCCAACGTATTATTTAAAATCCTCTATACCTGTCACTCTCTATCTCCTTACCTCACTTCATTTTCTTCATGGCACTTTTTATTACCTGAATTGTATTTGTTTACTTGGTAATTTTCTCCTCTATAAAATAAGCGTTGAGTGAAATCAGGGACTTTGTTCTGTTCACCAAAGAATCCCCAGATTCAAGAACAGTGACTGGAACATAACCCATTGCTGTTGAGTCAATTCCGACTCACAGTGACCCTATAGGACAGAGGAAGACTGCCCCATAGAGCTTCCAAGAAGCAGCTAGTGGATTTGAACTGCCAACCTTTTGGTCAGCAGCCAAGCTCTTAACCACTGTGCCATTTGGACTCCAACTGGAACATAAAAACCAAACCAAACCCATTGCTGTTGAGTTGATTCCAACTCATAGTGACCTGATATAGTGGGTGCTTAATAATTACTTGTTGGATGAATTGATTTATTTGCTTATTCCCCTTTAATTCTTCAGCACAATTACAGATAAAAATTTCTTTCCCAATTCCCCTTAGCATTTCAGCAGAAATGGAACTTAAAAAATATTTTAGGCTGGTGGACCAGTGGTTAAGAGCTATAGTGAGCTATGGCTGCTAACTAAAAGGTCATCAGTTCTAATCTACCAGCCACTCCTTGGAAACCCTATGCAGCAGTTCTACTCTGTCCTATACAGTAGCTATGAGTTGGAATCAACTCGACAGCAATGGTTTTTTTTTTTTTGGGGGGGGGGCGGGGGGCTACAATAATCTTCTAGAACCACTTACAATTTAAGATATTCTCTGCCAAAATTTTTATAGACAGTGAGTGACTTCACAGCTAAGCTTCTGGGCCCAGAAACAAAAGAAGTCATCCATGGTCAAGTGTCTGTAGCCCCAGATCTGAACGTATGCCTTCCCCTCAGCTTGCAGATAGTATGAAGGCTCAGGTCTACTGCTGGGCTGTAAGAGAAACCCATTCCGAAATGCTCAGCAATACCAGAGAATGACTCAAGAAGCTGTCTCTCTCACATGGTAGAGTTTCACACTGAGTCACTTCTTGCAGAGCACATCGCACCCAGTGATACTGCTTGTCTCAAAGCTCTGCGTGACCTCGATGTCCCAATGCATCAAGGCAACTCTCCGGCTGTCTACGGACTTCCATTCATAGAGCTCTTACCTCCTCAGTCCCTGACTCACACTGTTCTGACCAAGAGAAACACCCCAGTACACTCTCATAGGAGCCCTGGTGGCACAGTGGTTAAAAGCATGGCTGCTAACCAAAAGTTTAGTAGTTCTACTCCACCAGCTGCTCCTTGGAAATCCTATGGGCCATTTCTACTCTGTCCTGTAGGGTCGTTATGAGTCAAAATTGACTTAACGGCAACAGGATTATACTCTCACTATACTCCTCCACCTACACTGCTCACAAACCTCCCTTAAAATCTGTCTCTTCAGCTTCCAACTCATCTAAAGGAAAGGCTGCTCCCACCCTGAGGTCACAAGATGATTGAGCTGTTATTTATTCAACAGTCCTAATCACATACTGACCAGTAAAACTTCATCTTCCTTTACATCTCCCCTTTCATGAAACAATGATAATGATGAGGATACTAAGGAGATCAGGATGGATTAGGGAGTGAAGCAAAAAATCTCTAATGAATAAACAAAATTGAGAACAGTCAAAATTGAGGGTGGTGTTACCGGTTAAGTAAGCTAACCGGCCTTAAAAACACTCCTACCAAGATACGAGGTCAACACACAAAAATCAATCAGGTTTCTATACATCAGGAATGAACAATCTGAAAAGGAAAGTAACGAAACAATTCTAGTTACAATAACATCTACAAGAATAAAATACTTAGGAACCAATTTAACCAAAGAAGGGAAAGACTTATACACTGAAAACCATAAACCATTCTGAAAGAAATTAAAGAAGGCCTAAATAAATGGAAGGACATTCCATGTTCATGGATTGGATGACACAATATTGTTAAAATGTAAATATTACCCAAATCAATCTATACATTCAGTGCAATCCCCATCAAAATTCCAACAGCCATCTTTACGGAAACAGAAAAGCCAATCCTCAAATTGGTATGGAACAGAAAATGGCCTTGAATAGGCAAACCAAGCTTGAAAAAAGAAGAAAAAAGTAGGAAGACTTACAGTTCCTGATTTCAAAACATACTATATACTGGTATAATGATAGACTTCTTAACCAATGGAACATAATTGAGAGTCCAGAAATAAACCCACACATCTATGGTCAGCTGATTTTCGACAAGGGTGCTAAGACCATTCAATGGGAAAAAAACAGTCTCTTTAATAAATGGTGCTGGGACAACTGGATTTCCACATGCAAAAGAATGAAGTTGGAACCCTACCTCACACCATATATAAAAATCAACTCAAAATGGATCAAGGACCTAAAAGTAAGAACTGAAACTATACAAGTCTTAAAAGAAAAGATAGGGGTAGTGCTTTGGGACTTAATATTTTACAATGCATTCTAAGATATGACAAGAGCCTCAGCAACAAAAAACAAAAGAGACAAATGGGATTTCATTAAAATTAAAAATTTTGTTCATCAAAGGACTTTAATCAACAAACGAAAAGACAGCCTACTCACTGGGAAAAAATTTGGCAACACTGTATATCTTATAAGGAGCCCTGGTTGTGCAGTGGTTAAGCGCTCAGCTGATAACCGAAAGGTTGGTGGTTCGAACCTATCAGCTGCTCCGCAAGAGAAAGATGTAGCAGTCTGCTTCCGTAAAATAGACTTGGAAACTATGGGGCAGTTCTACTCTGCGCTATAGGGTCGCTATGAGTCAGAATCGACTGGCCGGCAATGGGTCTGGTTTGGTATATATCTTATGAGTTTAATATCTAGAACATATAAAGAACTCCTACAACTTAACAAAAAGACACACACCTAATTAAAAAATGAACAAAAAACTAAGATATCATTTCACCCCCACTGAGTTGACTATGATATATAAAAATAAAAGGAAAACAGCAGGCGTTGGCAAGGATATGGAGAGAGTGGAACCCTCATCCACTGCTGATGAGACTGTAAAACAGTACAGTCACTATGTAAAACAGTTTGGAGGGCTTCAAAAAGTTACACAGAGAATTACCTTATGATCTAGCAATACTACTCCTAGGTAGATACTCAAAATAACTGAAAGTAGGAACACAAAAATATACTTGTACACCAATGTTCATTGCAGCACTATTCACAATAGTCAAAAGATGAAAACAACCTATGGTAAATGCCCACCAACAGAGGAATGGATAAACAAGGTGGTACATACATACAATGGAGTATTACTCAGCCATAAAGAGAAATGAAGTCCTGATAAATGCTACAAGATGATGGAACCTTGAAAACATTATGCTGAATGCAATAACTCAGTCAAAAAAAGACAAACAGAGGCAGAGCCAACACAGTGCTATGGAAAGGAGCACCATGCCGTCCCCCTACAGCAAAGACCTGAAAATCTAAGTAAAACAGATAAACATCAATCCTGGAATGCTAAGCATCAAATGAAGAGATAAAGAATTCGATCAAGCACCGACTGGAATAAGAAACTGAAAGAAAACAAAGAACAAGGAGAGCTATGGAGTAGAGGTCTCCTACTAGGTAATGCAGCACAGATTCGCCATCTTGGACCTCAGCCACCAAGAACAGCAGACTGGGAATACAGGAAGGCAACTTCATGGAGCTCCCAAGAGGAGACAGAGCACCTGGTAGCAAGGGATACATGCTTTCCCATCCCCCAACCTTCTTCTCACTATGTGGCCTCTGCTGGCTTTCCAGCAGGCCACAGTTGCTCAGCGAGAGAGACACCAGCTCACTACTGCCTGGGTCCACCTCACCCCCACAGACCGGCTCCCTCAGTGCCATATTATTTATTTTTGTTTGTCTTTTCCCTTCTCCCTTTTCCCTCTCCTTCCCATCCTGACAGGCCATCCTGCACACAAGCCAAGAGAGACATCAGCTAGCCACCACTACAACTCTGCCCCGCCCCCAACAGCCAAAGCCCTCAGCACCATATTTAATTTTATTGTTGTTGGTTTTTGTTTGTTTATTCTCTCTCTTCCCCTTCTTTCCTTTCTCCTGCCCACCTAGCCCTGTGCATGGCCCACACCCCTCCTGAACAGGTCAAGCCACACTGCTTGGCTAATAAACCACCAGCACACGGCCTCACCAGGTCTGCCCCACCCCCACATGCCAAATCCTAATGTGCCAACATTTTATTTACCTTTTTCTTCTTTTTTTTGCTTTTTTGCTTCTGTTTCCCTCTCTTTTTCTCTCACCCACTTAGCTCCAAACATGAAATCCTCTCCCTTCCCTCCTGCCTATCTGCAATGCACACCAAGTGCCACACCCCTGAATGGCACCAGCACAGACCACCAGACCCTAACCTGTACTGCCCCCTGGCCCCACCCGATCGGCCCCAGTACATGCCACTAATGACCTATATTCACCCCTAACCACTGCTGAACCTGCCCTGCTGCACCATAACTGAGTGACCCAGCCTTGCCCACTGGGATAAGGTGGTGAGAAGAATCGTGCCCACAGACAAGCAAACAAAGAATGCCCAGCCCGCCTGCCCAGACATAATCAAATAAAACAAAACAGCAATATAGAACAAATAACTCTACAATCAATAAATGAAGAAAATACTGAATGTCCCAAAGACAGCAAACAATATCAAAACATATTAAAAAACAAGACAGGATGGCTCTAGAAAGCAAACAAAATAAAATACCAGATGACCTTCCAGTAGAAGAAAAGGCACTGGAACTACCTGATAGGGAATTCAAAACTCTAACATTGAGGGCTCTCCAAGAGAAGAAGGAAAACACAGACAAAAATAAGGAAAAAATAGACAAACTCATGGAAAATGAAGACAAAATCAGGGAAAACACAGACAAAGCAATGGAAGAATTCAGGAAAATAATACAGGAACAAAACATCAAAATAAACAAAAACTAGAAATCACAGAAAAACAGAAATTTAGCAATCCAAAAGATACACAAGATTTCGGATATGGACAGTGCAAAAGAAGGTTTTAGGAGGAAATCTGAAGCGATAGAAGACAGGAGCAGCAAAACTGAATACAAATCCTTGCATACCTCTTTGAGGAAAAATGAGAACAGAACAAAGAAAAATGAAGAAATCCTGAGAACGATGTGTGATACAATCGAAAGCAAAAATTTTGCATGTGATCGGATTTCCAAAACAGGGAGAGAAAATGGAAAACACAGAGAGGATACCTGAAGATCTGATGACAAAAAACTTTCCTAATATCATGAAAGATAAAAAGCTGACCATCCAAGAAGCTCAAAGGACCCCGTACAGGATAGACCCTAAAAGAAAATCAACAAGACATATCATAATCATACCTGCTAAAACCAAAGAGAAAGAATTCTGAGAGCAGTTCAAGAAAAATGAAAAGTCACATACAAGGGAGAAACAATAAAACTAAGCTCTCATTACTTGGAAGACACCATGCAGGCAAGAAGGCAGTGGGATGACATTACATAAAACCTTGAAAGAAAAAATTGCCAACCAAGAATAATATATCCTGCAAAACTCTCACTCAAATATGATGGCGAAATTAGGACATTAATAGATAAACAAAAATTAAGAGAATATGTAAAAATCAAATCAAACTTAAAAGAATTATTAAAGGGAGTCCTTCAGTTAGAGAACCAACATCAGACAACAACCTGAATCTAGGACACAAGAGAGCATCAGCCAGGTATCAACTTAGGTAGTGAACTCTCAAGGATAAAACAAAGCTAAAGATTTACAACATGGAAACAGAGAGGTCAATTTGTAAATGACAACATCAGAACAAAAAAAAGGGAATGAACAGCATAGGTATGGAACTTTCAAATGGCGAGGAAGTCAGGGTGATATCAAGTAATAAAAGACTGGTTTAAACTTAGGAAGATGGGGTACATTTCAAAGTAAACACAAAGAAAGTTAACTAACCCACTCATAAAAATAAAGACAAAAAACAAAGTCTCAGTAAACACAAAATCTACAAAAATGAAAGAAACAACAACAAAAAATACACACAAAAAAAGGAATTCAGCACAGGAGAGTAAGAGGAACAAAGAAAAGGTCAGCACCACAAAAAAAAAAAAAAGCGCTACAAAATGACAGCAATAAACTCACACCTATCAATTATCACACTGAATGTAAATGGCTTAATGCACCCATAAAGAGACAGTCACAGAATGGATAAAAATACAGGACCCAAAATATACAATCTACAAGAGACATACCTTAGAAACAAAGACATAAATATATTAAAAATCAAAGGATGGAAAAAAATATATCAAGCAAACAGCTACCAAAAAGGAGGAGGAGTGGCAATACTAATCTCAGATAAGATAGATTTTAAAATAAAATCAACCATGAAAGTCAAGGAAGGAAATTACATAATGATGAAAGGGACAATCCACCATGAGGACATAACCATACTAAATATCTACACACCCAATGAGAGGACTCAAAACACACAAAATAAACTCTAACAGTAGTGAAGAGAAATCGACAGTTCTACAACAGTAGCAGGAAGCTTCAACACACCACTCTTGGTAAAGAACAGAACATCTAGAAAGAAACATATACTGAGTCCCCGATATGGCACCATCCCTCGAGGTGATCAGCCAGCAACCTGGTGGCCAAGTTGATTACATTGGACCGCTTCCCTCAAGGAAAGGGCAGCGTTTTGTCCTTACTGGAATAGACACTTACTCTGGATATGGATTTGCCTTCCCTGCACGCAATGCTTCTGCCAGAACTACCATCTGTGGACTTACAGAATGCCTTATCCACCGTCATGGTATCCCACACAGCATCGTCTCAGATCAAGGGACTCACTTCACAGCAAATGAAGTGCGGCAGTGGGCCCAGGCTCATGGAATTCACTGGTCTTACCATGCTCCCCATCATCCTGAAGCAGTTGGCTTGACAGAACGATGGAATGGCCTTCTAAAGACACAATTACGGTGCCAGCTAGGTGGCAATACCTTGCAGGATTGGAGCAATGTTCTCCAGGAGGCTGTATATGCTTTAAACCAGCACCCAATATATGGTGCTGTTTCTCCCATAGCCAGGATTCACGGGTCCAGGAATCAAGGGGTGGAAATGGGAGTGGTACCACTCACTATTACCCTTAGTGACCCACTTGCAAGATTTTTGCTTCCTGTCCCCTCGACTTTATGCTCTGCAGGCCTAGAGGTCTTACTTCCAAAGGGAGGAATGCTCCCACCTGGAGACACATCACTGATTCCACTGAACTGGAAGTTAAGAATGCCACCTGGCCACTTTGGGCTCCTTATGCCTCTGGATCAACAGGCAAAGAAGGGACTTACCATATTGGCTGGTGTGATTGATTCTGATTACCAAGAGGAAATTGGATTGATATTACATAATGGAGATAAAGAAGAGTATGTGTGGCATGCAGGAGATTCCTTAGGGCGCCTCTTAGTACTACCGTGCCCTGTGATTAAAGTCAATGGAAAACTACAGCAACCTAATTCCAACATGACTCCTAATGACCCAGACCCTTCAGGAATGAAGGTTTGGGTCACCCACCAGGCAAAGAACCACGACCAGCTGAGTTGCTTACTGAGGGCAAAGGGAATACAGAATGGGTGGCGGAAGAAGGTAGTTCTAAATACCAGTTACAGCCATGTGACCAGTTGCAGAAATGGGGACTGTAATTGCCATGAGTATTTCTGTTTTGTACGTGTGCATCTTTTTGTTTCCTTCACTTATAAAATATAAGATGTAAACAGGGCTAGTGTGTTTCTGATTGTACGCATGTTAGTTGTATCACATTAGGCAGAAGTATGACTTTGTAATCATCTTTATTCAGAGATTATGTATGGTTTCAGGAAATGTGTACAGGTGCCAAGTTGACAAGGGGTGGACTGTGATGGTTAAGATTGTATGTCAACTTCGCTAGACCACTATTCTCAGTGTTTGAGTAGTTGTATAATGTTCTGATCACCCCCATGATGGAATCTGCGGAGTTGTACTGGCGGAGGCGGGGACTGTGGCAGCTCACCGCCCTCTCAGTTTCATCTCTCTGCCTTCTGCCAGTTATCTTCTGCCTGCCTGCCTTGCCAAGGTTTTTGGCTTGTTCCACACTCAGCAGCTGCCTCTCGCTGTCTCACCTCCAGTTCATGGGACTTGAGCTAGCAGCTTACCTGTTGATCTCGGAATTTGTCGAACTTCTCAGCCTGCAAGCAAGAGTCCGGTTCCCCTACCTGCCGACCTTGGGTTCGCCAGCCCCTACAGCTACATGAATCAGGAGAAACCCTGCAGTCTTGTCTGCTGATCTTGGAATTCACTGACCTCCACAGCCTATGAGAGGGAGCCCCTCTCCGAACTGCCGACCTTGGGTTCACCAGCTTCTGTGGCTACGTGAACTGGGAGAGGCCTCTACCCTGATCTGTGGACTTGGGACGTTTTAGCCTCTACAATTGCATGAGCTATTTCCTTGATATAAATCTCTCTATATATGTATTTATATGCTTTACTGGTTTTGCTTCTCTAGAGAACCCAGCTTAAGACAAAACACAACAAAGATACAGAAGATCTAAAGGCCACAATCAACCAATTTGACCTCATAGACATATGTACAACACTCCACCCAACAGCAGCAAGTACACATTTTTTTCCAATGCACATGGAACATTCTTCAGAATAGACCACATTAGGCCACAAAGTAACCCTCAACAAAATCCAAAACACTGAAATAATACAAAGTATCTTCTTTGATCATAACACCATAAAAGTAGAAATAAAAGGAAAAGCAAGGGAAAAAAATCAAATACATGGAAACTGAATAATACCCTGCTTAAAAACCACTGGGAAATAGATGGAATAAAAAAATTCCTATAATCAAATGAGAATGAAAATACATTATGCCCAAACCTTTGGGACACAGCAAAGCCATTGCTCTGAGGTCAATTTATACCAACAGACACACAAATCAAAAAGAGGAAAGGGACAAAATCAAAACATTAGCTATACAACTTGAACAAACAGAAAGAGAACAGCAAAAGAAGCCCACAGCCACCAGAAGAAAGGAAATAATAAAGATCAGAGCAGAAATAAATGAAATAGAGAATGGAAAAACAATAGAAAGAATCAACAAAATCAAACGTTGGTTCTTTGAAAGGATCAACAAAGTTGACAAGCCACTAGTCAAAATGACAAAAGAAAAACAGGAGAGGACACAAATAATCCAAATAAGAAATGAAACGGGCGACATTACAACAGACCCAAATGAAATAAAAGGATCATAACAGAGTACTATGAGAAACTATACTGCAACAAATTTGAAAACCTAGAGGAAACAGACAAATTTCTAGAAGCACACTAGCTACCTTAACTAACACAGACTGAGGTAGAAAATCTGAATAGACCTTTGGTTAGCAGCCAAACTCTTACCCACTACACAACCAGGGTTTTCTATAGATACTCTTTATTATGTTGAGGAATTTCCCTTCTATACCTGTGTTATTGAAGTTTTTATCAGAGATGGGTATTGGACTTTATTGAATGCCTTCTCTGCATCGATTGAGATGATCATGTGCTATGAAAAATCCAACAAAGGTCTAATCTCTAAAATCTATAGGTAAATCCAACACCTCTTCAACAAAAAAAAATCCAATTAAAAAATGGGCAAAGGATATGAACAGACACTTCACCAAAGAAGACATTCAAGAGAAGAGATTGAAAAGGTAATTAAAAAAAAAAAAATCCCAAGGGAAAAAACCCTGGTCCAGAGAGCTTCACTGGAGAATTCTACCAAACATTCAGAGAAGAGCTTGCACGAGTACTACTGAAACTACTTCAGAACATAGAAAAGGAAGGGATACTTCCAAATACATTGCATGAAGCCAGCATAACCCTGATACCAAAACCAGGCAAAGACACCACAAAAAAGAAAATTACAGACAAATCTCTCTCATGACTATAGATGCAAAAATTCTCAACAAAATTCTAGCCAAAGAATTCAGCATCATATAAAAAAAATAATACACCATGGCCACGTGGGATTCATACCAGGTATGCAAGGATAGTTCAACATTAGAAAATCAATGTAATACACCACATAAATAAAAGAAAAGAATCACATGATTATTTCAATCGATGCAGAGAAGGCATTCAATAAAGTCCAATACCCATCTCTGATAAAAACCTCAATAACATAGGTATAGAAGGGAAATTTCTCAACATAATAAAGAGTATCTATAGAAAACCCTGATGGTGTAGTGGGTAAGAGTTTGGCTGCTAACCAAAAGGTCAGCAGATTGAATCCACCAGGTGCTCCTTGGAAACCCTATGGGGCAGTTCTACTCTGTCCTATAGGGTTCCTATTCGACTCGATGGCAATGGGTATACAAAACCAACAGCTAACATCATTCTTAACGGAGAGTGGCTGAAAACATTCCCTCTGAGAATAGAAACAAGACAAGGATGCCCTTTATCATCACTCCTATTTAGCACTGTGCTGGAAGTCCTAGCTAGAGCAATAAGGCAAGAAAAAGAAATAAAGGGCATCCAAATTGGTAAGGAAGAAGTAACTGTCCCTATTTGCAGATGATATGATGCTGTACATAGAGAACCCAAAAAACTCCAAAACAAAACTACTGGAACTAAAAGAAAGATTCAACAAAGTAGCAAGATACAAGATAAACATACAAAAATCACTTGGATTCCGATACATCAATAAAGAGAACTATGAAAAGGAAATCAGGAAAGCAATACCATTTATAACAGCCACTAAAAAAATAAAATACTTAGGAATAAATCTAGCCAGGGATGTAAAAGACCTACAAAAACTACAAAATACTACTGCAAAAAATCCAAGAGACTTACATAAATGGAAAAACATACCATGCTCATGGATAGGTAGACTCAACATGGTGAAAATGATAATTCTACCCAAAGCAATCTACAAATACAATGCAATCCCGATCCAATTACCAACAGCATTCTTTAATGAGATGGAAAAACTAATCATTAACTTTATATGGAAAGGAAAGAGGCCCCGGATAAGTAAAGCACTACTGAAGAAGAAGAATAAAGCAGGAAGACTTACACTACCTGAACGTATTACATAGCTATGGTAGTCAAAACAGCTTGGTAATGGTACAACAACAGACATATTGATCAATGGGACAGAACTGATAACCCAGATGTAAATCTATCCACCTACAGTCACCTGATCTAAAACAAAGGCCCAAAGTCCATCAAATGGGGGGAAAGACAGTCTTAACAAATGGTGCTGGCAAAACTGGATGTCCATCTACAAAAAAATGAAACAGGACCCATACCTCATTACCATACACAAACCCTAATTCAAAATGGATCAAAGACCTAAATATAAAACCAAAAACTATAAAGATCATTGAAGAAAAAATAGGGTTAATGCAAGAGGCCCTAATACATGGCACAAATAGGGTACAAACCATAGCTAACAATACACAGACACTAGAAAATAAGCTAGATATTGGGACCTTCTAAAAACCGAACACTTATGCTCATCAAAAGACTTCACCAAAAGAGTCAAAAGAGAGCCTACAGACTGGGAAAAAATTTTTTGCTATGACAAATCCAACAAAGGTCTATTCTCTAAAATCTATAGGAAAATCCAACACCTCTTTAACAAAAAACAAATAATCCAATTAAAAAATGGGCAAAGGATATGAACAGACACTTCAGCAAAGAAGACACTCAGGAGGCTCACTGACACGTGAGAAAATGCTCGCAATCACTAGCCATTAGAGAAATGCAAATCAAAACCACAATGAGACACCATCTCAACCTGACATTACTGGCACGAATCAAAAAAACAGAAAATAACAAATACTAGAGAGGCTGTGGGGAGATGGGAACTCTTATGCACTGCTGGTGGGAATGCAAAATGGTACAATAATTTTGGAAAACAATATGGCGCTTCCTTAAAAAGCTAGAAATAGAGGGGCGTGGTCAACATGGCGGACTAGTTAGACGCTTCCTATATCCCTCTTACAACAAAGACCTGGAAAAACAAGTAATTTGATTCTATGTGAACATCTGACAACCCTGAACAAGGCAAGGTTAAGAAACCCATCTGAGTCATACCGGAGAGGAAGATCATTTGGAAGAGGTGAGGAGCGCTAGAGCCATGGCAGTGACACAGCAGAGACACAGCCATGCCAGGCCACGGTGAAGCAGGCAAACAGCTGTGCTGTGCGCGCACTCGAGAAGCAGCTTCCACATTGAGAGAGACCCGGTAGCAGAGAGTCTGCTTGGACACTCTGAACCAGCGAAGAGCAGCTCCCAAGAGACTAGGATAAGTACATGCGTGCACCCTTTCGCGACAAGTTAAAAAAAAAAAAAAAAAAAGCCCATTTGGGAAAAACCCTCTCCCTTTAACCTCCTATCTCTGCGCTCTGCACC